>NC_132907.1:73075116-73385579 GCF_047675955.1 Chlorocebus sabaeus
AGAAGCAAAGCAAATTTCGTATCTGAGATGCTTTTAAAAGCTTTCACATAAAAATAAAAATTTTCAGGACAGTGAATATTTGACTTTTTTTGCTTCATTATCATTTTAAAGAACTTCTTAAAATTTTTTTATCATATAAAAGTGTCCCTAAAGAGGATACTGTAACTTTAAATTATGCTTGGTGAAATTATACAATTTGAAATTATAAGCACACAAAACATAATTATTGTGTGAACATCTGTAAGAAGCAAAAGCCTGCCTGGAGGAATTTTGGATCTATACTATATTGAGATGAACCCGCAATGGTCTGATGAAGGATGGTAAGAAGTTGCAGTTGAAATTTATCTTGAGCTCCTAGTATATTATTTAGATCTTTTTAATTGAAGCTCCCCAAATCTGCAATTCCAAGCAGGCGAAGTGTTTGGAGTGGACATATTTTCTAGGACCAAACTCTTACCGGGAAAACATGACAAGACCAAGGAACGTCCTCGCAAAATTCACGTAGGTGACTCAAAGCAAAATGTATTTTATAAGGATGCTTGTTTTAATGAGGTTTTCTGAATTCATCCGTTTTTAGGGTCAAAAAGAAACAGGTATTCATTGAACTTGAGCTTGTTCATTTTCCTATGAACTGCTTTTTATAGGCTTATAAAATATACGGTGAGGAAACACAGGAAGTAAATCAAAAATGTTCGAAGTAATAAAGTAGGTTTTTATTAAGGATAAAACATAATCAAATGATCAAAGAATTCCTTATAAAAACATTTCTTATTTCTAGGAATCAAAATTAACATAAATATAAAAGTTGAGAGTCCACCGAGAAAAAAATTAGATGCTGGATTTCACTATGATGATCAGGGAAGCGCCCAAACGGGTTGTTTACGGCGCCTCGGGGAAACTTTCTGTTTGGTGTTAAGGATCTTGAACCATAATGGTTAGAAAACCATTGGCTGATTCTTTCAGAAACTCTGTGATTGTTTCCTCTGACACTGCATCCAATAGACTCACACTGATTAGGGAAAGCTAAGTTCAGTAAAATACGACTACAAGGAGGGTCACCACCTTGACAGGGGTTATTTTAGAAAAGTAGATGATAAGGTGATATTTATAGGGTATTGAAGTCTGGGCTCAGATGGTTACCCAGGGCCTTTCAAGAACAATGACTGATTAGAATAGGTAATGTTCAGGACATAGAGTTTAAGACTGGGAGACACTGTGAGTTAAGGGCCTTGACAGAAGTCTTCATAAGTAAACTGCTATTGATATAAGCTGCTACCTGCCCAGGTGAGCAATCTGTTGGCCCAGAGGAGAATTGTTTGCTGACACAAATTGATTTGCAGAAATTTCCTGAAGCAAACAATAAGTTATTTATTGGTTTGCAGCCTTACCTTCCTGAAAAATAATTTTCCGGAATAAATTGGGAAATCATGTTGACACAGATGGCCTCAGGTTTCAGTTCAGATAATTAAGCTGTGTAAATATAGAAAGTCTAAGGTTTCTGTGTACTGTTGATTCACAGTATGCAACAATGATCATATTACTTTTATTTACTATGAGCTTCAGCTGAAAGTCTAAAAGAAACTTTAATTTCAGATCTTTGATGAAATCATTATAGCTGTGGTAATTTCCTTCAGCTGGGTGTGAGTGTGTGATGTGTGTGTGTGTACTCTGGTAGCATATTCCAAATTACTTCTGTAAAATTTCAGTTTAAAATTAATAGATGACGTATTAAATTGTTTAAACTCTTTGTTACTTAAATCCCATATTACTTTGGTTGATGACTCTGTATTATTATGGCAAAGCTCTGATATGTTGCCCTGAATTTAAATGAAAAGCCTGTTCAGCATAAAAACAGGAATATTTTATTACCAAAAAGAATTCACTACCATATGTCATTTACAGAAAAGTATAAATTCTTCAGGGCATAGAAAATGTATATTTCCTTCTGTTTGTGTGGAAATAAGCAAAACGGCTGTTATAATATATTCCTCACAGAATTTTGTGAAGCTTCAGGTAAACCTGAAAGAGAAAAATAAAAATAAAATGCTGAAGTTTCATAATTACAAATTGGGATATAAAAATAGATTATTTGAATTTTATATTTCTGTCCAGGGAATCAAAAATAATATATAAACTTTTAATAAATATCGATATAGCTTCATGTTGACTCCATATGTGAGCAATTTGCTTTCTGTTACATTCATTATTGCATAATTTTTTTCAGACTGGAATGCACTTGTATGCCAGAAATTTTGACTTCTTAATGTGAAATGAGGTGATAATATATTCCAAAGTATATGTTTTTTCAACATTAAATATATGTTGTGTATTTTGAGTGAAATCTGAGTAAATACACTTATATATAAGAAAATCAAAGGAACAAGATATTATTTTATATCCAAAGAAATTAAAACACTAATAACATAAGTACATATTGCCTTACTTCATATTAAAGAAATGCTTTATGAAAGAAAATAAAAGAGTTTATTTTATAACACCATTTCCACAAATAATAGCAAAGGTACATACACACTCATATCTGATGTTTTACACACTCATTAAATGTTGTTTCTCTTAAAATTTTTTGCTTATACTACTTTAAAAAGCAAGCCTATAGATTGTTGTGTGTGTATATATGTACACACAACATATATATACAACATATATGTATATATACAACATATATACTATATATACAACAACATATATACAACATATGTACACACACATGAACAATGATTCCTGGTTACATGATTGGAAAATAGAAGCAATGCTCGAAGAGCATCACCTAAATTTCCATCACATTTTGCTCTCAATATATTTTGTACATCCAAATATATTGTGATCAGTCTGCATACATTTTTGCTGTTCTAGATGATGCTGATATGAGCTTATGTAATACATGACCTTAGTCTGCATGTTGTACTGGTTTAAGCACATAATTTTACAGTGCTAACAGGTGCTATAATAACTAACTATAACTAATGATGACTGAAAGAAGGAAGATGTTAGGGAAGGACTCAAAAGATACAGCGCTTGAGTTAGAATTTTAAGGAAGATTATGCAAAAGCAGTCACTTAAGGTGGGTTGGGATAATCTAGAATGTGGGAATGACATAGGCAAAGTCACATAGGAGAGCTACAGCATGCAACATGTTTAGAAAAATTGTTGATTCCATGTGGGAAGTTTGCAGGATTGTATCCCAGAATGTCAAGATTTTAAGCTAAGTAGGGTTCAAATTAAATTTTTCACATGCTTTGCTGCATAATAATAACACTGTATGTTTAATTCATCCACTAAACTTTAAGTTATTTGAAAAGAAATGCCAGTGTTCGCTCAATCTAGTTGTCTATCTGTCATTAATAATTTTAAAAAGTTGGTATTTTAATTTTGGTCTGCTAAGCCTATTTAATTCAAATTTGACATGAAATAATAATTTTCAGCTCTCTATTTTGTTTTCAGTCATCAGTTTGAATATTAAACAAATATTACTACTTTTATCTCCCTGAGTGCGCATAGAACATACTACTTATGGTTTCAATAACCAAATTCAATGAGCACCAACAAAATTTGATGTAACTATTAACTTTGAAATTTTATTGAAATAGAAGTGTGCCTTGAGTATCATTCAAAGCATTTAATTGTTGCAATAAAAAACTTCAAGGTAAATTGAAATGATGGACAATATGGGTCGAAAGCAACACTGGCTTGAGGGAATAGAGTAATGTTTGAGAACAGAATTGTTAAGGACGAGATTGGGCATTTATATTATTTTAAGAAAGATACACTCTAATGGAGTTTAATTCTAAAATGTTTAATATTATCAAAATATTATATGTTATATGATCATTATAGAAAATTAAAAATATAAGAACATCAGAAGCAAAATAGTTAAAGTCCACCTAAACCCAATTAGAAGTGAATACTATTAATCTTGATTTGCATGTTTCTAATATTATTATCAAATTAATAAACAGCTTTCAGATATTCTGCTTCTCCCTGTTACTAGATCAGGATAATGTCATTTATGTACAGGCATCTCCTACTTACTTGGTTCAGCTTTGATCAATAAATATTTTAGACTTCCATTCAAAACACCTCCATTTTTCTTCTGCCCATCATATTCTTTTTATTCAGTGCTGCCTTTTTTCAAATACGCACCACTTTGTCAAACAAATTCCAACATTAGGTTGGATAGAGTTGGTATCAAAGTAGTAATACACATTGCCATTATTTAAGGCCTAATCCTCAAAGCATTGACCCTGAAAATTATTTGTAAGAATGGAAAAATACCGTTGCTTACACATGAAAGACTGGAATTAACCAATGTAACCATCACAAGGTGAATGAGCAAATTAATAGATGGAAAATATTGTAGAAACTTTACTGCAGTTCATCAACCATTGTGGTCATTAGTCCATAGGAAAATACAGTGTCTTCTTTTCCATCTGCTAAGTCTCACATCCAAGTAACAGTGGATAGACTTTATGAGAATGTGAAGTGAGATAAAAATAATTTTTGGCTTTTCAATGTATCTTATTTGATCTATGAGGTATTTCTCTGACTTTGATGCAATCATTATTGTCACAAAATTTGACTTTATTAAAGGCCACTTTAAGGATCTGTGCAGCTGACAGCAGTGACATTTTTTTCTCCTACAAAGTTTCAACTGACCGTCTTATTGTCTCTGACTTTCGCAAATTAATGACATAATTAGTCACCAATGCTTTGGCTGTTTAATAGGGATTTAGTAAGCAATGAGTCATATGTTGGGGAACACTTCAGCAAACAAAATGTTAGCAGAGAAAGATGTATGAATCAGCTAGGAAGAAACAGTATTCTATCATTGAGGATCTTTCTAATGTTAGATATCACAGAAAAATGTTCATATAGATTACATATGAGTGAGCCAAAATCTCAAGGAACAAAAAAGCTTCGTATAATTATAACTCCTTGCCATGATTTAACTTAAAATTTCTTTACTTATTTAATAATGCTATAAACAAGCACAATTTCTGTTAAAGGAACTAAGGAGGGTGTTCATATTGAATCAGAACATGTAGAATAAATAATTGTGGAACTTATACATGTAAAATATCATTAACTAAACTAAAATAAAATGAGAAGGCATAAACTTAACCAGAAATGTTTAAAACCTATATATATATATAAACCAGAAAACACTCCTGAATGACACAAATTTGTACTTCAGCATAGGGGAAAAAAAAATAGCATGCTCTTGAAAAAGTCTCAAACTCATAAATGTGTCAGTTCTTTAAATAAACTTATACCTTTTATGTTATAACAAAACAATATTTTCTAGAATTTATTTTTCTGGATTTAGAGAAGTAGATAATTTACTTGGAGGAATAAAGAAGCAAGAATAGTTAGAAATAACCTAAAAAATCAATGGAATGTGGAGTCAGTACAAAGTATCAATCAATTCTTAAAGCTTCTATGATTAAAATGACTGTATAAATACAGATAGATTAAGATCATATAGAAAATCAGGACATTGACAGATATGGAAATGTGGTATATAATGAAAACATTTCAGATCAAGGAGTGGGCAATGTTAACTGGAAAAGGATATTAAAAACTCAATGAACTCAACAAGACAATAAGAAGCAGTCCACAGAAAAATAAATAGACTGTATTAAAAAGAAAAGATTTTAGACACTTCAAAAATAAAATATTCAAATAACCAATAAACTTATTAAAAGGTTTTAACTTATATTAGTTATCTGAAAAACTAATTCAAACCACAATGAGATGTAATTACCTGTCATTCAGAACCTTGAATTTGAAAGAAATATTTTGGAAGTCTAAGTTGAAGAGAAAATGCAAAATATTGGTGAGAATGTTGACTAATTAGAACACTCATAAATTGATGTTATTTGCATAACTGAGTTCAAATAATTTGGATAAAGATATGTATTAGGCCCCAAAATTCTACTTGTAAAGATGGTTTCTCCAGAAACGCATGGACATATCTAGCTAAAAACATGCATAATGACCTGGTGTGGTGGCTCACGCCTGTAATCCCAGCACTTTGGGAGGCCGAGACGGGTGGATCACGAGGTCAGGAGATCGAGACCATCCTGGCTAACACGGTGAAACCCTGTCTCTACTAAAATACAAAAAAATTAGCTGGGCGTGGTGGCGGGCGCCTGTAGTCCCAGCTACTCGGGAGGCTGAGGCAGGAGAATGGCATGAACCCGGGAGGCGGAGTTTGCAGTGAGCCGAGACAGCACCACTGCACTCCAGCCTGGGCGACAGAGTGAGACTCTCTCTCAAAAAAAAAAAAAAAAAAAAAAGTGTATTAAAATGTTTATGAAAACACTTTTCAGAACAACACCAAAATAACCCCAAACTATGGGGAAAAAATAAACTAAAATACTTATAAAGAGTACAGCGGACAAATAAGTTGTAATATGATCCCTTAATAAAATATTAAAGAGAAATAAACGTAAATAGTTTCATTTGCAAGTCATATAATCAAGTAGTCTCACAAACATAATATTAAACAAAAAAAATATGGCTTGAAACACTACACACACTATTTGATTCCTTACTGGTGAAAGTTAAAATAGTGTTATGTTAGGGATGGATGGAAATCAGGTGTGTGACTATTACATTTTCTTATTCTGGATGATCATAGTATTTTAAAATTCATTAAGCTTTAAACCTATATGCATTTACCTATGTGTATACAATACTTTAATAGAATATTCAAATCAATTAGAAAATATAAAGCTGTCTGATAGAAAAATAGCTTGAGGAAATGAACAGGTATAGCAGAAAAGAAGGGCTACATATAGTTTAAAAATTTGGGCGGATCATGAGGTCAGGAGATCGAGACCATCCTGGCTAACACGGTGAAACCCCGTCTCTACTAAAAAGTACAAAAAAACTAGCCGAGCGAGGTGGCGGGTGCCTGTAGTCCCAGCTACTCGGGAGGCTGAGGCAGGAGAATGGCGTAAACCCGGGAGGTAGAGCTTGCAGTGAGCTGAGATCTGGCCACTGCACTCCAGCCTGGGTGACAGAGCGAGACCCCGTCTCAAAAAAAAAAAAAAAAAAAAATTGAAGAGATGTTTAATCTCTTTGCAAATAGAAAAACATACGCATTTAAATAGAAAGGTCATTTTCATGTTCTAAAATTAAAATGATTAAAAATATGATGATGTACAGTGGTGGTAATATGGGAGAAAGGAACCATCCCAGGCAATTTAGCTAAACTTTTCTGAGAAAGATTTAGGCAATATGCCATTAAGTTTTAATGTGAACAAATAGGCAATTTGCTCACATAAATAAATAGAAAAACACTCTGGTTTTCAAAATTTAATCTGAAAATACCTGAGCCCCTGATATTTTTCTAAAAACTGGAATGTCCCTGTGGTCATTGGGTTTTAGAGACATAATTTTCACTGTGATGGTCATAATTTTAAAAAGTTGCATCACCCATTTTTAGTTTGCATATATTGTACTGACTTATCACATATCTATCTATGCAACAGTGCCAAGTCTAATGAAAGTAAGGGGAAGAGGAACTCAGCCAAAGTACCAACCCCTGTTATCCATTACTTGAGAAAGGAACTTCTTTATGTGCTCCAAAGAGGAGATTTTTTTAAATGTCTTTGTTTCCAGAGAGGCATATGCATACACATACACACACACACACACACACACATTTACATTATATTTATATGTGTATGTATAATATATACATGTATTTATTTATTTAGTATACATGTATTATCCAGGTCCTATATAGGAACACACACACAGACTCACATTTTGATTTAAACACTCTTTCACATAATTTTTGTGAGAAATGTATGCAATAAATGAGAATACTTTAAGTTTCCAAAAAGCTATTCAAAAGTATAATTTGTAAATAAAATATATGTTTATATGACAACAAATGATTTTTTATAAGTAATATGTTCCGCATTATCAATCTACCACTGGTTTTTATTAAATAAAAAAACAGAATATAAGTTTGTATGCTCTTAAAATACATATAACATTTGTAAGAATAGTTTTTTATGTAAAAATAATTATAGTTCACTATGTTAAAAATAGACATAGCCAGGCGGGTCGCTCATGTCTGTAATCCCAGCACTTTGGTAGTCTGAAGCACACAGATCACTTAAGGCCAGGAGTTCAAGACCAGTCTGGCCAACATAGCGAAACCCCATCTCTATTAAAAAAAAAAAAAAAAAAAATTAGCCGGGCATGGTGGCACATACCTTGTAATCCCAGCTACTCGGGAAGCTGTGGCAGAAAGATTGCTGGAACCCGGGAGGTGGAGTCTGCAGTGAGACAAGATCATGACACTGCACTCTCACTGGGTAACAGAGTGAGACTCTGTCTCAAAAAAAAAAAAGAAAAAAGAAAAAGAAAAAAATAGACACAGATGAAGGGTGTCTTTGATTATGCAACTAGATTAGATTATGTGGATATTTATTTAAATAAATGATCCACAGAATATGCTACTTTCGATTTATAGTTTTCTTCTCCTTCACAGCTGAGGACTGAGAAAATATTTCTTATTATTTCTGCTGCAGAGTAGCAAAAAAACTATGAGCCAGAAGGAAGACCACTGTAACAAACAAAATCTCTGAGTAATCATAAAGTGAAGAACTGTTTCCTGTTGGGATTCATTGTGAAGAATTTGATTTTAAATTCTTGGTGTTGGCATTTTATTTTTAAAATTTAGCTTTCTTGCCTATTCTGAAATTGTTAAAAATTCAGAAAAACAAACATGATTATTTGCTTGCTGATCAGTGGAGACCTAATGATTTTTAGGCTGTGAGATTACAGTAATAAATAAATAAATAAATAAATAAATAAATAAATAAAAGTTGATACTTCCTTCTATCGAGGGAAAGTGAGCATTTTTCTCATAATCCTAAATCACTAGATCAAGGGATATATGTAATAGTTGAGTGTTGGCATTTTATTTATTTTTATAGTTAATTAGAGCTGTGAAGTTGAAACAAATGGGTCAATGCAATATCCCATAAAGTATTTTAAAAACACAAAAAAAGAAATATCACTAAAATTTAAACATTAAAAAAAAAAAACAAAAAAAACCCCTGAACTATAGGAGAGGAAGTTTCCTCTAAATGCCCGAGTTGAAGGCACAGTAAGAAGCAATGTTTTACAGGAACGTGATTTTTCAAGTATTTTGAATTTTCAAACTCACCACATTAACTGAGTGAAATGAAAAAAATATATAAACTTCCCCTGGGGCAGAAAAATCATTTGCAATTTTCAAGATAGAATTATAATAAAAATATCTCACCCCAATAGAATACAAAGAAGCATCCTTAAGCAAATAGAAGGCATCTACAGAAATATCACACTGAAGTTTGAACTAATAAATTAATCATTTAAGATCCAGAACAAAATAAAGGGTCCTCTTTCACTATTTTTCTCTCTACCTTATGGGAGGAATTAACCAGTGAGACAAATCAAAGAAATAAGTAAAACGTACATCGTTAAGAAATGAAAAATACAATTCTAAATTTTTAAACAACTCCATTACCTATACATAAAATTCTAGTGACTGTAAAAGTCAACTGCTAGAATAAACTAGTAATTTTAGCACATCATAGAAAAAATTAAGTCAACCCATTAACTTATTTCTATATATTTCCAATGAGTAGTTAATGATAAAAATCAAATCCATGTAAAATACTAATAAAAATAAAATATGTGGATATGATTTTAACAAATTACATGCAAGATCTCTCTAAATGGGAAACTAGCAAAAGTGTTGGGAGATGTATAAAAGTTCTAAATAAATGGAGTCACATACAATAATTAATGGTTTTGATGTGTGTCCCTGCCCAAATCTGATATAATGTAATCTCCAGTGTTAGAGGTGAGGACTGGTAGGAGGTGATTGGATCATGGGGTGGATTTCTCATGATGGTTTAGCATCATCCCTCTTGGTATTGTTCTCACAATAGTGAGTGAGTGAGTTCTCATGAGATCTGGTCATTTAAAAGTGTGTAGCACCTTCCCCTTTCACTTTCTTGCTGTTCTGGCCCTGTGACATGCCTGCCCCCCTTTGCTTTCTGCCATGATCGTAAGTTTCCTGAGTCCTCCCAAAATCTAAGTAGATGCCAGCATCATCCTTCCTGTATAGCCTGCAGAACCGTAGGCCAATTAAACCTCTTTTCTTCATAAATTATTGAGTCTTCTGTATTTCTCTATAGCAATGCCAGAACACACTAATACAATAATCATGGCTTGAAATTTCAGTGAATTTTAGTGTGTGTAAAAGATTTTGGTTTTTCCAAATTAATCATTCTAGAAACCCTCACCGTAATCACAAAAGATATGTTTATATAAATTGACACACTAATTTAAAAATGTACATTATATCTATAGAGCAAAAAACAAATGATAAAAGGCTGAAAAAAAAAAGTTGGAATACTCACACTTCCTAATACCATGGAATAATTTAAAGCTATAGTCATCAAGAGAATGTGTTATTAGTATACAGATAAACAAATAGAGTAATGGAATGGTGTTCCCAAATAGATCCATGCTTATATGAATAATATAATATCAAAGATACTGCACTTATTCAAAGGAGAAAGATAATTTTATTTAACAAAGTGTACAGAACTATGAGATAAATGTGAAGAAAACAAACCTCAAGTCCTTCCTCACAACAAAAGCATGAATGAGTTCAAAATCAAATGAGTCCCAAATACATTATGAATCAATATGTAAAAGTGAAGGCTTTTAATATAAAGTATAGGTTTTAAATATAAAGTACAGAAAATGTCTTAGTAAACTACATGAGAGCATTTCTCTTTTTATCCAAACTATGTGGAGACATTTATTTTTATTCAGAAAGCAATAATTATATAATAATAAACTATAGAAATGTATATATTTATATTTTAATGTTTATTTTTAATTACACAATAATATATACTATTTATTATGAATAAAAGCAATAATAAATAAATATATTATACAACATAGAAACAAGAGATAACAATAAAAACTAACAGATGCTACATGAAAATGATATAATAGCAAATAAGCAAATGAAAAATTTATTTATATCCTTAGTAATGAAAAATAAAATGAGATAATTATACACATCTACTAGAAAAGCTACTATTTTAAAAATTGTGTTACCAATATTTGGCACAGATGTCAAGAAACCAGAATCTAGAGTCTGTATACATTGACGGTGGAAGTGTAATACAGTACAGCTACTTTGGATAACTAAATCTACTTTACATGTACCAATTCTATCCCTAGGTATTTATCCTAGGGGGGAGAAAAGCATACATCTATAAAAAGGCTTGCACAAGTACCTTTATTCATTATTGTCAAAAACAGAAACCACACAATTGTCCATCAAGAGCGGCATTCTCAAGTTCAGCACTATTAGCTGTTGAAGTGGTTTAATTCTTTGTCGTGGGGAGCTATCCTTTGTGGAACCCTGGCCTGTGCCCACTCTGTCCCCTCCTCCAGAAACCTCTAATAACCAAAAATGTCCCCAAACATTGGAAATGTCCCCTGGCAGGTAAAATGTCCTTGATTTGAGAACCTCTGGTCAAGAGTTTAGTAAATAAATTATAGTGGGATGTCTATGAAATGAAATAATATGTAACAATAAAAAACAATGTGCTACTTAAACATGCAACAAATTCTTGAATCTCAAAAATATTATGCTTAAGGAAAAAAGACAAAAAGAATTCATACTCGACGATTCCACTGATATATAACTGCAGAAAATAAAAACTAGTATATGGTAATAAAACCAGATTAATATTGGATTGATGATGTGCTGAAAGTCGAAAGAAGAGGCATGAGATCTCTGTATAGAGTGATAGTTTTACAAGTATATACATATGTTAATGTTTAAAAATTTCACACCTCAAATATGTGCAGTATACCAGATGTTAATTATATCTCATAAAGTTATTAAAATTTAATCTCAAAATTTTAGCTTTATTGCATTTTAGGGCATTATCCAATTTTGAATCTAATCCAGTTATCATAGCTTAATGTAGTATTATGAAAATAATGCCTATAAAGATCCAGTTCCTCAAACACCCTTGGAATAAATTTTGTCATCTATATTAGTTACCTTGGGCTGTTATAATAAAATACCACAAGCTGGTGTCTTTAAGCAACAGAAATTTCTTCTCGCACAATTGTAGAGGTCAAAAGTCTGAAAACAAGGTGTCTGCAGGACCAACCTTTCCTCTGGATGCTCTAGGTGAGAATCTTTTCCATGCCTTTCTCTTAGCTTCTGATGTTGCCATCAGAACTTCAGATGGTGTTCCTTGGCGTCTATTAATATTAATACATCAATCCTTCTCAGTCTCAGCTTCTGTCTTCACATGGCCCACTCCACGTCCTATCTGTTTCTCTTCCCTCTTCTTATAAAGATAAGCCATGTTATTGTAAGCCCCATCTAAAGACATCATTTTAGCTTGATTCCATCTGCAAAGACTTTGTGTCCAAATAAGGTCTCATTTACCTTATGTGTATAACTAGGGGTTAGGGCTTGAACATATGGGTTCGGGTAGGGGAGCACGATTCAGGCCATGACATTCATTGTTTCAGTCATTCATGAGTTAAGGGTGCTTTGATATTATTATATTTGAATGAGAGTGGTTTATAAAATTGCACTTTCTCATGTAGTTCGTTCCACCCTGATGCTTAAAGGGAGTCGCCTGCCTCAGCCAATTAAACTATGTTGTCTCTGCAGTGCGTTTTATCACAAGAACATGACTTTTAAGCACAAGAACACCTTGTATTCCACCACTAAAAACAAAGAAATGGAATCTACCTTCACTGCTTCGCTATTTCTCTCCATCTTTCCTGACTTGGTATTTTGTTGTTGCTGTTGTTTCCGGTTATCGGTCAATTTTTGTTTCTATTCTTATTTTGCTGAGAATTCTTATAAATCAGTGCTGGATTTTGTCAAATTATTTTTCTGCATCTCTACAGATGATCATTTTATATTTTTAGTCCTTCAATAATTTGGTGAATGGCATTGATTAACTTTTAAATAATGAATATCCTTGCATTTAAGATAATATTTTTCGGCCGGGCACGGTGGCTCAAGCCTGTATGGGAGGCCGAGACGGGCGGATCACGAGGTCAGGAGATGGAGACCATCCTGGCTAACCCGGTGAAACCCCGTCTCTACTAAAAAATACAGAAAACTAGCCGGGCGAGGTGGCGGGCGCCTGTAGTCCCAGCTACTAGGGAGGCTGAGGCAGGAGAATGGCGTGAACCCGGGAGGCGGAGCTTGCAGTGAGCTGAAATCAGGCCACTGCACTCCAGCCTGGGCGACAGAGCGAGACTCCCTCTCAAACAAAAACAAACAAACAAACAAAAAAGATAATATTTTTCACTATTAATGTTATCTCTGAAATAAAAGCTAAAACTAGTTAATGGATATAAGAGGTGCATGATTTTTAAAATTGTATAAAAATAGATATAAAAATACAAAGAAATGTAAATAATTTTAAAACTATGTAAAAATGTAAATGTCAAATTGATAGAGCATTAAGTGAAGCTTATATTAAATATAATCTTTAGAAACTCTCTTGCAGTGTAGAAAAAAAAAAGAACTGAAAACAAAGCAGAAGAAATCACAGATATAAAATTAAAGAAGATGGAATTAAGCACCTGAGTTCCCACATCTAAAGCAAGAATCTAAGAATTTAAATATCATTCAAATACAGACTAAAATACAATATAAAAGAAAATTTCCTGAGCTAATTTTTAAAACACTGCTTAATTTGTAGATCAAAATGCAGACTAATTTTCTGACTATATTACTACAAAAACCTACTAAAAATATTTTATAATATTTTAACTAAAATTTTAAGAAAAACATTTGCAATAAACACAAGATTAATATTTTCATTTCTGAAGTATAAAATGTCTGGATAGACTTGAGCTTGTTTCTTTAGTTTTATATGTGAAGACAGGAAAAATTCTGTTTTGTTTTGAAAAATATTTTGAACTAAAAATGTTGTATTCCACATTTGTTAGGAATGGAAGTCTTTAAAATGTGAAATGTTTCCAATTGAAGAAAAATAGTGAAAATGAACTTAATCTGAATAAGTTTAATCAAAATTATATGTTGAAAACATAAAATAGTTGTGTGTACTATCAGTGACTACTAACCCAACAATATAAAATTAAGTAAAAATATTATTACCATATTAAATACAAATTAAAATTAATTATAAAAGTTAAGATCTATGATTAAAGTATTAAAACAAAATGAGACTGTATTCACAAATTTAAAAGTAAATTTGTGAATGATGTATTTTTTGAAATAATAAATTCTTTGGCATATTTTGTATTTTTTATTATAAATGAAAATTATTTATTTGAAATATTTAAAGAAACAAAATATTTGCAGCTCTATTTTATTGAGAAAGTAATTACAAAACAAAAACAAGGAGTTTTTGTAATTACAAAAGAATATATTAATAATATTATTTAAAAGAACAAAACCAGAAAAACTTTATATTATTTCTAACAATAAATGCAAACCATCTAATTTTCTGAAAAGGGGTGGAAATCAATATTTAACAAGGAAGATAATATTCTTAAACTGTAGTATGTACATTGCCTAAAAATAAAAATGTAGTTGAAGATATATTGTGAAAAACAAAAAATGAAGAACTGATAATGTGCAAAGCAAACTCATAACATATTGTACTAATTATAAATCAGTGTATTCACAAAACCTGAGTCCTCAATTATTATTGGCTGTTATTGGCATATTAATGATAGAATATTAAATATAGAATAAAGCAATTCAAAATAAAAAAGAGAAAGTAATAAACATGAATAGAAACAAAATGCAGCCGTTCAATATTAAAAGCCTTTCTAAATTGCTTGTGTTTTTCTGTTTCGCTATGCAGTGTAGGGTCAGGTGTCTAGATTTTAGCTGCAGATAAACACAAATATTGTTTTCCAGATCTCAGAGTGATCAGTTACATAAAAATAGGCCATAAACCATTATGGTTGACGAACCTCTAATTCACCTGAAAAAAAAAGAAAGAAGACAGAAGTGACAGTGGTTGGAAGTCAAGGATAAGATGAAGTTGGCAAAAACAAACTTTCTTCTTTTGGGCAGCAATGCATAATAATAATAAAAAAAAACTAAACTAAATTCAGTTCATTTCCATTAACTAGGACTTATTTGGAAACTTTAAGAAAGTCTTTGAAGAATTTCAATTAAGGAGTAAATAGGGGCCAATTTATTTCATAGTGTGGACTCTCAAGACAATATACAGCAGTGCTTCTCAAAGTTAAACAGTATATGAGTGACCTGGAAATGTTATGAAGATGCAAATTTAATAGGACTGGGGAGGAGTCTGAGATTCTCAATTTCTAATGAATTAAATTACAAAGAAGAGGAGAAAATAAGGTTATTACTTACTTCATATACATTCACAAACACAGGGTAATTGAATAATTGTTTAAAGTATTGCTCTGATAAGAATTAAATTACATATTTCATAGGAAACATTTTCTTACGTTCAGATTTAATCTATTATTAGAATAATAATAGACTCTTGACTTTATATAACTCTATATTCCAAACAGCTAGAAACTTTTGGATAGCAATTGTTCACCATTTAATAACATTTTTTCCAAGCTATCTAATGCACCCAAGGACAAAATAGCTGCCTTCCAGTGATTTCCAATTTATTCAATTTTCAGGCAATTTGTCTGCCCATACAATGACAGATTATAGTTACATTCTTGCCCGTCTCCGAACAGCTAAGTCAATTGTTTTCAATCTTTTTTCTTCAGCAATTCCATCTCTTAAAGTACTTCAGAGTAGTTCCTGAAAGGATTCCTCTTTAGTTAAATAGCTATACAGCTCTCCCATCATCCAAAGTAATCAGTGGAGAGATAGCAATATTTTCCTTTACATTAGGTCAAATTCCATTGCTTCCTTCATCTTGTAAGCTGATCAGAAACACCACTATAGATCCAATAATTGAGTTTAGAGTTTCAGAGTATTTGGGGTCACAGAACGTCTATATCTATTTTGTAAAAATTATTGCATATTACTGAAATAGCTAGTCAAACACTGCAGTCTGCTTAAAGTATCAAAATAGAAATGTTGAATGCTGTGTCTGCGCAGAGTTAACTTAAGCAAAGAATCTGCCAGGCTCTTAAGTCTATTAATGCAAATTCCTGAATACAGTTGACCCCCACTCTGGGTGGATTTAACCAATCATGAATCAAACATATTTGTTAAAAGAAATACCAAAAGTAATTTTTAAAAAAGAAATCCAGCAATAAAACAATGCAAATAAAAAACAATACAGTGTAACAATTATGGGTATAGCATTTACATTGTATTCAGTATTCTTAATATAAGTAATCTAGAGATGGTATAAAGTTTACAGGAGGATGTGTATAAGTTATATGCAAATACTTGGCCATTTTATATAAGAAACTTGAGCCTCTCTGGCTTTTGGTATGAAGGGATGATGATGGTAGGATTGGTGGTGGTCCTGGAACAAATACCCAGCAGGTACCAAGGGGGACTGTAGACCCCAAAGCTGTTTAGGAATGAGTCACAGCAGCAGGATTGAGGTAGGAATACTCCCACAGGAAACACCAACCACCTGTTGGTTTTTGAATCTGCTCCTCTCAGGCGTGCCTTCAAATGCTGTAACCTGGAGATTCAACTCATTTTCATGCTGCTACGTAGGAGTAGGTGATTCAATTCCCCAACAAAGTGACAGAGGTCCCTTAAATATAGATTTACATTAAAGTTAATGGTGTCGAATGCTAGTCATTTTCTTTTTGCTCGATGGTATCCTCTCAGAAAAACCTTTTATCATACTTCTAATTCATTTACCAGATATGTAGAATCATCAAATTGTCTATCAATGTGTTTTTCAAATATTTTGTGAAGTGGGTAGGGTGACAACCTGTTCGAACATACGTTCGTATTTAAATACAAATGTAATTCGGTTGAGCGATTACTCAAGGTCACTGAGGAATCCACAAAGTTAAACTCTTGACTCTGGAACCATTGTTACATAGAGATATATAGAGATCTGCTTTAATATTATAGGCTTAGCAAAATATTTAATAACTAAGGTCTTAGTAAAACAACACACATGTATTTATCCACTTATTTAATTTTGGTTTTTTATTTCTTCTGAACATAAATTCCTGAGGACAAGGGCCTTTTTTCACAGTTCATTTCTGGATTCCAACACCTAGTCAGGTCTTTGCAAAGAGCATTGAATTTGAAATAAATTTCTCAGTTAATGATTTGAATCATATAAAATATTTAGTAAATTTGAAAACTTAGTAACTGTGTAAAATGATTAAAACAAACATACGAGAGAGTAATAATCCCCTGCTCTTTGTCTTCTTCCTTTATATCCGTTTAATTCCTGTTCTTGTCTACCTGCCCCACACAGGAAATGTGGTTAGCCCATGAATTGCAAAGATGGTTCTCATACAATATTGTTCTGATGGATAATGAGACTATTTGAAAGTGGAACGTAAACAGATAAAACAAAAACAAACAGAAAATAATCCAGAAACCTAAACTCAGCTTCAGTTAAAGCAGAAAATATCTGTCCAACCCAAACCAGGCATACTCAACTTCCTCTTCCTCTGTAAGAAGCCCGATCCTACTTCAGTCTGGAACGACCTGATCTTCAGAATTTGTCTGGTGCTCACCAGCTAAAGAAATCCTTTACGATCTTTATTCAGTCAAGTAAATTGTTTCCTTTTGGCAACTTGCATGTTACTTTTTAGGTTTTCATTTATTTATTTTTTTACATTCAAAGTCATATTTTCTTCCTTTTATTCACTTTGCAGGTCTTTCTCACTTTAATTTTTTTTTTTTTTTTTTTTTTTTTTGCCTTGTTTTGCATTTGTTTACTTTAACTTTTTTTTTTTTTTTTTTTTTTTTTTTGAGACGGAGTCTCGCTCTGTCGCCCAGGCTGGAGTGCAGTGGCCGGATCTCAGCTCACTGCAAGCTCCGCCTTCCAGATTCACGCCATTCTCCTGCCTCAGCCTCCCGAGTAGCTGACTACAGGCGCCCGCCACCTCGCCCGGCTAGTTTTTTGTATTTTTTAGTAGAGATGGGGTTTCACCGTGTTAGCCAGGATGGTCTCGATCTCCTGACCTCGTGATCCGCCCGTCTCGGCCTCCCAAAGTGCTGGGATTACAGGCTTGAGCCACTGCGCCTGGCTTAACTTTTTAACTTATCTCTCTTATTTTGGAAATTATTCACATTATCAGTTTTCTTTTGCTAGGCAATTTTGATATTCTAATAACCATTATTAACATAAAATAAAAGGTTATTAACACCAAGCCCAAACAATACAAAGTCTTAAGGCTCTTTAATTGCAATTATTTAATATTTGCTACTAAATTGTTCATTATTTATATTTACTTTGTTTTTCTTATTCCCACAAATCACATATTGTTGGTGTGTATGATAAATAAAATTGTGATTGCTTATATATTTTTTTCACATCCTTTCTCCTTCTAATATTTTGGAATTACTTCCAGTTAATTATCCTTTATTCTATAGTATATACGTTAGAAGTTACTACTCTTGCTAGTAAACCCTCAGTTTTTGGATTGTCTGAAAATGTCTCTATTTTGATGTGTTCTTGAATTCTAAATCTAATTGACATAAAATTCTAGATTTGCCATTATCATTTCTTAACCCTTCAAAGATACTCCACAATTTTCTGACTTTCGATATTTTTGTTGGTAAAAATGGTAATTGTTAATTGGCTTGCATATTCTATTTTGGATATTCCATTGTTTCCTTATAATTTGTTTATTTTTATAATTTGTTTATTCATCTTTACAATGAATACATATAAAATATCAATGGCATGAGAAGAATTAGAATAGAAATAAATACAAGGATAATACTTATATTTCCTTCATGAAAACTTAAAAATATGAGTGCAGGTGAGTACATAAAATTTAGGGATTTGAATTATTACCTAATACAATTCTGATTATAACATCACTAAAGGATTGTAAACATCTGCTGGAAAACCCATGGGGAAAAAATGCAAGTGGAACTGGTGTCATAGAAACACATTTTCTAATGGGAAGCTCAAGTGGTAAAATATAAATTGGAATCACTAAAAAATTTAGGTCTATGAAAATACTTCCCCAAATACAGTCTTCTTGTTGGATAGGAGGTTTTACTGTGATATATTATTTCTGATAGCTTCCTTTTTTTTTCTCTTTAGCAAACAAGTAGAATTAAGTGAATTAACTATCATATCTAACCTATAAGTACAAATTACTTTCCCTTGAATTTACATAATTGATAATTGCATATCCTTATATGTGTTTGAATCTGAGATTAACTGAGAGGAAAAAAAGGTGAAATTTTGTTTCCCATGTGACACCTTTATTTCCTTTTTAAGTTTTCAAAAAAAATTTTTAAATATTTTTGTCTTCTTTTGAGAAGTGTCTGTTTATATCCTTAACCCACTTTTTGAGGAAGACATTTATGCAGCCAATGGACAGGAAAAAATGCTCATCATCACTGACCATCAGAGAAATGCAAATCAAAACAACAATGAGATACCATCTCACACCTGTTAGAATGGCGATCATTAAAAAGTCAGGAAACAACAGGTGCTGGAGAGGATGTGGAGAAATAGGAACACTTTTACACTGTTGGTGGGACCGTAAACTAGTTCAACCATTGTGGAAGACAGTGTGGCGATTCCTCAAGGATCTAGAACTAGAAATACCATTTGACCCAGCTATCCCATTACTGGGTATATACCCAAAGGATTATAAATCATGCTGCTATAAAGACACATGCACATGTATGTTTCTTGTGGCACTATTCACAATAAAAAAGACTTGGAACCAACCCAAATGTCCATCACTGATAGACTGGATTAAGAAAACATAGCACATATACACCACGGAATACTATGCAGCCATAAAAAAGGATGAGTTCATGTCCTTTGTTGGGACATGGATGAAACTGGAAACCATCATTCTGAGCAAACTATCGCAAGGACAGAACAGCAAACACTGTATGTTCTCACTTATAGGTAGAAATTGAACAATGAGAACACTTGGACACAGGGTGGAGAACATCACATACCGGGGCCTGTTGTGGGGAAAGAGGAGGGGGGAGGGATAACATTAGGAGATATACCTAATGTAAATGAAGAGTTAATGAATGCAGCACACCAATATGGCACAAGTATACATATGTAACAAACCTGCACGTTGTGCACATGTACCCTAGAACTTAAAGTATAATAAAAAAAGAAAAAAATTATTTTTGCCTTTCATAAGTATCTATTGAGTTACTGTTAGGTGTTGGGAACACAAGACCTAAAACTCCTGACAAATATATTCTATTTAGAAAGTCAATTTGTACATTAATAAATGCATATATAATACCAGACAAGATGGTAATGCTAACCAGTTTGACTTTGAGGCACAGCACTCAGAAGGTAAATGCCCCTGGAAAAAACATTGAATGTAAATGCCCCTGGAAAAAGAATGTAGTTGGAAAAAACATTCTGAGGTAAAATTATACAATATTGGTATGAATAATTATAGTGACACCCATTTTGTCACACATTTTTGTGCTATGCCATTGGTAGAAAAAGAGTCATAGTTGAAAAAATATTGCAGTCACAAGATGTCAATGGAAATGAAGGCAAGGATATCTTTTGGTCAATTTTCTTGAAAATATTGGCTTTTTCAACAGTGCAGTTTATTGAAAATGTAGTCCCAGTTCTTAGCAATTATTTATATACTGATGGACTTATATCCAGGGTCTTCTTGCTTTAAAAAAAAGTCAAAAAATTATTTTATACATTTAAAATATTTTAAAATTGTGATACATACGATTCTTGCCCTCTCTCTGTCATATTTTTCCAATTTTTTGTCTGTCTTTTCTTTTCTTGCCTTTTCTTCCCTGTCCTTTCCCTTTCTTTTCTTTTATTTTTGTCTTCTTTGTCTGGTGTTGCCTTGAGTTTCTTTTCTTTCTTTCTTTCCTCAGGCACATTCTTAATCCAAATGAATTCATTGGAGGTGATATTTTTATGCATAATATACACAGCAAATTTCTAGGGCATCTCATTTTTTACAAATCTTTGTAAGAAAAGGCTATCTATTAACCCAATGACATTATTACAATGTTTTCTAAATTTCAATGATTCTCAGTTTCTTGCAGCTATTACATTACAAAGTATACCTCAGTAAAAATTTAGTCAGTCACAGGGTTGATGTCGTTGATTGCTCACTTGCTCAAGCCAGAAGCTTAGAATACATGCTTGGTTCTTCACTTTCCTGTGAGTTTATGTCAAATCAATTTCAAATCTATTGATCTTATCCTCTAAATAACATACAGCATGACTACTTCTCTCTCTCTCTCTCTCTCTCTCTCTCTCTCTCTCTCTCTCTCTCTCTCTCTCTCTGGTACTGTCACATTAATTCAAAAGAAAAAGACTGATGATTCCTAACATCCTGGCTTCAGTAATTGGGAATGATGACATCATTACTGAAATGAGAAAACTTAGCGATAGTAACCAATATCTGAGGAAAATCAGTCTCCAGAAATATTCTCCCTACTTCCATTTCCCATATCCCTTATTCATTTTTTTCTCAGCAGATTCCACTGTAGTGGAAATTTGGCCAGATTTTTTCTCTTTTTAAAATTATTAAATGGATCTCCATGTGACATAGAATACAATCAAACTCTTTATCTCAACCTACAAGGCCACGTGTAATTTGTCTATTTTCACCTTTTAATTTTCTCAAATCACTAGCTCATTATGGCAAGAAAAACTGCTCTTAATTCCTCAAAATATTCCAGGCTTACACAGATTCAGGAATGGTACATACGCTTTCAAAGTCTTTTCTCCATCTTCTTTTTAGTAACCTCTTCTTCTAATTCAAGGTTCTGTTTAAATGACACCCCCTCACAGAAGTGTTCCCTATTCTACATGGATCCTCACTACTTATTTTCTGAGACTCTTTTTGTTGTTGCTTTCCTGTGAAACACTTTTCACAACTGGAAATAATTTTATTGATGTGTGTGTTTATTTTCTCATCTATGTTCAATACAGTGGAGCCGTTTCTGCCTCCTCATAATTGTATGTTTGATGCCAACATAGTGACTAGTATGGAGAAGAAATTCAATAAATATTTTCTAATGAATGGATAAATATTTTTAACAAATTAGTGGCTATATTTTTGACAGCATACCTTAGTTACAATCTACTCCAGATTGTATCCTTCTGAAACTATTATTTTAAATACAGTTTGAAGTATTTCTGCTTTTATTATTTTTCTTGTAAGAAAGTATCTTCATAAATCACTCAACATATAGTTGTGTAAAGATGACTTCCAGTTTTGTCTTAGAAAATTATGGAGAAAAATCTATCTCATGCATCAAAATAAATAAATTTTAACTTACAATGTGAATTTTTTATGGTAATTTAAGAAACTTTTTAATGAGCTTCAACACAAGGAAAAATAATTAACTAGCTCTTTTTATCTCTTTTGGATTTTAATGTTTTCTGCAATTAACACTTTCTCCAGATGTCCAATCTCCTATCCATTCTGTACAGTTTTCTTTTTCTATTTTGTTCAAACTCATCTGTACACAAACATACATTTTAGCTACATTTCAGGGAGATGGCCCTGTGTGTGGACAATATCATATTGTTGGACCACAACCATGAATATGCTTCTGAGGATATTGCCAATTTCTTTTGCTAAGCATTACCTTGGTCTTAGTAATTTTTCTACTTATGCAGGATAAAAAGTGAAAATGCCAAGTCAACTGTACAATTAAAAGTGCTTAAGAAATAGACATTTAGATAGCTAAATGTTAACTTTATTAGAAATAGATTTTTAGTCATAATAATTAGTTATCACAATCCATATGCATGCTAAAACTGAAGAACAGAAGTTAGGTAAAAGTGAAATCTGCATATCTACGACATTGTTTAAAAGTTGTAGAAGACAATTAACTTCTATTCATCCTTCTGATAATAGCTCAAATAAAACTTTTTCTGAGAAGCCTAACCTGAATCCCTTTGCTGAATTTAGTGACCCAGCTATTAGCTCTGCCTTTTCTTGTTATAATCTTTGTAACAAGTTTTTAAAATGGATAATCTTGATAGAGTATAAATCAAATATATCTACATCTTTCTCCAATCGTTGCCTTCAACCAACAACTCAAAGGTTTCTTTATTTTAAGCTCTTTGGTATTAAATTCTAATCTGACCTAAAATCATTTGTTGGTGAAAACCGATTTGATCACCTTTGAACTACTGAGAGTTTTATTCTCCAAATACACTTAGGATATATAACAGAAATATATATATCTATAGGCATGCCAATCCAAATGTATTGAACTACTGATGCTAAGTTATACAAAATTGCACCACTTTAATTAAGGCTTTTAGTTTACATTTGGCCACCTCAAAGTAGTTGTAACATTAGGTTGGTCACTGTAAATACTGTGACTCCCTGTTGGATAGACACACAATCTTTACATCCAAACATTAATGCATACAAAGCAACAAGGCATGGTTAAATAAAACAGCAACAGTTACTGCAAATTAGGCCTTGTGACCAATTACATTTGATTAAAATTACTTCCCACATTCACATCCACAGTACTCGTCCACCATTTAACATCTCCACCAAAATGTTACACATGAGAAACGATCACTAACAGGCAAAAATACTAAACCTGTATATTTGGTACTGCAAATACACTTATGCATGAGCAAGCAAGGGATTCACAATGAGAATCTACCGCTGCAAAAGCCTGAAAATGATTTACAAAAATTGTTAAATCATTAAAAAATTGTTTGAAAATATACACTTCTTGTTGTACACCCCCACTGTACACACAACTATAAACATTTTTCCCCATGTAAACAAAAAAAAGGAAACATATAATAAGAGATTTGAAAAGTCTGGACATTTCCTTCCCAACAGATATTAAAGGCAACGTCTTTAAGACATTATACTGAAAGGACTATCATATTTTAAAGACAAGATCACTGTCTCCATAAGTTTTTTAAAAATTAAAAAAACTATATAGCTGTGTTAATCAAAGCGCTTATTTTGTACAATAATAATGACCTTGAATTTCTTTAAAAAAATTACAATAAGCTACAAGTATCAAAGAAGTGAAGTTATCTGGAGTAGTCTATATAGGAGTTCTTTGGACTTTCTTCTATTATGCTAAAAATAGTGGTGCTTTTAGGATTTACATTATTGTACTCCACAATACAAAGTATGGGGCATGTTAAAGTACACAGTACACTACACAGTACACTATACAGTACACTATTTTCATACATGTACAACATTGGTGGATGAAAAATGCCTCTTAGCAGTAGTACTGGATGTAGCCTCTGGTTTTACCAGCTGCATACTCTAGGACTATTATATAAGTAAAAATCTCTCTTGTGATACTGGAAAGTGATTAGAATGTGCAAACTGATATAGTAGCTTTCATCTGCCTCTAAAAGGGTACCACCACAAGAAAGTCCATTTAAGATGTTGGTAGGTTTAACAAAGTTGGAATGCTGGCACTGTTGAATTGGGCAACAGTTCTTCAGACCTGGCTCAGAGCTACAATGCGTTTAGTATGTTAAAGCAGCTGACATGATGACTTTTTGCGAGTCTTCCCAGGCACTGGAGGTTTTCTGTTAATTTGCTGCACTAGGTCATAAAAGATCTCATTAACATTTATTTTTGATTTTGCAGAAGATTCTAAGAATGCACAGTTGTTCCATTGTCTTGCTAGATTTTGACCTTGTTCCTTCCCTACAACTCTTTCATCTTCCAAGTCACACTTATTACCAACAAGAATCATTGGAACATCATCAGTGTCTTTAACTCGAAGAATCTGTTCTCTCTCAGGTCTTGTAAATCGTTAAATGTGGACTGTGCTGTGACGGAATAAATTAATGCAAATCCTTGTCCATTTTTCATGTACAAATCCCTCATTGCTGTAAATTGTTCCCTTCCTGCAGTATCCAAGATTTCAAGCATACACTGTTGTGCATCTGCTTCAACTTGCTTTCTATAAGAATCTTCTATCGTAGGATCATATTTTTCTACACAAATTCCTTGAACAAATTGTACAGTCAAAGCAGACTTTCCAACGCCTCCTGAGGCAAGAACGACTAGCTTATGCTCACGCATGATGCAAGCTTGTCAAAACCTAGTACCTCTCACGCTGTCACCGGGCCCCCGCAGCCAGCGTTGCCCCGCACTCCCTCGGGGTCGCTACTCTCCGCGCCACGGCGGTCCTGCCGCTGCGGCCGCAGCTCCGGCTGGTTTACACGCCTGACTCTGGGCGAGGTTTGGTGATGTCCCAGAAATACATATTTTATCATCAGTTCTATCCCAAACTCTATGAGTGTTTCTGAGTATATGATCTGTTATAAATTCCAATCTCAGGAGTTTCAGGTAACAATTGGTGGGCTTGAACAGCGCATATATGTGAAAACATTATACTCTTTATTTTTAAATATAAAAAAATACGTATTCATCTGATTTTGTTATTAAAGGTATGCTCTCTTAAAAAGCCAGGTTTCTTTACATTCCATCAATTAAATTAGAAATAACTTCCATCAAGTGGTAAGCTGGTAGAGGCCGGGGACAATTTTTTATTCTTCAACGTCTCTGTGAACATTGTCCAGTATTTGGCACAAAGTAACTGTCTGCAGTATGGCTAAGTTAACAAAAAGAAGGACAGAAAGAAGGAAGCAAGGAGGAAAGGAATCAAGGAGGGAGGGAAGGAAAGAAGGAAGGGGAGAAGGAAGGAAAGACGGAAGGAAGGAAGGAAGGAAGGAAAGAAGGGAGGGAGGGAGGGAGGAAGGAAGGGAAGAAGGGAAGGAGGGAGGGAGGGAGGAATGGTAAACAGATTTGATTCAATTTAATACATGAACTTTAGAATATGACTATATAATATACATATGAATATTACATATGAATATTACATTCATATATTCACATTGTAAAAAATTTAGACGTTGTATATTATATATATAATATGTGTGTATGTACACTGCAGTATTATTGTATCTAGAAAAGAGAATTTGAAATATGTGAGGTTGCTAAGATCTCATATAAATATGTAATCTATTAAATACCAAAATATTTTCTTTTGAATAATTTTAAAATAATGTCCTGTACTAAGATCACAGGACAACTTAACAGGAGTCTTTATTGATTTTCCTTATTTTTATAATGAAGATTTTTCAGACATAATGAAAATTTAAAATAATATTTCACACAAGATTAATATAATATCCACCTATATTTAGTAATTGCTAACATATTACCACATATTACTCATTTCACTCTCTAAATATCTCTTTAGGTAGTAGAATCATGGATATTTGAATATTTTGGCCCAAAACTTTTCAGCATGAAAGTCCAATAAATTAGGGCACTCTCCCACAGTGCCAATGTGTAAGATTTATTTTTTACTGCTGGACTGAGACAGCTCTATAATTATCTCCCAGAACATCTGAAAGTCTGGTACTGATTCTTGGCCAAAATGAGGGCAAGATTAAATACAGGCTGTTTAAAGTTTGAAACTCCTGTGGCTAGTTTGAGTATTGATGGCTTACACCTGGTATAACCAGGCATGCAGCCTGACAAAAGGTTCACCTGGAAATTTGGGAGACTTTCCTTCTAAGTCAAAATTCCTCGCAAAATCTTGATGGATTGTATTCCAGAGATGAAGTATGTCCTATCCAAACACACACACACACACACACACACACACACACACACACACACACACACACACACACCCTTGCAACCTTGGATAGAAGCACCTAAAATGTTTGCCGGAGCCTCTGGTGCTTGCCTGCCCTTGCTTTCTTTTACTCCATCAGCCTCTGCTGCTTTAGTAAAAGCCTCGTGTGCATATGCTCTACAGAGTCTTATGAGTCTTTTCAGTATCCCAAACTGTGAAAACACTAACAATAATCATTTTAACAACTATGAAAATTAATACTAATTCCATAATATTATATAATGTCTTCTCTATATCCAGTTTTTCCTACTTGTTCACAATTCTCTCTTATATATTTCTAAAAAATAGTACCTCATCAATTGCATATTTTATATTTGTTTGGTAAGTCATCACATCATTTTATCTTTTTATCTATAACAATCTCACCACTTTTTAAACAAATATTGACTTTTTGAAGTTCAGGTCGGTTATTATTGCATAGAATGTTCTACATCCTGTATTTGTTTGATAATTTCCTGCTGGTGTGGAGTAACTTGCCATGTGTTCCTGTATTTCTTGCACACTGGATATTAGGCTTAGAGGTATAACCACCTTTAGGTTAAACATTTGTATGGAATACTTTTCAAGTGGTATATTATTTATCACACATCAGAAGGTACATGCCAAATTGTCCCATTATTTCTGATACTAAATTACATTTGTGGTTCAAGTTTTTGCACTTCTAATTTTCTTTTGTAATTATAAGTAACTGTAGGATGATGCTTTGTTGGTCATGTTATAATCTGGTGCTGATTCTCTACATTTTTGAGGTCACTAGGTCTACCACCTAATTATGCCAACTAAATTAAAATTAAAATAAAATTAACTGGTTTGACAGAGTAACATTTTTAGTCAGAGCTCTTTCGATTGCCAACACTTATAACTAAAAGACCTTTAGGCTAAATGAGGTGTAACTGGAAGATACTGGAGATATCAAGATTCAAAGGGTGCTCTCTAGGAAGTGGAACAGCTCAAGGGACCTGGCACGTGGAACCAGGGATAGGACTCCACAGTGACTAAGGCTTCACTTCTCACCTCTGCTTTCATATGAGTGCGATGTTATTTTCTACATGACAGATACGTTTACTTTTCACCATTAAAAGGTAGGAAACTCACTCATAACCAAAGTTGGAGGAGACAGTTATTTTTTTCCCCCAGTTTGCCTGTTAAAACTATAAGGAATGATTAATCTGCCATGGTGCTTGATGTGGCCCAGGGATGTGCTGAGACTCAGTCATGTAGGGGCAGGTGGTATTAACATTAGTTCAAACTTGGAACCACAGCATGTGTTAGAAATAATGACTTATATTAGAAACTGGACATAAAATTGTTGTGAGCAAGAAAGTTACCTCAATTTGAGTCTACTAGAAGTTTCAGAGTACCATTTCACATGGCCACAAAGTTCAAAAGTTCAAAAAGAGACAAAAGTTTGACCAAGAAATCAGTGATTTTTTAAAAAAGGAGAAATTGAGTTCAATCATGTTTTTTATATCTTTTACTGTACTAAGAAAGTTTTTTTCTCAATAATTGACTAAAAGTTCATTAACTACTGCACAGACTTCAATATTTAGAAATGTAATATGGACTTGCTAACTAAAAGTGAAGTTATTGTGTTGTTGGAACTAGCTATTGTTAGAAAGACTAATTTGCTTTTTATAATGAAATTTTACATATGATTGATAGATTTACAGATTATAACAATTTATAGATAATTACCTCATTAATTTATTGAATAACCTGACTAAATTACTTAGTCACTGAATTAAATACAACCCAGCCTTAATACTTTAGGTCAAGGAACATTGACCAAATATATATATATGCCACATATTCCTTGAAATTTCTTACCAAAGTAAATTGTCTCATTAAAAATACAGAAATAAATTGGTAACTAAATAAAACATGTTCTATATTTCAACTTGAAAAATTAAAGATTCATAATTCTTAAAATCAAAGCAATGATCATTTGTTTCCGAATTATTATTATTGTGAATGTACTTAAAATTTTGACTATGCTTTTGAGAAAGATGTACTTCTATTAAAAATTATTAAAATAAACAGCAGAGAGACTGACTTTTCAAAATAGTTTATCTGGGAAGAGCAAGGAACTGCAATTTGGGATATGTGTATTGTAGTGAACCATAGGCACATTTGAAAAAGCTGGGGGAGTCAAAGCTTTCTTAGGGGTAAAAGGTGAAGTTCCCCATCAGATTACCATTGACATTCTTCACAGAATTAGAAAAACCTATTTTAAATTTCATATGGTATCAAAGACGACCCCATAGAGCCAAGACAATCCTAAGCATAAAGAATAAAGCTGAAGGCATCACACTACCTGACTTCATTACTACCGGGCGTCGGTAACCAAAATAGCGTGGAACTGGTACCAAAACAGACATATAGACCAATGAAGGTGAACATAGACCTCAGAAATACACCATACATCTACAACCATCTGATCTTCGACAAACCTAACAAAAACAAGCAGTGGGGAAAGGATCTCATATTCAGGAATAGCATGGGAAATCTGGCTAACTATATGCAGAAAACTGAAACTAGACCCCTTCCTTACACCTTATACAAAAATTAACTCAAGATGGATTAAAGACTTAAATGTAAAACCCAAAACCATAAAAACCCTAGAAGAAAACCTAGGCAACAACATTCAGGACATAGGCATGGTGGGCAAAGACTTCATGACAAAAACGCCAAAGCAATTGCAACAAAAGCCAAAATTAACAAATGGGATAGAATTAAACTAAAGAGCTTCTGCACAGCAAAAGAAACTATCATCAAAGTGAACAAGCAACCTACAGAATGGGAGAAAATGTTTGCAATCTACCCATCTGAAAATGATATAATATCCAGAATTTACAAGGGACTTAAACATACTTACAGGAAAAAGACAAACAACACCATCAAAAAGCAGGCAAAGGCTATGAACAGACACTTCTCAAAAAAAGACATTTACGTGGCCAACAAATATATGAAAGAAGCTCAACATCACTGATCATCAGAAAAATGCAAATCAAAACCACAATGAGATGCCATCTCATGCCAATTAGAATGGAGACTATTAAAAAGTCAGGAAACAATAAATGCTGGAGAGGATATGGAGAAATAGGAACCCTCTTACACTGTTGGTGGGAATGTAAATTAGTTCAACCATTGTGGAAGACAGTATGGGCATTTCTCAAGGATCTAGAACCAGAAATACCATTTGACTCAGCAATCCCATTACTAGGTATATACCCAAAGGAATATAAATCACTCTACTATAAAGGAACATACATATGTATGTTTATTGCAGCACTATTTACAATAGCAAAGACATGGAACCAACCCAAATGCCCATCACTGATAGACTGGATAAAGGAAATGTGCTACACATACACCATGGAATACTATGCAGCTATAAAAAGGAATGAGATCATGCCCTTTGCAGAAACATGGATGAAACTGGAAGCCATCATCCTCAGCAAACTAACACAGGAACAGAAAACCAAACACTGCATGTTCTAACTTGTAAGTGGGAGTCGAACATTGAGAACACATGGACACAGAGGGAAACAACACACACTGGGGCCTGTTGGAGGTTGGGGGTTGAGTGGAGGGAACTTAGATGATAGGTTGATGGGTGCAGCAAACCACCATGGCACACGTATACCTATGTAACAAACCTGCACGTTCTGCACATATGTCCCTTTTGTTTGTGTTTTTTGTTTTTTTTTGAAGAAGAAGTAGTAATAAAGAAAAAAAAAAAGGTGAAGTTCATGGAAGTTATTTTAAAATAAACCTCTTTGGCCCCAGAAACTTGTTGCTGGTATGGACAAATACTCATTGGTGATACTGGCTATTGCTGGGAAGATATCTTCATAGAAGCGTTGTATCTAAAATTTTGTAGTTTTCAGACAGTCCTTGTGATAATTCTTTTAGAGGTATCCATGCATGAAGGACCTTCCTTTATACACTCTTGGCTCCATTTTGTTGTGGTTTGACTTAAGTGAGTCAATTTCTTTGTTGGTAACTTTCACATTTCTCCATTTTGACCAAGAATTTTTTTCTGAAAGCGTTGCTGATTAATCAGCCTATAGTTAGGTTTTGATTGTTTCTTGGTGCTGGAGTGGACCTTTTCTAGTTAGTCTGATCCTGCATCAGAGACAAATGGCCAGCAACTAAGAGCAGATGTCAAAACCCTTTTAGTCACATTTAAGAAACAAAGAAGTTCAGAAGGAGTGGCTCTGAGAATAAATCTGCCTGGATTTCATTGCTAAGTTCAATTTTGTCAGTTCCATAGGCATTGACTACCATTTGGAAGTTCTGGACAAGTGTTATTCTGTTAGATGCATCATTTCTGCAGAGGTTGGACTGGAAACAGATAAAAAGTTTAAAAAGAATGATGCGGTACAAAATTAATAGTAACATGATAATATTTTCTATGAACATGGACCCAAAGGCAGCCAACTAATGAATCAAAAGTCTATGCAAGACTGAGTGAGATCTGTTGTAGCCATAAAGCCTGTCTTGCTATTTTATGCAATTAGGTCTCGATTTCCCCAGAGAAATATATTCAGGTACAGCATGTAGTTATTAGCAATGGCACAGACACTTCTTGTTCAACCAGTAGATAATTGAGAGTCATCTCATTTTGTTCTGTTCTGTTATCAATGGCTACTCAGCAAGATACTTTAATGAGCACTGCTGGGCGGCAGTAGCCTTTGCAGTGAAGCCTGCAATGAAACCCAAGGTGGCAAATAAGTCATTAGGGATGTTGCTATAGTTACCCACTGGGTGGACTAAAGGATCCCTTAGGTCATGTAAAGATGTGAGTTTGACACGACAGATCCAAAACTTCATTCAGTTACAGAAGCTACTGAATGTGAAATTCTAACCACGGCGTTTTTCTGCCAAGTGAAAAATGTAGGCATAAGCATGAAAAAATTAAGAAGGTTAAGAGTCCAGTTTTTTTTTTTTTACAGTGTCTTGGGAAAAGCTTTCAACAGTGTGAAGTCATCAACTTCTTAATCTGGTTTGCGGTTTGAATGTTCCTGGTTATATAGCATGGGGCATTTTAGTCAATTCTCTTTGTAGCCCACACAATAGCCACAAGATTTGTCTCTCAAAATTTGCGTGGAGTTTTCTAGCTCCAACTTATAGGACTTTAGGAACAGGACAGTCTATGTTCTTAGTTGGATAATCATAGCTAGATGTTGGAGGAAATTAGAATAATTAAGTACCCTGTTTAATTTATAGATAGATAACAAAAACTTGAAAACAACAAAGAAAACTACAATCTAATAACAGGTGTACTGCAGTTTTTCTTCAGAAACATAATTTTTCTTTCTACAATCATCCCTGCTACTACTAAAGATAATCAGAGGAAGACTAATTTGTCTGCTGAATAAGTTTATTCTCATTAAACTTGGCATTATTATTGACAACAGTGTCACAAGAAAAGTGGTGGACCATGGGCTGTTTTTACATTTATTTTGCTGGAACTTTTGGTAAGAAATCTCAGATTAGACTTTTAAAAGCCTTGCAAGGGTCAGAAGTCAAATGACGGCAAACATCAGACTTTGGCTGCAGTACCTACAAATTTGCATGAATTTCTCTCTTCTTGAGGTCTCCAATATATCTTGAGGTTCCTGGCCTGTCAAAAAGTAAAAATGTTTATTCACTCACTGTGAGCTTGGGAATCCTTGAAGCTAGGCATTCTATGCATATTCTCAAATGTGACATTCAAGTCAAAACCTTCATAATACAACCAATGTTTCTAATTCTATCCTGTTACAAAGAGAATATATTTTTATTGAATTTATGCAAATAACTATGTTGCCATAAAATAAAAATATCAACAAGAGCTCTCTGAAGACTGCAGGTTCAGGTAGGAAGAAAAAATAAATATTTCCAGTTTTATTTATAAAAGTAAACTTTACCAAATTGCCGTATGCTATAGATAGCTTTTTAAAAGTTTTCTCAAATCTGGAAAAAAAAATGTAAAAAAACCAGCAAAATGTTAAACAAAAAGTCACTCCAAAATATGGCCATCAGTTTGTTTAGTCCCATTCAATAACTTATTCTACTTGATCTCGCTTACATGTTTTAAGATGCCATTGTTTCTTCATTAGCGTTCTGGAAATTCTTTCCCAGGCTAGTGGTATCATCTTGAACTCATAAGAAATCTAAATTCCAGCATACTTGTTAGAGTCCTTTTCATGAACCTCCTTGAAGAAGAAGTATTTTCCTTTATTCATTTTAATTTATTCTCTACAATACTTCATTAGGGAGTTCAATGATTTGCACTCAGAAGTTATATAGCCAAGAGGCAAGCAAGTATAATAAACATCAGAATTGGACCAAGTTTTTTTGTACTGAAGGCCATGTAGTCTTTTGCTTCAGGGAAATAAGAACAAAAATAAACAAAAAGAACACATAGCTCCCTAGGCTCCAGAATCTTGATAGAAAATAACACCAACATTTAGTGCAATTGTAGGTGTTAACACATCACGGGAAAATAGATATTGTGCAAAATATTAAAATTAACACCTGGAACTTCTTTTGCCTAGATGATTTTTATTATAAACAATAAAATATATGTAATATCTTAACTACAAACCTTTCATATTGAAAGGGCCTCTAACATGACTTGTTTTAACATTATGAAGGGAAAATTTTAGGAATGTCAAAGTGGAAACAATCCAACACTCACAAACTATAGTGATCAAAAGTATTATCTTTTAATGAAAAACAAGCACAATCCATAAAAGTAGAACTACCATTTGATTTAGCAATCCCACTACTGGGTATCTACCCAGAAGAAAAGAAGTCATTATTCAAAAAAGATACTTGCACACACATGTTTATGACAGCACAATTAGCATTTGCAAAAATGTGGAACCAGCCTAAATTCCTATCAATGAGTGAATAAACTGTGGTATAGATAGATAGATAGATAGATATGCGATGCATATGTGTATATATATGCTTAAATACATATATGTGATGGAACACTCATCAGCCATAAAAAAGGAATGAATTAATGGCATTCATAACAACCTGGATGGGACTGGAGACTATTATTCTAAGTGAAGGAACTCAGGAAAGGAAAACCAAACATCTTATGTTCTCACTTTTATGTGGTAGCTAAGCTATGAGGACGCAAAGGCATAGGAATGATGTAATGGACTTTGGGGACTTGAGGGGAAAGAGTGGGAAAGGTGTGAGGGGTAAAAGACTACAAATTGGGTTCAGTGTATACTGCTCGGGTGATGTGTGCACCAAAATCTCACAAATCACCACTGAAGAACTTACTAATGTAACCAAATACCTCATGTTCTCCAAAAACCCATGGAAATAAAAAATTTAAAAAATTACAGAAAGGGAATGTATTATGAGACAAGCCAAGTTTCCAGACTAAAACATGCTCATAGTTCGGGATGAAACAAACCACAAACCAAGCCAGCAAAGTTGCGTTGATTCCTTGAAAACAATGGTTACCTATTGTCCAGCTTGAGTAGCCCAAGGACAAAGGAAACACTGAGCATAAAACACTCTCTTTTCTTTAAACCTACCACTCACACCACATGCACTGATCACTCTCATCACTGCTATGGTAAAGCATGTAGGATGCAGTTCAATTTCAATTCAGAGCTGTTACCTCCCCATGCAAAGCTGCCACATGGATGATCCAGACTTGATGTTTTTCCTGAGAGCCACCTGTCACACATTTTCATGAGATGACCATGACCACACACGTCCAGACCACTGCCTGACTAGGCCCTGTTCAGGAAGCATCCTGAGGTGTCCATTCCTCACGGAGCCAAATAGTTCCCTTGGTCGACTCCTGAGTCCCCTTGGCAACCCAACAAGAATTCAAGCATTTCTACTACTAGCCTTGTGTTGGAGCATGAGCGAATGTAAAAGGAGTAAGGCTCTTCATAAACCACAGCCTACTTCAGTGTGGTGCTGGGCCAGCCCGATGCTTGGGTACTGAATTTCTTTTTTCTCATTTGTTGGAATTTTAAATCTTCTATTTATTTCCTTAAATGGCAGGTATCCTACCACATCTTCAATGAAATAAAAAGTGTATATATTATACATTGGGGAAAACAAATAGGGGGACAGTTTGATAGTTTAGCTCCATTTTTTTTGCTTTTATCTAACCTTTAAAAGTAAAACGCAATTATTACAATAGAACACGTGAACAGTAATAAGTGTTGCCCTATGTATCAATATTGTACAAATTGGATGTGGTGGCTTAATCCAGACCTGACCGCCCTGATAATAATCCAGAAAAAAAACTATTTTTGCATCTGTTTGTAAAAAGACATTTATTATTCTCAGCAGTAGCACATCATGAAATGATTCCTTCATCTTCATTTACATCACCAAGGGAAACATGGCAGGCTACAGAAACTGAGCACAGCAGTGAGCGGGGCTGTGCCCTGGGTGCCCTGATGTCACCCACATTTCCCTTGCATGTCCCAGGTCCTAATGAGCAGTGCAGGACAATGCCGAGTCAACCTACTCACCCTCACCCATTCCTTCCTAGAAACTTAAAGATGACCCCTATAATAGCACATATGTCCTTTCCCAAATTGTGTCTTTGCTCCCCTAACCCCATTCTGGGCAGAAGAAAAAACAAAAGATCTCTTGACTTGAATATTTCCTCATTTTAGAAACCCACATAATCACCATATACATAAAAATAATTAAATCAAAATGTTGTTTTCCCAAGGTTGACACCTATCTGCTTCAACAATTCTCTAAACATGTTGTTGAAAACCAGAGTAACTTCCTTAGGACCTTTCTCCCAACTGACTAGTCTTACTGTGAATCATTTCAGCAGTTCCTTTGTGGTGATGTCTTCAAAGCATCTTCTAAGTCCCCTAATTCTATGAACTTTGCTACCAAAATAGTGAAGAATAAGCAAAGGGGAGAAAAAAAGTTGCTGACAGCTATTTGGAAATCAGCAACAATGTGAAAGGGAAATGTATCACATGCAAGTTTGAAAGACATAGAATAAATGAGCTCCTTGGAAATTTGCCCTGGCGGAGTGATGATTCCCACTTTATCTTCTTAGGCAAGATAAAGATTCACCTTGTGTAATTACACAGCTTTGTTTAAGCATCCTGTAAAAGACTGAAAAATCAACTGCCTTCCTAATTCTACAGGCAAACTAGAAAAAGGATCTCCCTGCTTACTGGTCCCTCAGGATGTTTTCCTGAAAAGAAAACCAACTTAGATATACTGGCTTTTCTTCTATGACAAAGTGTCCTCTTAAAGCCCAACCCAAACTTCTTTGCACACTGACGCTTCTGAAAGCCTAGGTCCAACTATAGGGCTGATACTGGGAGAAGAGTGAAGTAGCTGGGTGGTGAGGAAGTGGTCTCTCCTTTCACATCTCTGTGCAGTAATGATATCAGGACCCCTCATGGACATCTCTATTCCATTCCTCAGTCAGTGACACCACAGAGCTGTTTGATACCAGGAGACTTAAAGCAGGGAAAGTCACAGAAACTCCAACTGATAGTAAGATGAAAATTATAACCTTCAAGGATTATTGAACCATGAGATCTGCAATGCTACCAAAAGGGTCTCTGGTCCTGATGTGGGTCTCTGTCTAGGATCCTTGAAGAAATTATGGCACCCACATCCAACCCTAACATAGCTTCCACTTATGAAACAAGGAGGTTGTAATAAACTCTGGGTATGTAATAAACTGGAAGTTAAAAAATGTAATTTAAAACAATCTGAAAGAATTTAATGTTGGTCTCCATTGCACAGACTGCCAGGAGAATATATAAACTTGATCTAGGGAGGCTGCAGAGGTATATAGAGGAGTATATGGGTTAAACCTTAATGGATCATCAGTTTCAGAGAAGAAGCAATTTTGTATTGTAGCTGATTGCAAATGCTTTTAGAAAAGAATGAAAGCAATTAGTCCCTGTGGATGACAGACTTGGAGAGGCCATGCTTAAAAATCTCATGGAGTTTATTATAATAATAATGTAATTGACAAAGAAATTTGATTATTTCTGTGGCATACAAAACTTGAAGATAATAACCAAGATTATGACTGATAACATATCAGATTTTGAAGAATATAATTTTGAAATACATATCAATAACATATTCTGAAACATAACTTAAAGAAGGTTTAGCACCACTTAGTATTTGACAATGCTCCATATATAATTTAATATATCAAGTAAGTCTGATTAGTTTAATATATCTCTTTACAATGTGAGATACACATTCTTTGATCTTTCCAGGGGTCCAAATGAGAAATATCAAAATTAACTTGAGGGCAAAAAGAGTTAATTTAAAATATCATTTTGGGAAGTTTGTCAAAAACATCAGCTTAAAACACTTTATCAGAGTATAATAACAGCTAACCAAAGTGAAAATTAAAAGATTTCAAAAAATATAAAAATTTACATAATTGTCAACAAAAACAGATTTTTAATACTGAGAACACTTTTCTCTTCTTTTTTAACTTTTATTTTAGGTTCAGAGGTACACATGTGGGTTTGTTATATAGGTAAATATTGTGTGTCACAGGGTTTGGTGTATAGATTATTTCATAACCCAGATAATAAGCATAGTCCCCAGTAGGTAATTTTGTAATTTTTATCCTCCTCCCTCCCTCCACTCTAAAGTAGGCTCTAGTGTCTGTTGTTCCATTTGTGTTCATATGTACTCAATGTTTAGCTCCCCTTATAAGTAAGAACATATGGTATTGGGTTTTCTAGGATAATGGCCTCCAGCTCCACCCATGTTGCTGGAAAGGAGATGATCTCATTCTTTTTATGGCTGCATAGTATTCCATCGTGTATATCTACCACATTTTCTTCATCCAGTCTACCATTGATGGGCATTTAGGTTGATTCCATGTCTTTGCTATTGTGAATAGCGCTGCAATGAACATACATGTGCATGTGTCTTTATGGTAGAATGATCTGTATTTCTTTTGATATATACTCAGTACTGGATTGATAGGTTAAATGGCACTTCTGCTTTGAGTTCTCTGAGAAATTGCCACACTGCTTTCCACAATGGCTGAACTACTTTACATTCCCACCATCATTGTATAATCACTCCCTTTTCTCTACAACCTCACTAGCATCTCTTATTTTTTGAGTTTTTAATAATGGCCATTCTCATTGGTGTGAGATGGTATCTCATTGTGGTTTTGATTTGCATTTCTCTAATGATTAGTGATGTTGAGCATTTTTTCATATGCTTTCTGGCCACATGTATGTCTTCCTTTGAAAGTGTGCATTCATGTACTCTGTGTGCATTTAAATGGGATAGTTTGTTTTTCACTTTGTTGATTTTTTTTAAGTTCACCAAATGCACTGTGCTGGGAGTCTGTGATAGTCCCTAACTGTTGTGCACCCTCCCAAGCCTGAGAGCAGGAGGAGGGAGGGTTGCGAGACAGCAAAAAGGTGGACTGCCTCTCTCATTGGGAGCTTCATATCAGAGAAGTGTAGAGCTGCTCCCAGCTGGAGAACTCAGGAGGACTAGGGTGGCCTCACTAGCATCCCAAGCCAGTGGGCCTTATCCCACAAGGTTCAGTGGTGGTGAGGTCTGCAGTCTATCACTGCTCAGCCCCATGGACTTGGCCCCTTTTCTGGGGAACATGCAAGAAAACTTAGCCTTCCCCATTGCTGGAGCTGTAGCCCCTGGTTTTGGGGTACCCATGGAACCAATGCTCCTGGGACTCCACACATACCTAAGAAGCAGGTTTACCCAGATACCACATGGTTCTCTGTTTTGATCTGGCGACCCCAGTTGGGGTATCTCCTGAGCCCAGAGATTCAAAGGTTTGTGGCAGAAATATGCATCCCGTGGGACTCTCACTCACTCACCATTTTCTTGTAGGGGGATTCCCTTGGATTCGTTCCACTCCTGGGTGAATGGTTGATCTGTCTCACTCTTTTCTGTGATCCAAAGGTCACACTGTGTCACTGATGAATCCTAATGAGTCCACCTGGATGTTCTGGTTGAAGAGCTAGTGTCTACTCACACCTCACCACTCTTTCTGCTATTTGTGAGAGTGGCACACACTAGCTGCTTCTAGATAACCATCTTGGCCCTGCTCTGACTCACTTTTCTCAAGTAATCAAAGACCTAATAAAAGACAGCACAAAGCATAAGAAATTATCTTGATAAACAAAAAATCTTGGTTTCTTAGGCCAGTTCTCTAAAAGGTAGAGAAAATGTTTCAGTATTTTCTATTAAGATCAAATCAATACTCAAAGAAAACCTTGTTGTTTTTGCACAGGGGACAAATTTCAAGTTTTCCGTTCCTGTACTTTTGATAATAGTGCTCAAGTTTTTAGCAGTATTTATACATAATTCCCTTTTAATTTTAACCAACGTGGTCACCACAAAATTCTTTTCACAAGATTAATCTTCCGCAAACCTTCTACAAATTTGTCATCCAGTTATCTTATTCAGTTTTTGTCTATATTTTTTCTCTTTTTCCTTTTGGAACGATAAGATATACTACTTTTAGACAAAAATTATTCTCATTTTTCCCTTTACAAAAATGCATCCTCATACTTATAGCTTTCTTCATGTGTCTTCCTTCCCTCACATAAAGATTTGTTTCTCTTCATTATTTCTAGTTTATATTACTCTAATATTAATTTTATTTGATTCTTAGTAACCTTAATTTCTAGTGAAAATTAGTAAGCATTTTGAACTGCATCGTATTAGTATTTTGCAGATAAACACCATCTCATGACTTTCATTAACAGACCCAAAAATGTCTAGCTTTTCCATAACATATAAAACCAAGAGGCCAAATTTTAAACTTCTGTTAAGCAATTGATGTTTCAGTATTTTCCTTAGAAATGACTCAAATATTAAATCAATATAATATTACTTAATTTAATATAACATGACTTTAACATTTCAAGTCACAATAAAAGATTTTTGAAATTCTGACTTCATTATAAACCTTTTATCAATTTACATTCACTTAATTTACTCATTCTTAACAGTTATGCTTCAATTGTTCCTTAAACACAAAAACCCAACTAGTCATTGAGTGGATTTACAGCTTTATTATTTTATACAACTCAGTTTCACTGTTTCACTGGTAACTTCAAGTTTATAAACTATATCTGTGCATTGTAATTAATGCTGACAATTCCTAAAACATTTCTATTTTTATTTTACCAACAAAATTTAAAACTAGCTTTATCTGCCAAAGATTATTTCATCACATGAGCCAAAAGGCAATCCAGTTTCTATTTTTTTTTTTTTGAGAATTCTCAGTTTAAGCACTTATATTTTTTCTCTGTAAGCTGTTTACGAATTTTGGTAGAAAAAAATTATACATACATACACACGTAGACATATTTAAAAATACAGACAGAGAAAGATCTTACAACTTTCATTAAGAATTTTTATTTGCCTGACTTGCAAATAGTTTCACTCCCTCTTTCAGACTGTCTTTTTTTTTTTTTTTTTTGAGACATAGTCTCGCTTTGTTGCCCAGGCTGGAGTGCAGTGGTGGGATCTCAGCTCACTGCAATCTCCGCCTTCGAGGTTCACGCCATTCTCCTGTCTCAGCCTCCTGAGTAGCTGGGACTATCTGTCTTTTAATGATTTGTTCAATTGCCCCACAAACAAGTGTTAGTTAAGCCATTCAAAATGTGTACTTCCAAAGAGATGATTTTTAGGTGAATGTAGAAAATTTAAATCTCAAAGGCACAGAACTTAAACACCATTATTTGTTGAGATGAAAAAAAAGCATATATCGGAAGCATTTAAAATGAAATGGTCAAGGGTAAGTTTACATAGACAGATTTAGGTCTTTTGCTTTGTGAAAGCATCTAGTGCTTTAGGGGCTAGAGAGGGAGATATTCTTACAAAGCAGAGATTATCATTACAGGCTTACATTTATTACAAAAACTTTCAAAATAAACAGGTAAATGCCAAAAACTTACATTTTGGGGACTGATTTAGTTCGCTAGTTGGTCTTTCAACTTAATGTGTTTCCTAATGAGATTAAATTCATGTATAAATAACCAAAAATCAAACCAAAAGAATACTCACCAGAAAGGATGTCCTTTACAAGAGCAGAACCCCCAAAATGTAAGAGTTCACTGAAAAGGTGGGAGCTCAAACCAAGAGAGGACTTACCTCACAGCATAAAGACAACTTGTACAAGTGAAGATCACGATAGCCTCAGGTGAGTATCATACACAATTTCAAGTATCGCCAATCCAAAGAAGGCTTGTCCCCTTTGCATCTTGCTTCTGACATCAGATTATGTCAAATTAGACAACAGAGATACTCTGTAAAATAGTGTGTTAGTGTGTTCAGGAAATAGCAATAAATTGCAATTTGAAATACACATGCTATGGTGGACCTTAGGCACCAAAGAAACTGAGGGACTGTATTAGTTCTAGCACAAAGAACTACTTGAGACTGGGTTATTTATAAAGAAAAGAGGTTTAATTGACTTATGGTTTCACAGGCTGTACAGGAAACATGATTGGAGGAGGCCTCAGGAAACTTACAATTATGGCAGAAGGCAAAAAGGAAGGAGGCATGTCTTACATGGCCGGAGCAGGGGGAAGACGGCAAAGGGGAGATGCCACACACTCTTAAACAAGCAGGTCTCATGAGAACTCATTCACTATCACAAGAACAATAAGGAGAAATTCCATCCCCATGATCCAATTGCCTCTCGCCAGGCCCCTCCTCCGACACTGGGGATTACAATTCGACATGAGATTTGGGTGGGAACACAAATCTAAACCATATCAGAGAGGAAACAATTTTAAAAGTAAAAGAGAAAGTTTATGTAAGTTTTGTAATAAACCTCATGGGCCAGAGAAGCTTATTACAAGAGTCGGCAAATACTCATTGATAATATTAGCTGTTGCTGGAGAGATGTCTTCACAGAAGTATCATATCTAACATTTTTGTGGTTTTGAGAGAACCATTGCAGCAGTTCTTATTATAGACATGTGTACATGAAGGCCCCTCTTTCATGACCTCCCAGCTTCATTTTTTTATGGTTTGATGTAAGTGACTCCATTTTGGTGCTCACAACATTCACATTTCTCCCTTTTGGTTGAAATATTTTTCTGAAAGCATGTCACACTTAAAAGATATAGACTGGCCAAGCATGGTGGTTCACGCCCATAATCCCAGCACTTTCGGAGGCAGAAGCGGGTGGATAACCTGAGGTTGGGAGTTCAAGACCAGCCTGACAAACGTGGAGAAACCCCATCTCTATCAAAATACAAAATTAGCTGGACGTGGTGGCACATGCCTATAATGCCAGCTACTCGGTGGCTGAGGCAGGAGAATCACTTGAATCCGAGAGGCAGAGGTTACAGTGAGCTGAGATCACGCCATTGCACTCCAGCTTGGGCAATAAGAGTGAAACTCCATCTCAAAACAACAACAACAACAACAACAACAACTGAAATAACTGTAAAAACTAACCAACTATAGTTCTCAGTAATGATAGTTTCATTACTGACAGCTCTTAGTAGAGTTAATTAACTCCTATCAACCTCATATTTTCCATTTAAAAAATAGAGGAGAAAAAGTTTGATAAGGGTTTAATGAGTAAATTTATATAAAATAGATCTAACTACTATATTTATCACAAAACAGATGCACAAACTATGTATTTTTCCTCTCACTTGTTCGTATCTATCATATTTTAATTGAGGAAATCATTGAGCAGTGTAACAAACATTTTCCTAAGTTATTATAAAGAGGGTTTGAAGGACTTCTTAGAAAGAGTCTGGCAGTGGAAAAAAAATCTGAATAGAAAATGAAAATAGCATGTGAATGTTGAAATACCATATTAAATATCTGCAACTGTAATATAGTTTATATTTGAATTTTAGTATAGACAGAATAGTTAAATTTATTTCTTTAGTCTTTTCGGTTGTTAAACATTTTATTGAACTCTTTATATGTTGTCATATGTATTGTGCTTCCAGTGTGTTTGTAGCAGCTTTTTCTGTATAAAAATGCTTGAATGCCTTCATTGTCAAACAATCAGAAGGCAGTAATTGTATTTCCAACGTGAGGACAAACAATACTAGATACCCTGCAATCCTATATTGTAAAAAAAATTCACATCAAATGCCCCAATGGATAGCCACATAATTGACCATCTGTTATTATTTAGTCAAGAAATGAATATTTTACATTTAAATACTTTGAATGGCTTAAAACAAACTAAATTTTTAAGAAAGCAACCACTATGTAAATTGAAGAGAAAAAAGTCTTTTTATTGTAGAAACTTTCGAGAGTCTTTCAACATTTACAAAAATTATGTTGCTAATGGCAATACCTTAGTTATTTGAATCACCAATAGAACACACTATAAAAACATGCATTGTCACATCTGTACCCTATCACATCCAGGATAACGACAGAATTGATATAGAATTATTTAGCCCTTACTTTAAAACATCAGATAACAAGCATCAATCAATTTCTATCAAATATTTCAACTTAGGTATTATAGCATAAGCAGAAATATACTTTTACCAATATCCCAACCAATTTCTTTTCCTAATGAAACAATAAAACTGAGAATGTAGACAGCATTTAGTAAAGTTGATATATATGTGTACATATGTGTGTATATATATGTATAATGTAATTAATATAATAGATGAGGTCAAAGAAGTGATACACGACTTTTAATTTGGATGGGGTGTCCTTGAAGATTCCTGTATTAGCCCTTTCTCACATTCCTATATGAAAATACCTGAGACTGAGTACTTTATAAAAGAAAGAGGTTTAATTGACTCACAGTTCCCTATGACTCGTGGGGCCTCCGGAAACTTACAATCATAGCAGAAGGTGAAGGGGAGGCAGGCACTTTCTTCACAAAATGGCAGGAAAGAGAAGGAGGAACTTGTGGAACAGTTGTAAAACCATCAGATCTCGAGAGAACTCACTCACTATCATGAGAACAGCTCGAGAGAAACCACTTCCATGATTCAATTACCTCCACCTGGTCTCTCCCTTGCTATGTGGGGATTATGGGGCTTACAATTAGCCATGAGATTTTGAGAGGGGACACAGCGAAACCATATCAACTCCTAAATCTTAATAGACTTTATTACTAGCTGATATGCTTTGGATCAGTGTTCCTGACCAAATCTCATGCTGAATTGTAATCCCCAATGTTGGAGGTGGGGTCTGGTGGGAGGTGACTGGATCATGGAGGTGGATTTCCCCTTTTGATGCTGTTTTCATGATAGCATTCTCATGAAATATGGTTGGTGAAAATGTGTGGCACCTTCTCTCTTCCTCTCAGTTCTGATTCTGCCTTGCAAGATCCCTGCTCCCACTTTGCCTTCTGCCATGAGTAAAAGTTCACTTTAGCTTCCCCAGAAGCAGATGCTGCTATGCTTCCTGTTCAGCCTGCAGAACTGTGAGCCAATTTAACCTCTTTTCTTTATAAATTACCCCATCTCAGGTGTTTCTTTATAGCAGTGTGAGAACAAGCTAATACACTAGCCTTCCTTCTAGAATGCGTCTTAGCAAGCTCCAGAGCAGAGTAACCACATATATTAGAGAAGGCCAAAACTGACAGAATCCCACCTTGACCAAAGTTTAGTCATTCTTCTTTAGTCCCTCTTCTCAGGCCCAGTTTTAGCAAAGACTCCTGCTAAGCCAGTTCACTGAGAATCCCTTCACCCTTGATATCACTTTGGCATGCCTTTAGCAAGAATGCAGTTTAGCAAGAACCGCACCTCCCACCACCCTGCCTCCTGCCACCCTTAATGTCTAATTAGTTTCTATCCACTGACTAACTCACTCAGCTGTTTGCTTATGCATTCCCAGCTCCATGCTGGGAGAAATTTTAGTTCAATCTCTCCCTACTATAGTTATATTATTCCCCCATTGCTGTAGTCCTGAATAGAGTCTTCCTTGCTATTTTTAACAAGCATCCAGTGTACACATTTCCTTTTGACAAAACATAGTGTCCATATGTAGAGGCAAGAGGAAAGCTAACAAAATAGAAAGTCATCCAAACCACACAAACCCTGGACAAGCTTATCATGTGTGGGAATAAAATACTGGAGGTAGGTTTGGCTTCGGAATAAAATCAGTGTGTAATTTGAGATTTGGTATCAAGAACAGTTAAATTCCCAGATTCTTTATGATTACTGAATACCTTATTAATTATTCTTCATTTAACACAACATGAATTAGGAGATTTATTTTCTGGAGAGACTTGGTCAATTAAGGTGGGGATATGGTTGCTGTGTTGAGCAGAAATTTGGCTTATATAGACCCAAAGCTTAGAAAAAAAAGTTATAGATCTAAAATGACAATCATTGACACAATAAAGTTCATGGAAACCATGATGGGAAGCATCTACGTGGAAATAAAAAGTTGGATTTTCAGTAGAGAGATTGGTAACAACGTAAATTTCCTCTTAAAGTCAGGTGAGAACTAATTCTGAAGTCAGAGGAGGAAAGTAGCCTACAACAGAGCGAAGAGTAAGACCATCTTCACAGGATCAGGGAGAAAGGTAATAGCTGCAAATGGAGACAGGTATATTGATTTAGTGCCAAGTAGTCGAAAGACTATGAGTATGAAGACTTACTTATATTTTCTCTGTGTTTCAGTAGCAAAGTCATCTGCAGAGAGAGAGAAGTGAGAAGGCAGATGGGAGAGTCAGAAATTAGAGGATTGTAGAGACTGAAAAAGTTATGTCAGGCACAATTAAAAACCCAGTTTCCAATGGTGATCATTGTCTTAAAATATTATCAGTTTGTTTTCTTGTATGACATTCTTCAGCAGCAGTCATGGACTGAGAAATATGTAGGAATCAAATAGTTGAGTTCATCTAGAGAAGAGGTTGCAATGGGCTTCTAAAAACGACAAAACCAGAAACAACCAAGAGAGAGAGACAGAGAGACGGAGAGAGAGAAATGAAGATGTGAAAGGGGATAGGTCAAAAATCTGTAATTTTTTTTAAAGTAAAGGGCTAGATAGTAAATATTTTTATTTTGTGAGCCATGTTGTCTCTGTAGGAAGTACTCAGTTCTCCTTTGTTCTGCAAAAGCAACCATGGAAAATAAGAAAATGTGGCTGCATTCCAATACGAATTTATTTAAAAAATAGGTGATGGATTGTATTTAGCCCAAGGGAAACAATATGTCAATTCTTGTTTTATGTTACTGCCAATTACATTTTAAAATATTCAGTAATGGAATCTACAATATTGATTCCCAACTACGGCTGCATATTAGAATCACAATAGAATGCCAGGTATCTAGCCCCAGAGACACTGGGTCAGCCAATCTCAACTGGGGCCAAGGCCCTAATATGTATCTTTGAAACTCCTCAGGCAATTCTAACATAAAGCCAGTGTTGGAAAGAACCAGTGTTAGTTTGCTTGTGGGAGTACCTGGCCGCAGGAGGATCATAACGCAATAGGAGAAGGCTGAGGCACCAGTGGATTGAAAGTCTTACTGAAGTAGGAGAACAGCTGCAATGGGAATTGTTGACACACTGAACAGACAGGCGACTGATCAAAGAAAGGTGTGCTTATTTAGTCATTTCAGAGGAATATCGTGTTTTGTCATTATACGTTTCATGGGTTTGGTAAGCTACATGCCACTCGTACCCCTGGTAGAGGTAACTCCTTGAGGAATCTTCTATTCTGTTGTTCTAACTGAGTTTATCTCACTTCACTATCAAATAGACTATGGCAGAAGTGATGGATATCACTTCCAACATTAGGCTGCACAAAGACTGTGGCTTCTGTCTTGGGAATCCTCTCTGTTTCTTTCATTGTAAGGGAAGCTGACTGCCTTGTTGGGAGCTGCCTATTAAGAAGTCCACATAGCACGAAGCCAGTGTCACCAGTGACAGCCAGCAAGGAAGGACCTGAGGACTGCCCTCAGCCACATGATTAATCTTAGAAGTGAATCTTCCCTGAGTAAGGCTTTTAAATGATGGCAGCCTTATGAGAATCCTTGAGCTAGAGGGCCTTACTAATTCTGATACAGTTCTTGACCCAGAGAAGTTGACATAATGAATGTTTGTTGTTTTAATCCACTAAGTTTTGGAGGTAATATGTTAAGCATCAACAGATAACTAATAAAAGGAGTGATTCTGAGCAAGAAAGGCTTAAGCAGAGAAAAGTTAAGGTTGAATAGGTTATGAATATCATCCTGTAAGACTACAGGGCTTGGAGATTTGAAGGTGGGAGCAGAAAAAAATTATGTAAGCTTGTCATTAACAATGTGACTAAAAAAGTTCATTATACTGAAGGATAAATGCTTGTGTGTGCCTCAGACAATAGACGTTTTTATTCCTGGGTAGAAAAATAAAATTTTTCAAAAAGCATAAAGATTAAGTAGGATAAGTTTCCAGCTTTGGATTCTGACATTCAGGACATGGGGAGGGTGATGAGCTTCTCCTGGAGGGCTGAATTTAGGACACAATCAGCTTCATGATGGAAGCCCTTATGAGGTAGAGAGGGAGTGCATCTCAGCTCTTTTGATTAATTAAATGATTGTTTGAATTGGAGAAGGTGTGGGTATTTTATCTTGTTTTGGTGAGTACATTGGAATGGTTTTCCAGCATTCCTTTGAGATTTTCCACAGCATAAGTTAAGGTAAAAGTACATTTTCACTTGTTTCAGAAAGCATACTGAGCAAGCTTTAATGTTACTATTAAGTCAGTAGGGAAATCACCAATATTATAAACGCAGGTTTCCAGCCTCTCCTTTTAGTACTTTCAGAATGATTCCAGAAGAACCTTGAAAATGTTGAGTATTTATATTTATTTTATGCCCTTTTATTGTGATTTTTTAATAAATAAGGTTTTTTTTGGTAAATACTGGAAGTTAATATTCTATAGTTTAGAAAAGCAATTTTGAACTCTCAACTAGTGAGCCCATACAAAACTACATAACAGCACAGACTATAGTAAAATAATAATATAATGAACTTGGGAGACAAACTAGGCACTTTGTGCCAAGTTTTTCAAGGAAGATACAATTTCAATACCAATGAAATAAACTCCCACAAATTGATTTTTCTTTGTGTGCACTCATCAGTGTAAATACAATTAAGTAGTAAAGCCTGTACTTGCTCAGGAAAGATGTTTTCTATTCATAGTCTGCTATCTGGGTGCTTTGGTTTCTGATAATTTGTTATGTAAAAACCCTGCAAAAAAAAAAAAAAAAAAAATCAGCAACTCTACATTCATGAGCCCTTATCACAGAGGATTTAAAACCTGTACATTTTCTTTAAACTGAGAATATTATTTCATTTTTATAATCAAGCGATGAGACCATAATAATTTTCTGAAATAATTCGGAATAATTATACAACCTAAAAGTTAATTTGCATGTGCTGTAATTTAAATAAAAGGACAGTTAATTTTTTGTATTACAAAACATGAAAAATAAAATCAGTAATCCTAGCACTTTGGGAGGCCGAGGCAGGCGGATCATGAGGTCAGGAGATCGAAACCATCCTGGCTAACATGGTGAAACCGTCTCTACTAAAAATACAAAAAAAAAAAAATTCGCTGAGCGTGGTGGCGGGCGCCTGTAGTCCCAGCTACTCTTAGCTGAGGCAGGAGACTGGCATAAACCTGAAAGGCAGAGCTTGCAGTGAGCCGAGATCGCGCCCCTGCACTCCAGCCTGGGCAACAGAGCAAGACTCCATCTCAAAAAAAATATAAGATAAAATAAAATTTAAAAAATCAAACGTTGCATCCTTACTTTTGTTATTGCATAAATTCCTTTACATTATAGTGCCCCCTAGCACCATGCAAGTTCATAAACCGCTTTCAATTTTGTTATTATAATAGTAATTTATTTAAGAATGTATTATTAAAGTCAGTAATTTAATAACAATAATTTCAATAATATACGCGTCACAAAAACACCTGAAATTACGATTAGTATCTCTGGTTTACTGATGGGAGTACTGTGGCTCAAAAATATCATCTCAGGCAGGGTGTGGTGGCTCACTCATGTCATCCCAGCACTTTGGGGGGCCAAAGCGGGTGGATCGCCTGAGATCAGGGGTTTGAGACCAGCCTGGCCAACATGGTGAAACCTCGTCTCTACTAAAAATACAAAACCAGTCCGGCATGGTGGCGCACATCTGTAATCCCAGCTACTCAGGGAGCTGAGGCAGAAGAATCGCTTGAACCCATGAAGAAGAGGTTGCAGTGAGCCGAGATCGCACCACTGCCCTCTAGTCTGGGTGACAGAGCAAGACTCCTTCTCAAAAAAATAAAAATAAAAATAAAAATGAATTCATCTCACCCAAATCAGGTAGCTACAAAGTTATGATTTAGAATAATTCAACTATTTTGCTGACACCAAAACTTTTACTATCAACCAATCAGTTACACTCACCCTGTGTAACTGAATACCAAATAACATCATGTTCCAGTAATTTTCATTCGAGTGAAAAGGGAGCACACTGGTACCTTGGACACACCCAGATACACTAAATCAGAATCTCTAAAATGTGGTTACTGTAAAAAGAATTTTATTCTGAGTCTGAAACACACGCTCCATGTTTCTTAGCAAGTTTCTGCAGCACAGGAGTCAGCTCACAGAAGGTAGTGCCCCACTCCTGGTTACGGAAGGCAAAGGGTGAGTTTTGCTGCACAGATGAAGCTGTGGAGAGAGCAAGACTGCATAGGAGCAGGGTAAGGTCTCTGGATTTAGCAGACAGATAAACTTGGGTTACAGTTGACCCAGTGGAAAATTGCAGGCCAAGAATACGTTTCCGGAGACCTTAATAGGACTGAGCATTTGATACATTTTGAAAGTTCACTGATAATTCGTACCTGCAGCGTAGGCTGAGAACTCACAGAAACAATATAGACATTTTTTGCCTCTCAGGGATATGTAGACACCCCAGTTCAGATACGATGTCTTCGATGTCTTCGTGATGATCAGAAATCCGGATCGTGCGTAAACCCGGGAGGCGGAGCTTGCAGTGAGCTGAGATCCGGCCACTGCACTCCAGCCTGGGCGACAGAGCCAGACTCTGTCTCAAAAAAAAAAAAAAAAAAAAAAAAAAAAAAAAAAAAAAAGAAATCCGGATCGTATTATCTTGTTGCTTTGCACTCCCAAGTACTGCGGCTTATCGTATTGTCACATGGCTGCCCCAGATCTAGCCATCACAGCTGCCTTTCCAAGAAGGAAGAAAGCAGAAAGAGAGGATATGCCCCCCTGCACGTAAGTCAACTTCTCAGAAGTTACACACATTACTGCCCCTTATACAACATAGGTCAGAAATGGGTCACATGTGTCATGCCCTACATTAAGAAAAGATTGTGAATATAGCATTTATTCCTGGTGATCCTGTGTCCAGCTAAGCATTAGAGGACATTTTTACTGATGGTGAAAGGGTGAATGGAGATTGCAGTTAACCAGTCATCTCTGTCCAATGGGTACTTTATTTGGTGACAATAATTATAGGAAAGGTAACACTAGACAGTTTTAATTCATTAAAGTTATTTTGGGTTTTTCTTGTTAATTTGCTTGTTTGCTTATTTGTTTTAGCCCTCAGAGAAATGCTAGAAATTTTGTAACTAAATATTTCATTGAACACAAAAGCATAACATTATGGAAAACAGTAAGTGTTGTTTGGGTTAATTTATGTATGTTAGTGTTTTTACTGACTAATCTCGCCAATGGAGACAGAACATTTCTAAGATTTATTACAGGTATTGTGTTTGGATCTTTCTTTCAGAAAAGTAAAAATCAGCTTAACCCAAAAATTATTTTAGTAATTGGCATATCCAGAAGCCCTGTGCTACACTCTGCTATGTTTGCACAAATTTACAGCTATTTGAATACCAGTAATTGTTAATCCTGGTCAGCTTTGAAAATACTGTTCCTTAGTTTTACTCTCTGCCTGATTTACTTGGATTTAGGTGAAACCCAGGAATCAGTTGATATGAGTATGTAGCCAATGTTGTAAAACACTAATTGCTCTAACTTCTCGAACTTCTAATAGAAAAATATTACTATTTTTTTAAAAAAGTTACTTAATTCATGTGTAGGAACATACTCCTTTTAGCCTAGAAGTAAAAAATGATACAGTCTTGCCCTATTGCACTGATCATGGCCGTATATAATTTATAATAACCAAAATAATGACAATATTTTGGTAAAGCATGCTCTATTAATTTGAATGCTCATAAATTAACACATAATTTAATGTGATATGTATTACGTTATAGAAAACCATGAAGTAAAAATCATAGGCTGCATTGAACTTTTACTTTCCCAACTTTGCCTCATTATAAGGAGGGATGCAGCCCTAAAGTTCAAGAATTCCATAAAGACCAACCTGGAATTCTGGTGCCTGGCATCTTGTCACACCTTCTTCCAATACACAAACATCAAGGAGTGTAGAAGTTGAACATGGTCTGTTGTCACTGCCTCATAGCATCAACTTCTGTGCTTGTTCACACTAGGGTGTGAACATTTAAAGAGGGTAGGGAAGAACCACCTGGGTGGATTTTCACTGGGGATTTTATAGTAAGCTCTCAAAATCCCAGATTGAGGCAAGGGAAGGGATGCTTAGTCTTATGTAATTAGGAAAAAGGGAGGAATTTTGAACCCGCCCCTGCATCACCTAAGTCAAATAGAGCCAATGTAACTGTTGGGACCGTTGCAGGTATGGTGTGCTAGGTACCAAGCCACATTTAGGTAATCAATGCCTTTTACAAGCTTATTTCCATCTCAGTACACCACATGCTTCTTGTGCTGCTTGCATGTATGTAAGTTACACATCTAAGATTATATTATTGGGTTACACTACTATGAATTATCTAAGGAAAATAGAATGATCATAATTGTGTGTGTGAAGACAACTTCTGAAATTAATACAAATAAGAGATTTCTTCTTTGCATATTTTCAAGCAAAAAGTGGACTAAATTATATCATTGGAACATGATCTCTCAAAAATATTGCCAAATAATTCTTTGCTGCTAAAAATTATTTATTGCATGAAATAGAAAAGATCTGAGACTGAAACTTCCATTTAAAAACATGAATTGTTTTTAAAAATAGAGTAATTACATAACAATTATGAAACTCAGATGCCTGAGTCAGAAACCAAGAAATTAACTATGTAAAGCAATTACATTATGATTACAAAGCTCCTTATGTATTCATCCCACAAGCATTTTGCCATTTTTTGAGCTATTTTTATGAAAAACATCAAAAGCCAGAAAACTAATGCTTAATGTATATTTTAAGGCCCAGAACAATATAGAAAAAATAATTTTCTCCTTAAAGCTTTTCTTAAATATTTAAAGGAAACATTTACAAAATTATTTAATCTATGACCCAATCTGAATCACTTTTCTCTTCAGATTCCGATGTCTCCACAAAAATTCCGATGTCTCCTTGAAATTAGCTGATACATTATAAGAAATGATAGACTGTCCTGTTGTATCTGGTATATATACACATAAAAGTTACCCCAAAGGTTTAATTCGATAATGAAGTACAAAAATACAGATTTTTAAAATATTAAATATATAAACAATATAAATCTCTGTCTTGATAAGTGACTTGATAAACTAGGTTAAATAATTGTTAATAGAGTTGACTAAAGGCAGAGATGTTGGTAAACTAATGGTCCAAATGAATAGTAAGTTGGCCGGGCGCAGTGGCTCATGACTGCAATCCCAGCACTTTGGGAGGCTAAGGTGGGTGAATCATGAGGTCAGGAGTTTGAGACCAGCCTGGCCAATATTGTGAAACCCCGTCTCTGATAAAAAATACAAAATTTAGCCCCCTGTGGTGCCACAGTGCCTGTAGTTCTGAGAGGTGACAATGTGCTAGCACCCCTCACTCTCAGCGATTCCTCAGCCTCCGCGTCCACTCTGGCGGTGCTTGAGGAGCCCTTCAGCCCGCCACTGCACTGTGGGAGCCCCTCTCCGGGCTGGCCAAGGCCAGAGCCGGCTCCCTCTGCTTGCTGGGGAGGCGTGGAAGGAGAGGCGCAGACGGGAAGCGGGTCCACACACCATGCTCACAGGCCAGTGCGAGTTCGGGCGGGCGCGTGCTCGGGGCCCCACACTCCGAGTGGCAGGCTGGCGCCACCGGCCCCTGGGCAGTGAGGGGCTTAGCACCTGGGCCAGCAGCTGCGGAGGGTGCGCCAGGTCCCCCAGCAGTGCCGGCCTGCCGGCACTGCACTCAAGTTCTTGCCGGGCCTCAGCTGCCTCCCTACGGGGCAAGGCTCTGAACCTGCCGCCTGCCATACTCAAACCACCCCCCACCGTGGGCTCCGGTGCTGCCAGAGCCTCCCCGATGAGCACCGCCCCTTGTCCGCTGTGCTTGGTCCCATCAACCTCCCAGGGACTGAGGAGTGCCCGGTGCACCATGCAGAACTGGCAGCCAGCTCAGCCTGCGGCCCTGGCGCCAGGGATCCACTAAGTGAAGCCAGCTGGGCTCCTGAGTCTAGTGGGGACTTGGAGAACTTTAATGTCTAGCTAAGGGATTGTAAATACACCAATCGGCACTCTGTGTCTAGCTCAAGGTTTGTAAATACACCAGTTGGTACTATGTCTAGCTAACCTAGTGGGCACTTGGAGAACTTTTGTCTAGCACTCTGTGTCTTGCTAAAGGATTGTAAACGTACCAATCAGCACCCTGTCAAAACGGTCCAATCAGCTCTCTGTAAAATGGACCAATCAGCAGGATGTGGGTGGGGCCAGATAAGGGAATAAAAGCAGGCTGCCTGCATCAACTGGCAGCAACCTGCTTGGGTCTCCTTCCACGCTGTGGAGGGTTTGTTTTTTAGCTCTTTACAATAAATCTTGCTGTTGCTCACTCTGAGGGTACACGCCGCCTCCCTGAGCTGTAACACTCAACGCAAAGGTCTGCAGCTTCTCTTTGAAGCCAGCGAGACCACGAACACACTGGGAAGAATGAACAACTCCAGACACGCTGCCTTTAAGGGCTGTAACACTCACCGAGAAGGTCTGCAGCTTCACTTCTGAAGTCAGTGAGACCATGAACCCACCAGAAGGAAGAAACTACAGACACATCTGAACATCTGAAGAAATAAACTCTGGACACCATCTTAAAGAACTGTAACACTCATACCGCGAGGGTCCACGGCTTCATTCTTGAAGTCAGCGAGACCAAGAACACAGCAATTCCGGACACAGTTCCAACTACGCAGGAGGCTGAGGCAGGAGAATCGCTGGAGCCAGGGAGGCAGAGGTTGCAGTGAGCCGAGATCACGCCACTGCACTCCAGCCTGGGCAACAGAGTGAGACTCTGTCTCAAAAAAAAAAGAACGAAGTCTTTGATACATGGTGTATGCTGACTTTCAAAGAGTAAGTCCTCCCACCATACCTGTTTTCAAGCTATTACCATTTCAAGATACTAACTAATGCAAGTGAAGTTGAGAAAAGATGTGCAAATGTAACTTGAAGGATGAATAGGAGGGTAAAATCTTCAGGTTACAGGAAATTGCAATAAAAGACTGAGGCAAAGATATTTCAAGGGTTTTGGTTAAACAAAAGACACACTGGCTGGCATGAACAAGAGGCATCCACTATTCAAACCGTCTTAGTCAATGGCAGGAAGATGGTGTTATGAGTCTACTAATTATAGGAAATCTTTGTTTTAAAAACTCAGTTTTATCGAATTAAAATTTATATATGGCAAAAGTCATCTTTTTAAGTATGCAGTGTGTTGAAAACATAGATGGTTATATAACAAATACCATACTCAAGATATAGAATACCACCATCACCTAGAAAAATCCTCTTTTGTGACTTTTGAATGGATAGTTCTGCTGCCCTTAATCTTTGGAAATCGCTGTTCTTTGTCCCTATGGTTTTATATTTTCGAGAATGTCATACACAAGGGAGCAAACAGCATCCTCAATAGGTCTTTAAGTCTGGCTTTTTAAACAGCCTAATAAATCTGAGGCACATTGATGTTGTTATCAGATTTTTTTATTCCTAAGTAACATGATATTAAATAGATATACTATATAACTTTTTGTCTATTGACCAGTTTTTGAAATAAAGTCACCAATAGATATACATATGTATATTACATATATGTATATAATATATAAAGCAGTGGATTTTTTTTGTCAAAATGATTTTTCTATTATAATTCCTTTGCTTCTCTGTTGAAAGTTTTAGAATGAGCTTGTTGGTTATTTGCAAATATCCTGCTAGAAATTTTAACTAGACTTAATTTTTGAATTGAATTTTAGATTGGTTTGAACAGAATTAATTTATTGTCAATATTGGCTACCAAGCTCTTTACTTGTTTAATTCTTCTTTGATTTCTTTTACCAGTGTTTTTTAGTTTTTGTTACCCATTTTTCCACATTTTTTAAGATTAAGAATTTCGTGTTTCTTGTGCTACTTTAAATGTAACTTTAAAAAATTCTAATTTCTAATTATTCATTAATAGTGTCGTAGAGTAATGGGTCCCCCACCAGGGAACTTAAGGACATATGTTTGCTGCTTGAGTCCTGAAGGCTAGATGGTGAGCAAAGGTCATGGTGCCCAGCCGAGGAGCAGATGTCCCTAAAAACCTAAACATCCAGGAGCATATCTAGGTATATGCCAAGAAGAACACTTTCATCACATGTAGTAGGCAAAGAGCCAGAGAAGTAGCTTAAAAGCAGCTTAGAGGAAGATGGTGGGCAGCAGGTGGATCTCTGGAGTTATCCCGCTGCCCTTTACCTAAGTCCTAATAAATTCCTCTTCTCATGAAGTTGGGCTTGTCTGGGTCCTTGTTATTTCAGCTCTATCTCTTTGGTAGAGGGATAGTTATTCTACACAGGTCTGGGTTTTTCCTGTAACAGTTGTATATGAAAAATAATTCTGTATATTAACATTATAGTGTTATAGTGTATAGTGTGAAATTACACAACTCACATTTTATTTCCAGTAGCTTCACTTTTAATAATTTTAATTATTTTGGGGAATTTTGTGCATAGACCATCCACAAATCAAAGAGTTTTATTTCTTCATATCCAATTTGTATGCCTTTTATTTATTTTTCTTACTTTAGTACACTGGTTAAAATTTCCAGTATATGGTTAAATAGTTCTTGAGGACAGGTTTCCTGTACTTCATTTTTCGTGCCACTGAATAACATATATTCAACTATATAATAGATACAACACACAACTATGCTTGTCTTCATATAATTTCTTATCTTTTTTTTTTTTTAGTTTGTTTACATAGCCCCTATATCTCTAGAATTGCTTTTTGGATTTACGATTTGATTGCCTTCACTTCTTTTGGAAAATCTTCATTCATTATGTTATTAAGTATCGTCCTTGTTCTCTTTCATGAATGCGTTCAAGTTAGGCCTTCAGAGCTGTCCTTCAGCCCTTAGATCCCATGTTCTGCTATTTATCACTCTTCTTGTTTCTTTCTTGTATTTGTTATTCGATTTCTATGTTTTTTTATCTTCAATTTTACTGTTCCATTCTTTATTCATATCAAGTCTTGTGATGAATTACTTCATTGGTGTTTGCATTTTGAGTTAGATACAACAGTATATCTATTGAGACATTAGTGCAATTAAACCAAAATTTAACAAATTTTAAATAAAAATTTATCCCCCCTATCGCATAAAACTTGTAAAAGTTAAAGTCATCAGCACTTAATATTGTCTGTTATGCTAGGCAATCGGCACTCAAGTGGCAAATGCATTCCTTTAACTCTGAATTGGTACTTAATCTCCCTTTTGATTTTTTTTTAACCCTTAAACACTGGCAAAGAGAAGCATACACATAAAGAGACTTTTTTTTTTTTTTTACATTATTATGTAGTTAGTTTTTAGAAACAAGGTCTCCTTCTGTCTCTCAGGCTGGAGGGCTGTGGTGCAATTATGGCTCACTGCAGCCTCAAAATCCTGGGCCCAAGCATACCTCCCACCTCAGTCTCCAAGTGGCTCGGATTACAAGTGCCTGCCTCAGTACCCGGCTACTTTTTAAAAATGTTTTGAGGCCGGGCGCGGTGGCTCACGCCTGTAATCCCAGCACTTTGGGAGGCCGAGGCGGGCGGATCACGAGGTCAGGAGATGGACACCATCCTGGCTAACACAGTGAAACCCCATCTCTACTTAAAATGCAAAAAATTAGCCGGGCATGGCGATGGGCGCCTGTAGTCCCAGCTACTTGGGAGGCTGAGGCAGAATGGCCTGAACCCGGGAGGCGGAGCTTGCAGTGAGCCCAGATCGCGCCACTGCACTCCAGCCTGGGCGACAAAACGAGACAACGTCTCAAAAAAAAAAAAAAAAAAAAAAAAGTTTTGATAGACATGGGGTCTCAGTTTGTTGCTCAGGCCATTCTCAAACTATTGGTCTCAAGCAATCCTCTTGCCTCAAGCTTCTAAAGTGCTGGGATTACAGGTTAACCAGGACACCTGGCCCAGAGGGGTTTTTTTGTTGTTTCAATTTACTTAATAGTGTATTTAAATTTTGTTGACAGTAATCTTAACAGCAACATTAGTGTCTACTTGAAAGGTATGCATTCTATATATAATTCCTTAGATATAAATTTAAGTATTGAAATATTTGAAAACTCTTTAATTTTAAATATTGTGTCCCATTTCTTAAAAGGAAGCTGTATTAATTTTTTTGAATTCAGTACACAGTAAACAGTTCTTTCATTTAATATGTGGTAATACAAATTTAACAGTGAAACTTTCAAATACTCATATTAACTTACCCTGATAGATTTTACAGCTTTAATATAAAACTTCTTATAAATGGAAAATTTGACAAAGCACAATATTCTCCAGGAAGTTAGAAAAAATACAATTTTCTATCTCTCAGAATGTGTTTTCTAACCTCTAAATATAAATTGATGGACTGATCTTTAAATATTCAGAATAAAATATAATTGCTTTGGTTTGATCGAGAATTCTTTTTTCATTCCATCATTTTATAGTTTTTGCCTAAATAAAATACTTAAGGAAGTTATTATATTGTATTTGAAAGACGCCTGATGGAGAAACATTCATACTTCTATCCTTATGAAAGATTATATGAAAACATACATACATACATATATATATATATATGAACATGTAGATAAAGTACAGAAAATCCTATCATTGCCTCTGACTGAAATGGTAATCTTTAATATAAAGATTTGAAACTTTCATGGAACAGTATATCAGAACTTTATTTCCAATTTGTTTATATATGCTTACGGATATCCTGAGTATCAAGAAATCACATTCAATTAACATATACATTATAAAACAATTCCTATGTGATAATTCTAATAAGTAAACATAATTTTAGAGGTAGTAATTACTCAATCAAATCTTCATAAAGATTAAATCTTCATAAAGCACACTATATCAGTTTACAATTCGATATTGACTACTGGATAGAATTTATCAATGAAATTTTGAATGTGGCATAGTTAATGCAGATCATGTGAATTAAATTACAAGGCAGAAAGTTTAATTAAAAAAAAAGGTGGTTTCTAAATCCAATGCTAGATAGTTTATAAAAGCAATACATATAAATCTCCCAATACCTCCCAATCTTGGTATTTTGAAATATTTTCCTTTTTAATATTATTTAAACAAAAAAATTATCTGCCTTTAAGCAACAAAACATGAACTCTTGGTAGAAAATTCACTAATTGACATAGGGATCTAGACTTATAAACCTGTAAAAAATGTGAAATAGAAGGTATAAAATATTCGAATCAATAAATGACTACATCTTTTAATTAAATCAGCTTTATAAAAAAGCAAAGGTAAACACATCTTTGTATAAGCACCCCTACATTTTTTAAAGTATATTTGCCTTTTCATAAACTCTCAGTTGAGTAGTGGTAACATTGATCATCACAGCTCTTTAGAGGCGATTAAATTGATGTCATTTGAGGTCTTTATCTCACATTTATCTTTTATTTTCTTATTTTGTCATGTTTAGCAAATGGATAGTAAAAGTAGAGGATCATTCAACCAAGAAATACAGGGAAACTGATCCTTGTAAATAGCACCCTTTATAGACTAATGGATGTTTTAAGAGCAAGATGTGCTAGAAAGCAAAATAAGGTGATCTCTTAATGCTGTGCCTTTTCTTCTATTATATTTTTAGATTATATATTATCCCTTGTTTATTTCTGTAACTGGGGAAAATATTTTTATTGAAATAGATTGTTTTTTGAAGTCTGCAATATTAGGTAAAAAATAAATACCAAACTCCTCTGTCTTTAGTTTAATAGAAAATAAAATCTCTTATTACTCTGTTTCTGCCTTACTGTTGGTAGAAAGACTTGACTAATTAGTAGGACAACATTAAGAAGAACAAAAACATGAATCAAAATACTTTTTTAAAAAATATATATACATTTTTACTATATACACAAATATAAAAGCATATATATATGTACATATATAACTTCAGTAACAGGCAAATAGATTTTCCAGATTAAAAACCTAAACGTCTCATCCATAACAAAAGGTTAGCCTGTATACCAATGCTTGAATGAAAACTGACGTATCATCCATTTAAACAAATGCCAACACATGCATAATTTTAGGCTGTAAGAATGAAAATGTTTCAGAATTGATTCTTAACAAATGGTGGAAGCTAAAGTTGTCTCTTCCCCACCTGCACTTTGTTTTCCGTCTCCTGCCTTCACTCGCATTTTTTTCCTTCCTATCTCAACAATGTAACCCTCCTGCAGTGTGCCCAGTGTGGACACATACCTGCTTTTTTCAGTTACTGTTTTGGACAACATTTCCCTACTGAGCATTAAATCACTTTTTCTTAAATATGTACTGAAGATTTCCATGGCTGAAAAGCTAGTTCCACATACATTAATAATCCTTGAAGAATTAAATCAGATACAACCTCTACATCAGCACAATATTTCAAGGTGGTAAGGGAGTGCTACTGCTGTGTTTGCCTTCACTTAATAACTTTATTAATGATGTGGATGAGTGAACAAATATGAAAAGAAAATTTATAGGTATTACATATGTAGATTCTGCAGAAACAAATAGGTTGGAAGGTGATGACTGTAGAATGACCTAGAGAGGTTAAAAAAAGAAAATAGTCCAATATTATTCTACTTTTAAATAAATGAGACCATTAAGCTCTTTAAAATAACCAGTGAATAAAAACTCAAAACAAGGATAGCTACATCAAAAAGTAGGAAAGAGGGTGACTTACATGTTGCATTGCTATAGAGTACATTAAAGCATTCAGTATATTTCCTGAAAATTTCTTAAGCACTGTCCTTAATGTTTATTCATAAACAAAACCAGCCAAAAGCCATAGTTCATTTGTTTCTAACTAACAGTACAAATTATTTATGTGGAAAAGTACGTATAAGCTCACATAAACAACATGAATAATGTTTTCTTTGGGAAGATATTCATAACATTCAAATGACTTGAGATCTTAGGAACTCTGCATCTTCATTAATTTTTATTAACATTTAACAATCAAGATTCAGTTTTCAATAAATCATGATCTAATAATGAAAGGGAGAAACTATTTTTTTTAAACTTTCATTTCAGTTTTACCCTTTACTCATAAGTTGAAATTCATTCTCACTCTTTGCAAGCTATTTTGAAACACTTCCAGGTAAAATTCATATATTTTTTCCTAATTTTTGGAAAAATTTTAGACTAATATATTACAGTTTGAGTTAATAGCTTAATTCCTTTGCTGATCCAGTGTAAATATTTTTTTCTTGCTGTATTAAAAAACCCACAGTCTCTATAGCCAAGTCTATATCTATATCGATATCTATCTGTCTATATCTATGTGTATCTCTATCGATGTATGCATACACACATAATATCTGAGGAAGAATTTTTTTTTCATGTAGTGCAATATCCACAGCTCTTCTACTTTAACCATAATTCAAGTTAATAGCATTTTATTGTCTTTTATTGGTTTTACCTGGAAAAGCACATCATATGCAATATTATAAAACAGAAATAGAACTAAATACAGTGTTTTAGAAGGTAACAAAGTTTTATGTTTAAAGATATTAAATAAAATCTATTTCTTCCAGTATTTTTTTTTCCACAATCTGGCTTGAATGGAATCTGCAGATAACAAGTTGACTACTAGATTTTGCAATATATTCCAATCAGGTCTCTTAGGCCACTTTTTTTTTTTTTTTTTAAATAATCTAGGCTTCTGTAGACAATGTGGAGACACTTTTTAAATTATGACGCCCTCCTTTTTCTCCCTAGCTAAATTAGTGAACAAAATTCTCATTATTTTCTTAGTTTTAATAATAAAGCAATATAAGACACCCTCTGTATTCAATTTGTTACCAATTCTGCTATAATTAGAATTTTTGAAATTCTTAGTTATAACCTTTATTTTTGATAATTGCATTTAAAATGCAATGATGAAGCAAATAATTACAGTGCTAGGACTAAAACTGCCCTTTATTATTCATAAAGTTCCATAAATTTCAGCTCTCCTTGATTTCTCACTATTCTAGTTCATCAATTTTGTAATCAATCATTAAGCATTATTCTTCCTCTATATTAAAAATATTAGCAATTATAAAATCCCTATTTAATATTACATTCATTGTTTCAGTTTAATGCTTTATTCTTTTTTAGTGATATGTAGAGATGACAAAAAAATGATGTGCAGCCTTTGTGTTCCATTTATTGTTGTGTAAAATAAAATTTTATCAATCCTGGATCTAACAATTCTTAGGCCCATGATTATATTTGAAGGAAACACTAACTTCTCACATGATTATTTAGAACACACATTTTCTCAACTCACCTTCCATTTTAATGGAGCTATAAGTAGCTTTGGCAAATTTTTCTATTTTGCTGTTAATTTAACTCAGAAGATTAATTGAAATTTTAAGACACTATGTTATGCAATATTTAGGTTAATGTGACTACTCTTCCCTTCGGTGTGGAGGTTGACATTGCCACAGGCTAATATCATAGCTCCCCTAACTGGTCCCCTCCCAGAAGTGAGTTGCAAGTTCCTGCTGACTTTGAAAATTATTTCTCCATGTTTATGTCATTTTGATGCAAGAGGTCAATACAGAGCTAGGTCATCAAAATAATAGAGTATGTCGTTCCCACAAAAAACAACTTACATGCCATGTTTTACTCACTTTCTATGCCATCTGTCATACCAAGGTCTTGTTGAATACTATTTAATTTCTCTAGCCAGGAGACAGCCTGGCAGGTATACTGCCTGAGCATCAAGTTGTTATCATGTATGTTTCACTGACCTCTCTTACCTTATCAAATTATCCACAATAATTTTGGTATAGTTGCATCTAACTTGGTATGGACTACATACTTGCATTGCCCCCTAAGTTTGTATGTTAAAACCCTAATTCCACTGAGATGATATTTGGAAACAGGGCCTATGGAAAATAATTAGGTCATGAGTCTCTCTGGTCTCTGTCTCTTTATGAGGACATAACAATGAATGGAAGTTTTACCTGTAACCATTAGCTGGCACCTTTATCTTGGACTTCTCAGCCCCCAGAACTCCGAGAGGCAAATTTCTATTGTTTAAGCCACTCAGTGTATGTTGTTTTTGTTATAGCAGCTTGAATTAAGACACAATTTTCCTAAAACTTGATGTCAGATTGGTGGATACAATTGTATTTCATTGTGCTTTTTTCTTCAAGCCTTATACCTCTGACTCCAAACTCATAGCAACCAGTGTAAGACATGGTAGAATCTTTCCACTAGTGCTTGGGACACTACTCGTAGCATCTGCCCGATCTAATTTTAATGAAAAAGTTGAAGGTTAGTATAAAACAATGTTCATCATCTCGGAGTTCCAGGATCAATTCAACATACTTGTGATGATCTCATGTAGTAGCAGTGGCAGTCAACTACAAATGACACCTGAACAGGGACATTTCAGAGACTATCAGGGACATACAGAGATCTGAAGAGACCTGAAGGAACCTGGAGGGACCTGGAGAGGCCTGCAAGGATAAATAAAGGTAAGTAGAGATAAGTAAGTAAAGTAGAGATAGGTAGGGAAAGACAGGGACTTGCAGGAACTAACAGGTATCATAGGGACAGACAGAGACAAGGATAGATAAAGACTAGCAATATAAGGTCAGTTCCCTGAAGAGGTACTGGTCAGTGCCCTAAAGAGGTACTAAAGTAGAGACTAGCAAAGACTAGGAGAGATTTGCAGGGACAGATAGGGTCCTATAGGGACTAGAGCGAGGTAGGTCTGCTGGAACAGAAAAAAAAAACTAAAGCCAACTAGACAAACGAGAAAACCCATTACGAGTCTGCCAGCAGCAACATAAGGTTAGTGCTCTAAAAAGGTACTGGTCAGTGCCCTAGAAGTACCAAGAACGGAAGTTTTTAAAACAGGGTAACATGAGGAAGAATTTGGCTATGTCTTGTTTCCTTTTTGTTTGGAGTTTTGGTACATATCATCTTTTTGTTATTTAGAATTTTTTGCCCCACCTACAGCATCTATAGAAAGTGGTGCACAGGAGACGGAGAATTAAAATTGGCTTGTATGGTCGTCTTTTGTGGCTACAGAAAGGTTAACTTCAGCTTTGGCTTTCACGGATTGTAAATGTGCACTGGTACCTGTAAGATGTGCCGAGGACTTGGGAGGTTTTCTGGGAGCTTGTCAAGATGTGGAAACTGAGCTTTATTGCTCTGCGGTACTGACTCAAGCAGTGGCTAATTTGGTAGCTGACAGATCTAATAGAAGCCAAGGATCAAGCCCTAGAGTGGGGAAGTGTTGCAAATGTAGGAAAAAATGGACATTTCAAAAGAGAATGCCATCAGACCTCTAAAAAGAGATCCTGTAACACAGTCCCCCTAACACAAAAAATGCCAGGACTTTGCCCTCGATGCAATAAAGGAAATAATTGGGCTAATCAATGCCACTCAAACTTTCATCAAAACGGCACAACCCTGTCCGGAAGCAAGAAGGGGGCCTGGACCCGGGCACCTCAAACTATGAGGGCATTCCCCGTCTAGGCCACAATTGTGTTTCAGGGGTTGGTTTCCAGAGGCACATTGATTCCCTCTCCCCAGAACAGCTGGAAACACAGGATTAGGTCTCCTAGTTACAGAACAAACTACGTTAATTGAAAGAAAGAAACTGACTAAGACTGACATTGGTATTCGGGGAGCTTTGCCAACAAAATACACAGGATTGATCTGGGTAAAAGCTGTCTTAACTTACAGGCCCTGGAGTTGTTGATTTTCATTGTAAAGGAGAAATTCAGGTAGCGGTAATACCACAAGACCTTTGTGTTTCTGAATCAGGAGAATGTTGCTCAATTTTTGTTTGTTCCCTGCAAATTGTATCCTCCTCTGCATAAGCAGCAGCGAGGTGGTCAGGGAATCTGAAAGTGAAAGTAGGAGAGAGATTCATCTATCACAACACATAGCATCTAGTGGACTCACCTGTACAGTGCTCATTGGAAGTTTAAGGATTGCTTTTTGCTATACTGTTGTACGGGAAGGATAAGCCTCGGATTTGCTTTCTCTGTGTCTTGTTAATCAGAAAGAATCTGCTTCTCCTTATCAGTGGAAAGTTTTACCCCACGGCAATTAACCAAAGAGGCAGAAGCTGAGTTACAAAAGCTCTAGCAATAGCATGCCTCCTGGATACACCAAAAAAAAAAAAAGAAAAACACATTTGATTCTGTTCAGTAGATATATTAATTGTCTGGAATTGGTGGGTTCTTAGTCTCGCTAACTGCAAGAATAAAGCTGTGGATCCTCACAGTCAGCATTACGGTTCTTAAAGATGGTGTGTCTGGAGTTTCTTCCTTCCTTGGTGGGTTTCTGGTCTCACTGATTTTGGGAGTAAAGCTGCAGACCTTTATGGTGTGTTACAGCTCTTAAACGCGGTGCATTTGGAGTTGTTAATTCCTTCCCGTGGGTTCATGGTCTCGCCGCCTTCAAAAGTGAAGCTGCACACCTTCGCGGTGGGTGTTACAGCTCTTAAAGGTGGCCTGTCTGGAGTTGTTCATTTTTCCCAGTGGGTTCATGATCTTGTTAGCTTCAAGAGTGAAGTTGCACACCTTTGCAGTGAATGTTACAACTCATAAGAGTGGCACAAACCCAAAGAATGACCAGCAACAAGTTACTGCTAAAAGCAAAAGAACAAAACTTCCACACCTCAAACCGATCTAAAACTATCGGCACTGCCCACTCCAGCCGCCTGCCTTTATTCCCTTATCTGGCCCCACCCACATCCTGCTGATTGGTCCACGTTACAGAGAGCTGGTTGGTCCATTTTACAGAGAGCTGATTGGTCTGTTTTACAGAGAACTGATTGGTCCGTTTTGACAGAGTGCTGATTGGTGCATTTACAAACCTTTAGCTACACACAGAGTGCTGATTGGTGCATTTACAATCCTTTAGCTAGACACAAAAGTTCTCCAAGTCCCCACCCAAGTAGCTAGACATAGAGGGCTGATTGGTGCCTTTACAAACCTTTAGCTAGACACAGAGTGCTGATTGGTGCGTTTACAATCCTTCAGCTAGACACAAAAATTCTCCAAGTCCCCACCTGTCCCAGAAGCCCAGCCGGCTTCATCTCTCACTGACACTCCCCAGGGGACTTTGTGGCACTTAGCCGGGGAACTCCAGCAGCCCAGAGGACCTCCTCCCAGACAATCAAGAGGAAAAGAGGGAAAGTGAGAAAGAGAAGGAGAACTGCTATTGTGGGCAACAGTCCCACGAAGAGGGAAGGGGCAATCCATGCATTGGGATTCAGCCTCTGATCAAGCTCAGCAGGCGCTGGCCTGCCGCGCTGGTGCTCACTTGGAACCCCTGACGGCCGTGAGTGCCCCAGGCAGCCCCCAGCTCCCACCCACGCCTCTCTCTTTACACTTCTGGGTGAGCAGAGGGAGCCGGCTCCGGCTTGGGTCAACCCCAGAGAGGGGCCCTCATAGTGCAGTGGTGGACTGAAGGGCTCCTCTAGTGCGGCCAGCAGGGATGCTGATGCGGAGGAGGTGTGGAGAGTGAGCAAAGGCTGCTAGCAAGTTGCCACCTCTCACTAACGTGGGGACAAGGGTATGTTTATGTCTTTACAGAAGATGAACAAACCGAGTGGGTGCCCTCAAGGTGTGTATAACCATGGAACAGGAGACTGGAGGGACCCATGGATCCCAACCATGGACCTGGTTCCCCTAGTATGAGCCATGAACCAGTTGAATCTGAATGTGAAGATGGATGGAGGACTGCTAGAAGCAGGGAGCTCTCATCTTCTCCACGCTAGTCTTTCCTTAAAACAGTTTCTTTTGGGTTTATGTTACCATTTCTACGTTCGTCGCTTCATTCAGTCTAGTAATGATGGTCTCAAGTAATAACCGTGGCAGTTGGCCACACTTAAATCTTAATGCTTTTGAATCCTAGAAGGAACTCAAAAAGAGACAAACAAGTCAGTCATAGTAGTAATGCATGGAAAATGAATTGTGAAATCCAAGAGACTGAATATCATGTCAAGCATAAGCTTTTTCAAAGCAATTAAAGTGGGCTTTTAATGACATTACTTAGACTTTCCAGACAAAATGTGTAACACTTCAGCTAATTTTAATAAAATGACTTTGAAATCCCCAATCTCAAATATAATCTCATGGAGTAATTGTTTGTGATAAGGCGTTAATATGTTTTATACCATCATTATGAAAAACAGTGCAAGAGAAAGGAGAGAAAAATTCTTTATTGTGAGTTTAAAACTTTGAAACCTAAATCAATCATTTTTATTGTTTCAAGAAATGTTTCCCCAGGGCTATTTTAGTAGCAAAATCAAAGTCAGGAGCTCAGACTTCTGTAAACAAAGTTTAATTATATCCTCCTCCCCCTTTCTTCTCTGTCTCATAATTTTCTCAGTACTTTTTAAGGAGCGAGAAGCATCCCTATGAATGACGCTATTATAGGTTCTAAGGCAGAGGATGTGATGATGATGATCTTTGGGAAACCATGAGGTGAATGTTGTCCATAAAGCTGCTGTCTAGTAGGTGTCTGTGGGAAACTATACCCCTTCTGTGGGGTCTTCCGAATGTAGCTAATACTATTTTTGTTTGGCCTGGAAGTTCTTTATTATTATTATTATACTTTAAGTTCTAGAATACATGTGCACAACATGCAGGTTTATTACATATGTATACATGTGCCGTGTTCCTTTGCTGCTCCCATTAACTCATCATTTACGTTAGGTATTTCTTCTAATGCTATCCCTCCCCCACCCCTCCACTCCACAACAGGCCCAGGTGTGTGATGTCCCCCGCCCTGTGTACGAGTGTTCTCAATGTTCAGTTCCCACCTGAGTGAGAACATGCAGCGTTTGGTTTTCTGTCCTTTTGCTATTTTGCTGAGAATGCTGGTTCCCAGCTTCATCCATATCACTACAAAGGACGTGAGCTCATACTATTTTATGGCTGCATGGTATTCCATGGTGTATATGTGCCACATTTTCTTAATCCAGTCTATCATTGATGGACATTTGGGTTGGTTCCAAGTCTTTGCTATTGTGGATAGTGCCACAATAAACATGTGTGCATGTGTCTTTATAGTAGCAAGATTTATAATCCTTTGGGTATATACCCAGTAATGGGATTGCTGGGTCAAATGGTATTTCTATTTCTAGATCCCTGAGGAATCACCACACTGTCTTCCACAATGGTTGAACTAGTTTACACTCCCATCAACAGTGTAAAAGCGTTCCTATTTCTCCACATCCTCTCCAGCACCTGTTGTTTCCTGACTTTTTAGTGATCACCATTCTAACTGGTGTGAGATGGTATCTCACTGTGGTTTTGATTTGCATTTCTCTGATGACCAGAGATGATGAGCAATTTTAATTTCTATCCTCTTCATATGTCCATGGGGCTGTTGGAAATATTCTTTTTCTGGGCTTCATGCTGTGCCCAGAGCATTTCCTTTTTCCTTCTCTTTTTTAAAGCTAGGATGCATCTGTTTTCATAAGATTTGTGATAAAATAACATTGCTACCCTCAAGTTTTGCAAGTTACACGATTGTCATCATCATCTCTCTCATTTTTTGTGAAATATTCATTTCAACTAATTACTTCCAAGAGGGTTTATTTCTAATGGAAAAAAATTAAACTAAATAATTTTAGACTTACCCCATGCAATAAATGACCAATTCACTGAAGCAAACATGTTTAGGCTACACTGTATACAATCTACAGATTGCCTGTTCAGTCTCAGTTTCTTGCATATATTTCTTTTACATCTAAATGCTAATTTCCACACTTCCCTCTCTCTGAATCCCTGACAGATGGCAATGGCTAATGACTTTGCATTCACAAAGCAGAAACACATGAATCTGGACACACTTCCGGGAGCATGGGACATGGTGGGAATTTACCAGATAACAGGAACTGATGTGTTATTTTGAGAGTGCTAAAATTCCCCCAGTGAATGTAGCTTTGCCTATATTTTACAAAACTTATTGGCTTGGGTTTGATAATTAAAAATATCAAAATTATCCTGGGGCAGGAGCCAAGGATGATAGTAAACAATGAGAAGTAAGTCCCACATGCCAGTCTTGTCATTTTCTTCCTTGGATAAAGTGCAGAATTTTGTCATCAGTAAAATGAAAGAGAGATTTTACAGAAAAAATGCCAATTTTTGTCCATAAAGACAAGGGCAATCTTCTTAAGTATCAATGGACTAAAAGATGTAATATATTTCTTAGTAGTACATGCATGCAAGATTGGATTTCTTGTTGACTATTACAGTAAATAGAAAATAATTATTTTAATTAAGTGACTACAATTTAGGGCATTTGTTACAGAAATTTACAAATGTTTCACACTGCTTGACTTCGGGGGCACCAGTTTTACATCATCTATTTCCAATGGCATGGCCCAGAGTGTACTCCAAGTAACAAATGATGTATAGCATATGAGACAAAGTAGAAACATTTAGGCGGTTGAAGAAATTATCATCTGTATCTCCATGATGCAAAGGAAAGCAAAAGACAAAGAAACAGCAAAAAAAGAACAAACTGTCACCAAGCTGGAGTGCAATGATAAGACCATGGCTCACTGCAAACTCTGCCTTCTGAGCTCAAGAAATCCTTCCACCTCAGCCTCGTGAGTAGCTGGGACTGCAGATGCCCACCACCATACCTGGCTAATTTTTATATTTTTAGTAGAGACGGGTTTTTTCCGTGTTGGCCAGGCCGGTCTCAAACTCCTGAGCTCAAGCAATCCACCCACTTAGGCCTCCCAAAGTGTTGGGATTACAAGCATAAGTCACCACGCCCGGCCGCTGCGTTTTTTTTAATGGGAAATAAGCATATTCATTAGGTATAAAATTATATATTTATTTTATACCTAATGTATTTGTAGGCTTTATTTCAAATTCTGTTGGATAATGGAAAATTTTTATTGTATTTTTTTGTGTATGAGAATATATGTTATAAAGTAAAATCTACATAGAGGGAAATGGGATTGTGTGGATAGTAACCATAGGTGTGGAGATGGATGAGAGAAAGGTCTTAACTGCTATAACGAGCTGTTACTATATCTTCTTCATATTTTTATAAAACATATCTTATTAGAAGACTTAAGTTACTTTTTTTTCTGATATGTATATAATCGCCTCCATTTTGAAGGCCATTAGTCTGGGAAACCTACGAGAACATTGCTGTAGGCAAGCTCACGTATGTTAACAACAACAGAAAATGTTCTGTGAATGCCTTTACATAATGTAAGGTCTACATATTCTCTCTAGATCTATGTGCCATAAGACTGGATTTTGAGGCTGGGTGCGGTGGCTCAATCCTGTAACCCCAGCACTTTGGTAGGCCTAGTCGGGCGGACCATGAGGTCAGGAGATCCAGACCATCCTGGCTAACACCATGAAACCCCGTCTCTACTAAAAATACAAAAAATTAGCCGGGCGAGGTGGCGGGCGCCTGTAGTCCCAGCTAGTCCAGAGGCTGAGGCAGGAGAATGGTGTGAACCTGGGAGGCGGAGCTTGCGGTAAGCCGCGCCACTGCGCTCCAGCCTGGGCGACAGAGCGAGACTGGGGGGAAAAAGAAAAAAAAAAAAAAAGACTGGATTTTGAAAAGCTGAGGCACCGATTGATAACTCTTTAACACACTTGCTTTTTCTTCTTTCTGGACACATAGCTTGGCTATATTTCCATGCAACTGCATCCCAGCTAATGTGTACCACTTTTAGAGGGTGGTCCATATAAATGTTTCTTCCAGTTCTTTCAACATGTGCCATTTGGAAAACAAGAACTCTGAAACCCTCTGGGAAGTTGGAGCTACAATACTGGAGGCCAATTTCCTGAATTACTACCTGATAAACGCCACCCAGACCAGAAAAACCTTTATTTGAATGTTATTAATGAGAAACACATTTTAAATTTTCAGCCACTTTAACTTTGGGGATTGTTTGTTAAAACAGCGGGTGTTACCCAAACTGTTATAGAAGTCTACTAAATATCATTTCATTTTTTTCCCTTCTCAAATTCAGAATCAATTGGGACATAGCCATGGGCATTAAACCCATTTCAAGAAGTGCAGCTTAGCGTTCAGGGCCGACCTCATGAACTTCCAGAGACATTAGAATAAGTGACCCTTATTCTCGTTTTGAAGCTCTGTTCTAGTTCTAAGCATGCATATAAATTTTAAGCAGGATTTCTTAGCCTGCAGGGGCTGAGGATGATTAATAAGTCCTGCTGTTATGCATAAATGCACTGACCTATACTGTTCCCTTCAGTCAAATTGTATATTGTATAATCATGATAAATGAAGTGCAACAGGCCCAGATAAGCTAGTCCCTGGAATATGTCCAGATACGCCTGAAAGAAGAGTGACTCAAGCTGGGTGCATAAAGCTACACGTTGGAGGATAGAGCTTCCCGCTGGTGCAGTGGAACCCTTACTTCTCACTTGCTCAGAAATTATGATCTGCAGTGTGAGTCTCCCCTGGTAAGGAAACTGGTATCCTGCTCCTTGAAACATGTTCTAGAGAACAGCATTCATTACCCTCCCATGAACTTGAACATGCTTCTTAGCTCTTGTGCGTTTTAGGTAAGTAAGCTTTATTTGATTTCCCCAGGTGGTGTCAGTGTCTAGTCTTTTCACAAACTTGAACTTACTATTAACATGGAGAGGGCATCCACAGGCGGAGATACATTGCCATGTCTTGCATTAGAAACAAATGAACCTCAAGTTTATTTTGTAAACAACTTGTGAAGTTTCATTTGATTTGATTTGATTTTTAATAATTCCATGAAATGCTGGGATAATTAGAGTAATGAATTCATTTCTGGTATGTTTTAAAAGTAACCCAAGGAAAATAATTTTGCGGAATCCTGTTTTAGATAATAGGAAGAGTGAATAGGAAAATGATGAAATTGTTGCTGCTTTTTATAGAGCCTTAGAATCATGGAAATCATTTGCTTTCAGGTATAAAAGGGAATAATTTCATTTTCTACTTTCTAGTTTAAATTTCTGTTATCTAGGTCTACATGCTTCTGTCCATTTCTTCATAGTTTGTTTTTAAAGAATATGCTTCTACCATTCTCTCAAAGCTACTTTAATTTTTTAGCTTAAATATAAATTGGTTGATACTGGCTGCAAATTATTTTTGCTATTCTAATTTGTCTAGTTTTCTTTTTCTTGAAATGGAATAAATAAGCTACACACACACACACACACACACACACAGAAAGCGAGCCCTAAACAAAAAAACCACACAGCACCAGAAAACTACTAGGATGTACTGTAGGATAAAAGCTCTACATGGCCCTGCATACAAACTTTCTACATACTTCTGCACATTTGTATGCATCATTCAATCCATTAAAAATCACCTTGGAAGAAATTGCAAACACAATAGAAACTAAATGAGATAGTCACAGAGAACAACAAAAATAGTAATTTAAGCTCCCATACAACATCAAGTGTGTTCAGTCTATTTTTGGTTCTTTGGGTTCTCTTTAAAATTGAACTGCGTTTGTATATGCATATGTATGTAGGAGTGGAGGATGGAATTAATTATCCCAAACACCCTACACTCACTCTTCTAATATTTCTTATATTAACATGCAAATCTGTTCTTTTCATTATTGTGATACTGCATTTAAATTATAACACAATTAGAGATCATTAACTTTCTCCTTTATAATCAGCCATTTTCACAGGCCTTTGATATACAAGCACCTATAATATATTCTTACTCATCTCACACTTTCATTTACCGACTTGTCAAAACAACATTTTTCCATCATTGATATTTGTTTTGGTTTCTGCAAGATGGCTGTTAGAGAATGATTACTTCTCTTAAATTACCTCTTACCCTCATCTTGCTATCTTCTTAAAAGGGAAGAAAAAGCACTATAAAAATCAGACACTTTGGGTTATGTACCTTTTATTTTGTGTGAAAAGATATTTATGTATGCTAAATCACACTGATGTGGAAGACAAACTGGCTCTTCATTCTTTTTTTTTGGCACTTTATGGAGGAAATGTGTGGAGAACAGATCTTTACTAAGGTATTATATTCATGTGACTTAAAGATTAAGAATACTCAATGTGCCAAGAAGTGCCATATACAAAAAAAAATTTTTATTGATTAATGTATCTAAATTCAGTTAAAGTTTCTTTCAGTTTAATGTTCTTGCAGATGTAAAATTGCATGTTTAAGTTTTGCGGTTATGTATTAAATCTGGTGCTACACTTCTAATGTCTAATAGGTTTTATTCTATTTCAATTTATTTGTTTTATAGTTTGCCAGAATGTGCTTATGAAAGGCACTCTCAGGCATAAAAATAAAATTATAAGCAGGCTGGCACATAACTATTTTTTTTAAAATAATAAACTTTTTGATTTTAGAGACTTGTATTCTTTTATAGGTCCTGGTTCTGTTTCACCCTCTGACCTGTAAGAACCCATACAGTGTGCATTGCTGCATATGGAAAAGCAGTCAAGGGAAGTACAGCCATCTTTTATGTCCCATGAATAGCAAAATGTCTTTGACTAATCTCTTGTTCACAGAGTAGGCCCACTCCTTGTTTAAAGAATGTAACCGGCCGGGCGCAGTGGCTCACGCCTGTAATCCCAGCATTTTGGAAAGCCGGGGCAGGTGGATCACAAGGTCAAGAGTTTGAAACCAGCCTGGCCAATATGGTGAAACCTCGTCTCTCTAAAAATACAAAAATTAGTTGGCCATGATGGTGGGTGCCTGTAGTCCCAGCTACTCAGGAGGCTGAGGCAGGAGAATCAATTGAACCCTGGAGGCGGAGGTTGCAGTGAGCCGATATTGTGCCACTGCACTCCAGCCTGGGTGACAGAGCGAGACACCATCTCAAAAAAAAAAAAAAAAAAAAAAAAAAAGTGTAACCACTCTCAATAGTAACTAGCATATACTAACGTATTGTTTCGAATAGACTATATACTCAAATATATCTGCTGGATATAGAATGACCCCAGGAAAAAGTCCAGACACTGTAATCCATCTCACTTACCAGCATTTAGTGACCTTTCAGCTTCATTACTGACCTACACCCAGTGTCCCTTAGGTGAGTGACTTGAGACTTCTTTCATAATATTTAGCAGGAGAAAAGATGAGGTCATTGCTCCATCATTCCCATCAAGTCATGTCTGCTCATATGTCATTGCCGGTAACTAGTCACATGGCTCTGTCCAAGTGCAAGGGGGGCATTGCAGGTGGAGGAGGTCCATCCTCATGTGCTTTGAAAAGAAAATAACCAAATATCAGGGGAAAACAATAATATGAAACACAGTGCCAGATATATACTATGAAATTCATAGAGATTTCATGTGTATTAATCAGGATTCAATGACTGCAGGAGACAAACAGTTTCACAAACTAGGGTAATTAACTGGCTCATAGGCAATATCTCAAGAAAGGCGGGGTACTGTTACACTTTATGTGTTGCAGAAACACAGATGCTCCAATTTTACATGTTCTTTATACGTATGTATCGTCTTTGCCCTCTGGGTCTCAGCTTTATCTCTCAGACTGAAGTCTGTCACAGCTGTAGAGAGTGTCATTGTCAATTCCTAGTTTCACAGTCTCCCATTTTCCAGTAGAGTCTTTCTCTTTCTTTGTTTCCAGTTCAAATGTATTATTGAAGAACCCTGGTTCTCAATTTAGCTTCAGGACCTATTGAATCAGTCTGTGGAAGCTGGAATAATATGATTAGGGCAGCTAAAATGAAGAATGCTTCCTTAGACCAATCACTATGTCCATGAGGCAGACTAAGAACTACATGACCCTAATCAGTTCTCATTTCTAGAGCCTCTTATCTGGATCCTGAAGCAGTTTTGGCCTTTATACTATGAGAGACTGAATACACTAACAGACAATGGTGGTTTCACACACAAAAAGTCAACTCTGACTTCTGCAGCAACCAGTCTGCAGCAATCAGTCCAAATGCTCAGGAATTGGTGGATAACTGCCAGCTTCCCTAAGTGTTTCCCTCCAGCTTCCAATTTTGAACCAACCAGAGAATGCTAATTATGCACCTTCACCAATCAAATACGATGTTTTGCTTCTAGTTATCTCACCTTTAGATTCCCCATGAAAATAATTTCCATCCAGGGCATTCCTGCAGCCTTCTGGTTTTCGCGTGATAAAGCTTTCTCACTGCCCTGCCATATTGATTCTTTGCCACATTGCAAGTGATGGTGGCCAACTCCCTGGCTACAGCAAGCTCTGACTGAATAGCCTGTATTTCTTTACATTTGAGCAATCTTAGCTTATTTTTATGACTATTAAGGAAACCTTGCAGCAACCCTTACACTAAATGAACCTAATTATGCCAAACCTTTATTTACTACCTAAATAAATACTCTTCCAGACGATGTTACCAAAAAGAATGTCCTCTTTGCTGTGAAATCTTGTAGATACTGTTAAATTAGTAGAATCCTCTTACTTTCTTTCTCCCATCAGTTTTACAGTATCTTACTGGTCCCCTATATGATAGAAACCATTTGTATAAGGTAACAGTATATTTCAACCCACGCTGTTACTGTTGATGAGATTCCTTTGCTATTCACGTCTCATAACATTAGCAAAAATGCACGAATCTTAACCTGCCTTCTTTTTCCCCTCCAGGATGAAGGACAACCACATATTTAGCTGACAGTGATTCAAACTCTCATTTTGTCCAAAACTGACTTAAATGGCATAACTTTAATTAACTCTGATCTTATGTTATCTGTTGACAGTTTCCACATAGAATAGAGAAAATTAACCTTGTCTTAGATATTCTCTTATCTCTGAAGACTCAATCTGCCTGAGTAGCTCAATCAATTTTTGTAACTGGAACTCACAACCCAGCCTGAGGCAAAGAGTGAAGAGTGTATGAGAGAGAGAACATTTATGTAGATAGTAGATAAGCACTAGAAATTGTACATGATTTTGGAATGAAGGGCCCTTAGGTTCATTTTCAACTCTTCACTGCAAGTATAGAAATTAAAAAGAAAATTAATATTTTATCTGACTCCTTAAGAAATTACATGTTAAGTTAAACATATCTACTCCAGTGAAATAGAAATGAAATCTAAAGTTAATTCTCAGGCATATTGCTTTGCAAGGAATGCTTTGCTTCATAGAAAGCTGTCCAAGTAAACAAAATACTACTTTATGGTAAACATTTACTTCTCTTTATGAAAAGTTACTTGTAAAAGAATTTTAACTAGGTATTGAGATTTATTTGACAGTTCAATGATAGCCACTTGGTGGCTCCTAAATCCATACAAATAACATTAGCAACCACACTGTGTGGATCTATCTAAAATGCTAAAGGTAACTCAGAATCAGTGTTACTAAGATCAGTGGATGAGTTTGTCTAGAGAAGAGCAAGCGTGCCTTATCTGTAAATTCTGTAACCACCACAATGCTGATTAATCTGTAAAAGTGGGTCAAAACCTTCAACCACTGTTACAGGCACTTTAACCCCCTATAAATGGACACTGTACAAATACCTTAGTCCCAAGGAAACCAGTATGTCCGGGAGATTGTTCGTGAATGTCACTGGTGGAGCAAAGCCTAGGTATAAAATCTTATTGGTGTGTTTTCCCCACCTGGGATCTCCTGTCAACCCTGTCAAGTGAAATGTGTAAAATCATCAAAAACACCTTGACGACTGGGTAACAAAGTCTTGCTAATCGTTTGTGTTTTTTGTTTTGCTGTGTTTTAGATTTTTAATTACTTTCAAAAATTTGAAGAAATACCTAGTTGAATTGTCAATGGACACCTGATTATAAATCGATTTTTGTGGAGAATCACTCTGCAATTTCTGTTGTCATTCTTGAAAGGAGTTCAAAGAATCAAATGTCATTGTTATAATAAAGCCCTTTCAATCCTATCCACTTATTTCTGAGAACAAGATTTCTCAGTTCTTAGCTATTATAAAAATAATGATATAGGAATAAGAATGATGTGGAACCTGCCACCTTCTAGCAATAAAGAAGATTCATTTATAAAGACATGAATTTATAGGCAAAACATTAGGAGGTAAATTTCAAAAAATCCTTTTGAAAATAATTGAATTTTAAAATCGGTCATGTTTACGTTTTAATTCAGTTTTTAATAAATAACGTAATTCAAAAGAAAAAGCAAAACTGTAAAGCAACAACAATTAAATATAAATTTACTTTTGTAATTCATATAATTAATAAATTATCTTTACACACTAAAAGAATAAATTATACTGATAAACATTTTGTTTAGAAAGTAGAAATGAAATTCAAGTCAAGACAAGATGTTTAGATGTAAAATTTCTTACTGTAAAAGAAGTGCTTCCTTCCTTCCTTTTCAAAATGAATAATATTACGTATAAATTAACTATGATTTCTAGATTTCTTTAGAAATATTTAAAAGTGTCATAGTAGTACTATTTTAAAATTTTAACATTTTTAATTTACTGGGAAGTGCAACTACTTAACCCCATAATGAATATAATTTAGCTACCAAGATAAATATATATAGAGATATTATATATATTAAAAATTACCTTAGTGATACGGGAGAAAAAAAATGTTTGAAAATAACTTGTGTATCTATGGGAGTGGGGAAGCCTTTTCTGTATTACTAAACAGTAGATACCATTTTTGCCTTCCTCGTTGTTAATTTGTCCTCAAGAAAACATGTACTTGCACGTATTTTTGTGTAAATCATTTATTTGTTACTTTAATATACAGATGACCCTTTTTTAAAACCGAAATGAGCTTATTGCCAAAGTCATAACACAGGAATGTTTTGTTCTCAAGGTCCTCGGAACCATCATTTTGAAATATAAGCATCAAGAAAGATATCACCCTTGCTTATTTCCATGTCATTGTGTGAGTTTAGCCCAGCTACCTTGATAGATATTGTATTTTTCCTCTGAATAAAGCAAATAAGTAGGTCCGATGGGTCCTCCAATTACCACACACATTTAGGATGAAGTAAGAAAGAGTGTATAGCAAATGGACTGTGGGGTCCTCTTATTAGGAGGACAAGTTGTCATTAATCTTGAGAAGGTGCATGTAATGCCCTGGAGGTGGCTCACACCTATAAACTCAGCACTTTGGAAGGCCAAGGTTGGAGGATCGTTTGAGGCAAGGGGCTTGAGACTCGCCTGGGTAAATTAGCAAGACTCAGGACTCAGTCTCCACAAAAAACAATTAAAAATAATTAGCTGGGTATAGCTGCGCACACCTGTAGTCTCAGCTACTTAGGAGGCTTAGTTGGGATGATTTCTTGAGCCAAGGAGATCAAGGTTGCAGTGAGCCAAGATCATGCAACTGCATTCAAGCTTGGGCAACAGAGTGAGACCCTGTCTCTATAAAAAGTAAAAAAGAGGCCGGGCGCGGTGGCTCACGCCTGTAATCCCAGCACTTTGAGAGGCCGAGGCGCTGGGATCACGAGGTCAGGAGATAGAGACCATCCTGGCTACACGGTGAAACCCCGTCTCTACTGAAAATATAAAAAAAATTAGCCTGGGCATGGTGTCGGGCGCCTGTCGTCCCAGGAGAATGGCGTGAACCCGGGAGGCGGAGTTTGCAGTGAACCGAGATTGCGTCACCGCACTCCAGCCTGGGGGACAGAGCGAGACTCCGTCTGAAAAAAAAAAAGAGAGAGAGCAAGAGAATGTGCAAGTAATTATTATATATTCTTGGCTATATAGAAAGGTGAAGGTTCCTTCCTTCTGTCTTTGCAATCTCGTTAGTGGATTGACTGTCACGCACATCACACTTTGGTTGAATCTTTATTCAGCAATAAAACTACAATAAAATGGAGAAAATTTTTTTCCCCTTTTCTACGTTTGAGAGAGGATTTTCTGACTTGGTAAGAGAGTTTATTCTTAATATTTCCCCCAAAGCCTGTGGAATGTAGAGGGATCTTTGGAAATGAATACAATAATGTACAGGAAGATTCAGAAGGAAGATAGGGAAATGACTGTCTCATTACAACTAGAGGAAAGACTTGATTTCTTTGAAACTTTCAAGAAAACACGCTGAAAGTGAAAGTTTGAAAAGGATACTTTTAGGCTTCCTAATCTCAGTCTCTGAATGTCTGAGACATTAAATCCTCGTTTTAAAAGTAGAGACAAATAGTAATTTACATTGCTAAAGCCCTAGGATGTGGAGATTTTCGCACCACCATTATCCCAAATCTAGGTATGCTACCCTAGATGCAAATTAGTATGCATGACAGATAGGCAGTGCAGGATGCTTTGGGTTCATTGAAGGAAGTAATACATTATTACAAATTCGGATCATTTGACAAGAATGGCATTCTAACAAACATGTCTAACATGTCTATAGAAAAGTCACTTGGAATTTGGATAGAGCACACTGTCAGTAAATAAGAGACCTAGATGTTATCACAACCACTGGAGGGTTAAGAAAGAAAAAAACATCACTGAGGCCAATTTCTGTGGTTAAATGTCTAAATACTTTATAGAAAGGTTTTCGACAAATAAACTGAAGAGCAGTGAAGGTCAAATTCCTAAATAGCCAGAAGTTTGGCGAAAATATCCATATGCTTACACATAGATTAGACCAAGTTTTGCAGAGAAGATGTACATCAGTATCCAAGCAAATATCCTTCTATCACCTCGTGTAAGGGATACTGAGATGAAAGGCTTTATTATTATTATTTTTGTAAACAGGGAGTGCACACTAGAGAAAAAATATGGCAGGATAATTGATTGAGTCAATAACCATGACTGTTTTCCCCAGTTCCGGTGAATGAGAGGTGATATTTGCCAAAGAATGAGAAGTGATATTACCTTCTCCTTCCAGAAGGATGGTCAGGGATTTGCGTCCTAGAAATGGGAGCCTACATTTCCCTACTAGGGGAAAATCAAAAGGCTTTTGCAAGCAATCAGGATAATGTAGCTTTGGAGATAGCTTTGGGATGTGTGTTGTTTTGTAGGGCTAAAGGAGCAGAGAAGCTTGATATGGAGGATAAGGAGTTAGGTAGTCACAGAGGAGTGCGGGTCTTTTCTCACTACTCAACTTAGCACTCCAAAGGCAGCAAGATGTCTGGAAGATTTGCCTATAGAAACTTCCCAATGGAGCTTTAAGGCTTTGGGTGCTACAAAGAAATCTGACTGTGGTAATAACTGTGCATAGGCTTCGAATTCTGAATCTGTTTCCTTTTGAATAGCTCAGAAAGACTGTATGGTGGCCATCTTAGGGATGGTGGCAATAGTTTAGATGGGCTTTCTCCATTTGTCTGAATTACAAAACTTCTGAAACTTTTTACAATATTAGGGAAGGAGAGCGGACTTCAAAATAACAGATCTAATTTCTTCCAAAAATAATTCGGGTAGGGAGAGAACCACATTTAATTTTATTTAACGTAATAAACAAATGTGACATTTTTGCATTGTTAAGAAGCTTCATAACTCTTAATAATAGTGTTGCTAGCTTTTCAGTAGCAAACTTGCTCAGTATTGTTGGCTACATATGCATCTACTTGGCCAGTTTCGGTAATCAATAATTATGTAGCCTGTCAAATGATGAGAGCTCCTAACTGGAGATGCTGGGGAAAGAATCTGAGTGTCATCACTGCAGAAATCATCTTCAGTCATCTTTTTATGTGGGCCCTTCCCCCGATTAAAACCTCACTTTCTTTCATAAGTGGTTAAATGGGCCGTGGTTTTATTTTCAAATGCCTTTTTGTCTGTAGTTCTATGTTTGATATTTCTAACAATTATCTCATTGACTAAGAATATTTGACAGCAGCATGCTTTTCCTGTGTCTCTTCTTATTTAATATAGCTGTCTGGAAGGATGAATTAGTATTTTCATTAAGTGAAGAATTGGATAATGATTTGTACCACCGATATAGCACTATATTAATGTATGGAGAGAGCAAAGTGGCAGAGTACAAAGAGTGTGGACTTTGGATATAAGCAGTAGCAGAGTTTGATCCTGATTCTGTCACCTTCATTGAACCATTTCCTTTAGATTATTTGACTAATGGCTATGTAACTAGAACTTTATAATTTTAAAATTACTATTAAAGAGAGTAATTTATGAAGATTAGGTGAAATAATTTATGAGTATACATATTTTTTGGCAATAGGTTGTCAAAGTAACAGGAATTAATATTAAAATATAACAGTTTTTGAATGTTGATTATTTTACAATAATAAATTGATAGAAAATAAATTCTTCCAAATTATAAGAAATAGCATAGTGGAACAGTTTCTGTAGGAACGGTACCAGCTTTTCTTTTTATATATTTGGCTGTGAATCCATCAGGTCCCAGCCTTTTTTTTGGTTGGTGGACTATTTATTACTGATCCGATTTTGGAGATCATTATTGATGTGTTCAGAGAATCAATTTCTTCCAGGCTCAAGCTTGGGAGGGTGCATGTTTCTAGAAATGTATCCATCTTTTCTAGGTTTCCTAGTTTGTGTGCATAAAGGTGTTTGCAGCAGTTTCTGATGGTTATTTTTATTTCTATAGGGTCAGTACTAACATTCCCTTCATCATTTCTAATTGTGTTTATTTGGATCATCTCTCTTTTCTTCTTTATTAGTCTAGCTAGTGGCCTGTTTCATATTTTTATTCGAAAAACCAATTCCTGGATTCATTGACCTTTTGAATGGTTTTTCATTTCTCAATTTCCTTCAATCCAAATCTAAGTTTTGTTATTTCTCACCTTCTGATAGCTTGGGGGTTGATTTGTCCTTGCTTCTCCAATTCTTTCCGTTGTGAAGTTAGGTTGTTAATTTGAGATCTTTCTAAAGTTTTGATATAGGCAGTGCTATGAATTTCCCTCTTAAAACTGCCTTAGCAGTTTCCCAGAAATTCTAGTATGTTGTATCTTTGTTATCCTCAGTTTCAAAGAACTTCTTGATTTCTGCTTTAATTTCATTATTTTTCCAAACATCATTCAGAAGGATATTGTTTCATACCTATGTAATTTCATGGTTTTGAGCAATTTTCATAGTCTTGACTTATATTTTTATTACTCTGTGGTTTGAGAATATGTTTGGTATGATTTCTGTTCTTTTACATTTGTCAAAGATTGTTTTATGTCCATTTATGTGGTCAGTTTTAGAGTATGTATCAGGTGATGATGAGAAGAATGTATATTCTGTTGTTTTGGGGTGGAGAATTATGTAAAGGTCTATCAGATCCATTTGGTCCAATGTTGGGTTCAGGTCCTGAATATCTTTGTTAATTTTCTGCCTTGATGATCTGTCTAATGTTGTAAGTGGAGTGTTGAAGTCTCCCACTATTATTTTGTGGGAGTCTGTGTCCTTTGTAGGTCTCTGAGATCTTGCTTTATGAATCTGGATGCTTCTTTCTTCCTTTCTTCCTTCCTTCCCTCCCTCCTTTTCTCTCAATATCCCTTCCTCCTTCTCATAAGACTGTAATCAGTGCTTTGGCTGGCTTGGGTGCTTACCTGGAGGCTCCGAGGAGAAATCTCCTCAGCTCATTCTGGTTGTTGGAAACATTAAATTATTTCTCTTGTTTTTTCCATGTAGTCTCTTACATCAAGATTGCCATACAAACCAAATCTTTCTCATATTTCTGAGCTCTGACTTCCCTCTCTGCCTTGTTTCTCTGACTCGTGCACCTCTGTCTTCAGCTGTTTTGCTTTTAAGAGCTCATGTGATTATATTGGGAATACCTGAAGAGTTAAAGGTAAATTTTCCTATTTTAATGTCATCTGCAAAGTTTTTTTTCTGTTTTTGTTGTTGCTGTTGTTGTTTGGTTGTTATTTGGCCATCCGCAGATCAAACAAGAGTGGGTGAATGTTGTAGGGGACAAAATTATGCCTATTGCAGCCACTGAGACATTGTGTTTCATGCTTGAGTAATTCTTATCCCTGCTGGACTAGGCCAACTCTGTGATGCCATATCCCCCCATTAAAAAAAAAAAAAATACTCACCCTCTCACCCTGCCACATACCACCACCAAGGAAGGGTAGGAACATTGTCAGTCAGTAGAGTCTTCATGCATGTGTTTTCCTTTGGTCCTGCCTTCTTCCTTGGCCTTGGTGTGCTGAAGAAAGGAATGCTTCATTCTATTCATCCTTAGTCATTTTATCACAAAGATCACAGTTACCACCAATAGTATATACTATATGCAGTATACGTTGAGAACAACTGGCTTTTCAAAGGATGTCGCAATCTAGTGAGATTATTTTGTGCAGTTGGGAAAAAAGATAATGTTCACTATGTCAGAGGCTGTGCTGCATATTTATCAATAATTTGGCTATTAATTAGTAAATTAAGGATTCAAAATCAGGTTGATCTTGATAAGAATCAGGTCATTCCTCTTGCATTTTATAACACAATTTTTATTAAATTATATTAAAATTGTGGGCAGTATCATGATTTCAGAAATTGCCTTCATATGCATATACTAGACTGTATCTAATGCTATGTATTTGATGAAAGCTATGGCGTAACAGATGTGAGATATAAAATAAAACAAACATGATACTGAACAGATAAAACATTTATCAAGACCAATTCTTATAAAAATATTTATTTCATCTTTTGCTTTCCATATTATAGGATGACTATCCAGTTACTGATTTGTTTTATTCCACATCACTTTGCATTCAATTGTTTGTCACTTATTACTATACAATGAGGTCTTTGAAATTAGGAATTGGCCATTTTAAGTCAGGATTCCTACCTTATAATTAGCCCAGTCATTGTGTTTATCTGAATGCCTGCAACTCATAAGGCATTTGCTCATCAACAAATATTTCTGAAAGTTCAAGTCATGTCTAGATCTCCATTAGATATCAAAATTTCATAGATAAAAGTTATAATTTTTGCCTTCAAGGAGCCCACATCCTTGTATTCAGACCCTCTTATAATGATTTATGAAGTACAAAGTGTGCATGACAGTCATGAGAAATAAAACTACTGTGTTCTTTATGCACGATGCCAGAGTAGTCTTTCTAATTGTGAGTTAGGTATTATAGCTCCCCGATTTAAGCCCTTTCAATGGTTTCTACCAGTTATTGAAAACAATTATCCATGACCCTCATTCATAGATGCATTATTCATTCAGCAAGCATTTCAAGCTCTGTTACGCCCCAAGAAATGTTCCTAATGATAAACATGGTTAATAAATTGTTTTAACTCTCCAGAAGCTTATGGTACATGGGGCATAAATAGAAAAACAAGCAAATGTTTGAAAAAGAAAATAAATAAATACACATAATTTGAAACATAATTGCATATAAATATTACAAACTCAATAAATATGTGTATAGAGAAATTAATTTCTATGTATTATATATACATAATAAATTAGTGTTAAGTACTCTGAAGAAAATTAAAAGTTGATAGAGAAGAAAGTTGGAAGAAGGAGTTGTTAGTGTGGCTACTCCGGATTGGAAAACAGGGAAGATCACTCTGAGAAAAGTATCCTTTAAGTTAAAATGTGAACCCAACATTCAAACTTCTAGTAGAATAACGTTTCACATACATTACATGGTTCCATATGATGAAAGCAACATCCTTAGCAGAAAATGAGCTTATTTTCATGACAAGAATCGATGAACATCAAGTTTTCCTTAAAAGGCAGTGCCCATGGAGGGCAGTGGCCTGAGTTAAAGGCAAAAATATGTTTTTGTATTCGTTTATATATTCATTCCTCTGGAATGAAAACTTCACGCAAGCGAGGATTTTGTCTTTTTCACTTACTGTTTCCCAAAACTAGGACAGAGTAGAAACATGCATATTATACAAACTAAATAGACATTTGTTGACATAATAAATGAATGGTTTATAGTGTGGGGTAGTTAAATTTGCCAACACGTTAGAAAAACTAGAAACAAAATATTAGTGTTGGTTATGTTTTAGGATAGTATTGAACACTTAGTCCCTAAGAGACAAAATTCTATCTCACCAAACTCTGCCTGAAAGTAAACATAAAACTTAGTAGGCTGGGCATGGTAGTCTGTAATCCCAGCACTTTAGTAGGCCAAAGCTGGCAGATCGTGAGGTCAGGAGATAGAGACCATCCTGGCCAACATGGTGAAACCCCATCTCTACTAAAAATACAAAAATTAGCTGGGTGTGGTGGTGCATGCAGGTAATCCCAGCTATTTGGGAGGCTGAGGCAGGAGAATGGCGTGAACCCGGGGGGCAGAGGAAATTGCATTGAGCCAAATCGTTCCACCACACTCCAGCCTGGACGACAGAGCAAGACTCTGTCTCAAAAAAAAAAAAAAAAAAAAAGTAAATTAATAATAAAACTCCACAATTTACTAAAATCGTGGAGGAAAAAGTATATGTACTATTGAAATCATAAGTAAAGTTGTGGACAATTAAAAGAAAATGTAGTATAGTAACTAGATAAAGAATCACAAAAGATGGGGGCCCATCTCCAATTCTCCTCTTCAGAAAAAGAGACTAGATAGCTATAATGTCTAAGAAATATCTAGTCATTATTTCATGTAGCCCTGTTTTTAGCAATCAATAAATACTACCTTAGCATCAAACACAGCTTTACCCAAATAAAACTCTAAATTGCTGATGACCAAAAAATTTCTAAATTTTACATTATTTTTAAAAGTAGTAAATTTTAATTTAGGGATTGTTATTAAGGCAGAATCAGAAACACATGGGGAAGCAATTTACTTGAATCATATAAGACCCAAGATTGCTCTTTTGGGAAATAAACACTCTTCTCGATGCCATCAAATAAAAATTTTTTAAGAAAATAAGTCATTAAAATTTTGTCTTGGGTAAGGTGAGGTGGCTCACACCTGTAATCCCAGAGCTTTGGGAAGTGAATCCATTCCAGCCAGGAGTTTGAGACCAGCCTGGTCCATGTGGCAAAACCCTGTCTCTACTAAAAATTTTTAGCTCAGCATAGTGGTGAGCACCTGTAATCCCAGCTACCCAGGAGGCTGAGGCACAAGAATTGCTTGTACTCAGGAGGCAGAGGTTGCAGTGAGCCAACACAGCACCACTGCACTCCAGTCTAGGCGACAGAGTAAGACACGATTAAAAAAAAAAAAAAAAAAAAAAAACTGTCATATCAACTTTGACATTTTTAATTATATGGATTAGATATTGAATTAAAATGTTTTAAATTTACTTTCAAAATTGAACTACATCTTATATCTTAACTAGCATTAGAAATTAATTCTTATGAATGAGTCTTTTAATTTAGTGTTATCTATTAATGCATCTTATTTCTGCTATCCTGTTTCAGTTGTTACTTTAAACCTGTCCAAGTAAACATATAGGGATGTATATTGAAGGAAATTTAGTTTATTTCACTCAACCATTTTTTAAACACACTCTTTCTTACTTTTAGTTTCAACAAAAATAAAACCATAATATAATCTAGAATATCTTTTCTTATTTTACTTCACATTTATAATGTCTCTGGAAATTTGTAGTAAATGTCAAATGTTTTATTATATTTGTCCAGATACACAGAGTCACATGGATGAAAGAACCCAAGAAATCAAATAGCATCTGGTGACATTCAATAGTCATAATTTAGTGCATTTTCAGAAGCTACCTAAGACTCAGATGTTCATATTGAATGTTATATTATATAAAATGAAATCTTAGCTATTACTCTTCTTTCTGAATACTAGTACAGATGGTCCCCAACTTATGATTTCCTGACTTTATGAGGGTATGAAAATGATAAGCATTCATTAGAAACCATACTTCAATACACTATCCAATAAATTACATGAGGTAGTCAAGTGTTAGATTTTTTTGTCCAACTTTAGGCTAAGTGTTCTGAGAATATTTACGGTAGGCTTGGTGAAGCTACAATGTTCAGTAGATTAGGTGTATTAAATGTATTTTTGATTTCTGATATTTTTAATTTATGATGGGTTTATCAGGATGTAACTTTGTTGTAAGTTAAGGAGCATCCGTGTTAGGATGCAGACAATGATGGAGGTAATTACCCAAATGGATATTTACAGAAGCGTTAATTTAAGTCAAATTCCCTTTCAAAAGTACAATTATAACCTGCTTAAGAACTTACAGTCTGCATGAAAAGAGGTTTATATTTACATGATTTTAATGAAATGAATGAGTAAATAAATGTCATACCTGAAAATAATATGATAAATGCCAAACATGAAAAGAGAATTAGTAGCTACTTTTTTTACAATTTGAAAGTGCAAACATTTTTCCAAATGTCACTGCTCCTACACACAGGAAAGTGAAAAACAGATTAACTTTTAAAAATTCCTGGTATTTTAAGACACCTATATTTAGTCAATAACAAATACATGGATTGATTATTTCTGAAGGTGTATTTCCAAAATGTATTCACAGTCACAATACCCTCAAAGATTTAATTTGACATATATTTATATGGGTCCTTATAAAATTTAATTTAATGAAGATTCTAAATTAAATTTTAAAACTCTGATTATCATTCATAGTGACTGTTATTTCTAATGATAATTGCATGCATTGTCATTAGATAATCTGTTATATTCATGTAAACGAATAACTCAATACTTTAAAATATTTGGTTAAATGAGACCTCAAAACAATGCTTTGAAGTAGACAGGGGCAGCATGCTTCAAATTAGTCAACCTGAAAAAAAAAAAAGCCAGGAGTAGAAGTCAAATTCTAGTTCAATGTTCTTTCTATTATCTTTTTAGTGTCTAATTGCTTAATTCGTTTCTGAGGACAAGTTAGTTAGATGTTCTCTTGGGCTTCAAGGGAGTACATATAGCTGATGTACACATGAACATCTGTAGAAATTGTTGGATAACCAAAACACATGCAGATTACCCAGAATTTGCTAAGTGTGTATTTCTTTTCAGTCTTGCTTCCTCTGACCTTGGTTTGTTGGAAAATGCTATGATCCAGATGTTTGTGTCTTCCCAAATTTCGTATGTCACATTTCTAATCCCCAAGGTAATGGTATTAGGAGACAGGGCCTTTGGAAGGTAATTTGTTCATGGGATTGGGTCCTGGGATTAGTGTCCTCATTCAATAGGTGCAAGGGAACAGACTTGCCTATTCCGTCATATGGTGAAATAGCAGAAAGGTGCCATCTGTGAACCAGGAAATACATCCTTATCAGACACGAAATCTGCTGGTGCCTTGATATTGGATTTGGTGCTGACAGAACTGTAAGAGTAAATTCCTGTGTTTATAAGCTACCCAGGTGATAGTATTTTTGTTATCACGCTCTAAGACCACAACTTTGACACAATTTCAGCAAAATTACAGCTGAAATATAAATAAAAAATTTGTAAAGTTGGGATAAATAGGTACATTTTGATATTTTTTAAGGAAATTATGGAGAAGAAAAGAGTGGGTTGTATCAAAAGGGTGCTTTCTGGGATGGGCGTGGTACATATATATGAAGAATGAATAGTAGTTTTTTCAAAAGAAGGAAGGAAATGCAAAAGAGGATAATAAAAAACACTGGGTCAGTTTTTATGACAGAATTTGTAGAATGTCATAGATTTAAGGAAAAATAAAGTCAGAGTTATAATTAGAGTAGAGAAGAAATCAGATGAATCTCCAAGTCAGTATCAAACTGGTAGGCTCACCAGGGTATGAGCTTAAAGTGTAATCACCACTTGGAGAGGGTTGAATAAAAAATGAAATTAAATAAATAAGTAAACAAAATCTGGACATTGGATTAAGGCATTTACATTTATGTCAACCGGGGATACTTTCTTAGAGGGCTCAAGGCAGACAAGAGCATGAAATAATATAAATTTAGTAATAAGGATATAAGTGCCATAGATGGTGTGGTAGGAAGAATTATGACCCCCCAAAGGTGTCCGTATCATAGTCCCAGAAACTTCTGAATATGATAGGTTACATTGCAAAGAGGAGTAAGGTGAAAGTTTGCCAATCAGCTAACTTTGAGATGGCAAGATTATCCTGCATTTTCTGGGTGGGCTCAATGTAATCATAAGCCTACTGGTAAGTGGGAAAAGGAGAGAAAAAGAAATTGGCAGAGAGAGAGAGAGATTTGGAGATGCTGCTCTGCTGGTTTTGAAGACAGAGGAAGATGCAATAAGCCAAAGACCCCAGGCAGCCTCTAATAGCTGGAAAACATAAGAAAACAGATTTTCCTACAGGCACAGAGAGAAATCAGTCTTGCATACACCCTGATTTTTAGCTTAGAAAGATGCATTTGAGCTTCTGAATACCAAAACTGGTAGACAGTACATTTGTATTGCTTTTTGGCAACAAATGTTGTGGTAGTTTCTTTCAATGGTTAATATAGAACTATTAGAAGTTTGAGTATCAGGAGTGTATTTAGTATTTTCTCTCCTGTTATGTGAAAAACCTTATGAAGTAAAGAAGTTCTGCTCGATTGATTATAACTGTGTCTCCATTATCAAAACACTGGATTAGTTTTCTATTGCAAGAAATTGACTTTCGTGATTGCAAGGAATGATGAGTCAAGAAGTTTTAGTGCAGGCCTTCAGGAAGGATAGACTGGAACTCTTGGGCATGGGTTGAAGCTGATATGTACAGATTATATTTCTTCTTAATTAGGAAAGCCTCATATCTGCTGTTAAGGTCTTTCAACTGATTGAAACAAGACCTCTGGTAGCTAGGACAATTTTTTTCTCATTTAAAGTCAATTGATTATATACTTTAATCATATCCAAAAATTATTTTCACAGAAGTAACTAAATTTGTGTTTGGTTGAACAACTGGAGACTGCAACTTAGCCATGTTAACACATCAAAGGCACAATAACTTTCGTGAAGCAAGATTTTGAATTTAAGGGAGGGAAGTAGATAAAAATAAAATGAAATGAGCACAGAGGTGAATGTAATTAGCTATTAATTAAAACAGCAAATAATGTTTCCATCTTGGCTTTATATTGTAGAACATAAGAGAGGTGCCCACTGAACGAGAAATGTGTGCAAAGAGAAGTGTGTGCATAGATTTGTGGCTACAAAGAGGCTAAGGCTCACAATTTATAAACTTAACTTTTCCTTCTCTAAAAACCATGTTGAAAGAAGCCAAATATGAGAGTGCCACATGAAAACATCAGAGTCTAAGTATTTATTTTTTATATGTGTAAACCATGGACCATTTCCAAAAACTTATTTGAGTGTACCCAAATGATCCTTAAATTAGAAAGATGAAACCTCATGACCTGAGAAGAGAGAAGTCATAATAGTCACAAACTGACAAGTTTCAGAAAGTCTATTTAAAGGGATATCGAAAACCGATACTTGAAGATCATAGATTTTAAGCAGAAAAAAACCGTATGATGCATAAAAGCCTTATAAATTTTTCCTGAGGATTAAACACTGAAGATCTATTTAAGCACCACCATGATTGGGGTAGTAAAACAAAAAGGATCTTTTTGCTGCCTGAGATGGAAAAGTTTAAAATATGTAGCATGTGTTTCTGCTGATTAGAGACTGATTTCCTGCTCAGAACCCTTGAATCTCAGTAATGGTCAATCTTGGTGCATCCTAGACTGTTTTGGGATGACAAACAAGATCCAGTTTTTCTTTCTGGTGTGTACTCTCATCATTACCTCAAATGTTAAAGAAATGTCTAGTGCAAATTAAAAAGAAACTTGTAGTGCAAACATCTAGTGCAAGTAAGTAAACTAAGTCCTTCCTTTCTTTTCTCTCTTTTTTTTTTTTTTTTCTTTTCGAGGCAAGTCTTGCTCTTGTCACGTAGGCTGGAGTGCAGTGGTGTGATCTCAGTTCACTGCAACCTCCATCTCCCTAGTTCAAGGGATAATCCTGCCTCAGCCTCCCAAGTAGCTGGGATTACAGACATGTGCCACCACACCCGGCTGATTTTTGTATTTTTAGTAGAGATGGATTTCACCATGTTGGCCAGGCTGGTTTCGAACTCCTGATCTCGGGTAATTCACCTGTCTCAGCTTCCCAAAGTGCAGGGGTTACAGAGGTGAGCCACGGTGCCCAACCTTTAAGTCCTTATTTTCATTATCATAACTTGACGGAGGGCTCTGGGAATGAAAGCAATGTGTAGATGGGTGGACCTAAGAAAGATGAGGAGAAGGTAGAAAGGCAAGTGGATGTGGAGGCATATTTTTATATGATGGTTGTCTCCATGGCCTTAAATAATACTGAAGATTGATAATAAGGTGAAGGGTGTAAGCTGATGGTTTCACACAGATAATCACTTCACTAAACAATGCTGCAATATTATATATATATATATTTTATATAATTAAACATGCCCTTATATGATTATTATCAACTTAGATTATAGACTTCTTGTGTGTTTTTGGTGATGCTTGATGTGAAAGGAAAAAATAACTGGAAATGATAGTCATTAGGGAAATGTAATGCTGGATTAATCATATTGTGGGTAGTTTAAGTTGTTGAGATTTTACCAATTTATGCATTTTCATCTGATAATTAATAAGTTTTATAGATCTAGATGATGATGACTTTAGGCATATCTAAAATTTAATTTATGAAAATAGATGGAGTTTAAAATCAATGTGTAGTCTCTAGAAGCAGAATATTTAAATGACTATTATAGTAATGTAACCCAAAACATAAATTATATCATTTTGGTCAAAATATCTAACGTAACTAGACCAGTTCTATTCCACTGAGAAGGCAAAGAAATCCTTCTGATAGCCACAATGAGAATTTACTAGATGAAATTTGGGTTTGAAAATCATATAGTAATCATCTTTGTCTTTAAGATTCAGCATAATAAATAGTTGTCAGATTATTGGCGAATCTAAATCAAAAACATTATTTACAAGATGATGTTTGTTTTGTTAAAAACTTTTGTCTGTTTTTATAAAAGTAGGCTTGACCTAAGTCAGAATCAGTATTCTTGAGAAAAAAATGCAGGGATGGAGATTGCTTTTCTTGAGGTGAGTTGCAGTATGATGTCACCTAAAAAAAGGCTCTGAATTATTTATTTTGATTATGTAGTTCTGTCTTGTAGCTGGTTGGAAATTGGTAAAAAAAAAAAAAAAAAAAGGAAATAAAAGGCAAGAGAAAACACGTATTTACCAGTTATAGTTATGTAGTGCACTACAATATCCCTAAGTTTTCTCTTTTTTCTGTAAAAGAACATTGGGGCCACTTACAGAAAGTATATGTCCTTGTGAAACATCATCAACTGTCTATGCAGATGCAGATCTGATGTTAAACTATGAAATTTCCAAATCTCTAAAATCCTATCTGAAGAAGATTTGGGATATGCCCCTTAATAATATAGGGTGAGATTATTTAAACTTATCTATATTCCTTCTCCAATTTCAACTCTTTTGGGGGTCCAACTGAACTCTCTTCTTTGGGGGGTTTGACTTATGCTAATCTCAGGTTAACAAAGTTGGCAGAAAGACAGAAACTTCATAAATAAAACCGATGCCATAGAAAGAGCCAATTTCTTACAGGATAAAAATCCATGGGAAATATGTGGTCAATCTTCAAAGCAAAGCGTTTAATTTTCTTATCCACTTCTATGACACTCTGTTGAGAGACTGTTTTCCATCTCATCTAGTCCGTGCTCTAGATGGTAATCTTATTTTCATCCTCATGTACAATAGACCTGCTGAAAGCTGAGCAAGATAACTAAAAGCCAAGTTTGATGATTGTGAAGAAATTAAGGGGAAGGTACTATAGTTTAAAAGGCTATTGGGCTTTGGAAGAGGAGAAAAATGTAAACCATTCAAAGATGGTGATCTCTTCTAATCAGATGTGAAATATTTATACAAGAGTAGCTGTTGGAGTTGTGTGCCTGAGGATGAATTTGGGCATGAGATAAGAAAGTCATAGGTCACCTATAATTACTTGACTCTTGTGGATTCTGGGTGTTTAGGAATGTATGACTTAATTGTGAAGAAAAAGACTATTATTATTATCACTTAGATAAAGACAGGATAGAGCTTGAATTCTAACTCTGGCATATGTTTGGTTTGTGATCTCAAAATAATACAAGTCTTCAACCTAGCTCTCCAAGTTAATATTTTCATCTTTATCACAAAGGTTATAATTCTTTCCCAAATGACTACCTTAATTAATTTAAGATTGTTTCTAAATAGTATTTGTCATTTAGAATATAAGGGAAATTTCATTTACACAAATGAGGAAGTAGATATCTGATTTAACTCATTTTAGTAAAGTATAAAACTGAAGCAGTCTATTTAAATATTTAGAGATCCTATCAATTATTTTTATAGGTTTAATTGATATGTCCACTTTTAAATCCTTTACTTGAAGTGACTTCAACTCATGCACTTTCAAAATTGGTCAGGGTTTAAGGGAGTATTACTAACAGAACACTTCATCTGCAAATTCTCAGCTGTAGTCCCGCGGTGGGAATTGAGGTGTAGGGTGAGAAAAGACTACTTTTTCAGGGCACTTGCAAATGTTCCTACTTTATAATCGTCAAGAACTTAATAATCTTTATACCCTCTCTGCATGAAACGGTGCCAAAAAAATCCCCTGAAACAAGTAAACAGCATCCGAAAACCTAGCTTAGGTCCAGCAATAGAAAGTGGCATTCGAACAGCGGTGCCAGCTAATTTAACCTTTCATCTGAAGATTGAATACTACAAGCCCTGTTTCCAGCACCTGTGGCAGATGGTCAGCAGTGGAGAAACTGTCCCAGTCAGCATATCTCCATCTTTAAATCCCCACATTCAAGTCGCAGATGGCAATGGGAATGCCACCTGGAGCATCTGAGCTCTGAAAACAGACCTCAGTCGACCTGAGACATGCTATTAAAAACATGCCTGCCTTGTTTATAAAAACCAAACCAAAGCCTTGCCTGGGATCATCAGAACATTGAACAAAAAGTCGTGTCAAGTTTTAAACTGTACATTTGTAGAGTGAGGAATTATATGCACATGGTACATTTAAATTTCTACAACATACGTAAAAAACAACATGAATATGAGAAAAAAATAAGCAAAATTTTATTTTTATTTGTGTATTTATTTATTGAGATGGAGTCTTGCTCTGTCACTCAGGCAGGAGTGCAATGGTGCTGTCTTGGTTCACTGCAACCTCTGCCTCCCGGGCTCAAGGGATTCTCCTGCCTCAGTCTCCTGAGTAGCTGGGACTACAGGCGCATGCCACCACACCCAGCTGGTTTTTGTATATTTAGTAGAGACAGGGTTTAGCCATGTTGGCCAGGCTGGTTTCAAACTCCTGACCTCGTGATCTGCCTGCCTCGGCCTCCCAAAGTGCTGGGATTACAGGTGTGAGTCACCGTGCTCAGCCAAAGTAAGCCAATTTTTAAATATCTTTCTTTCTCTTGGAATCTACTAGCTCAGATTTTTACAGGCATAAAAGGGAAATAAAAACTGTGTCATACTACCCTCTTCCAAAATGTCTATTATTATTGTAATTATTATTAATGGGAGGTCACACAGGAGGGAACTGTCCTGCAAGCATGTTTTATTTGGTTTGCCAACAATGATTAGAATTGGGTACCAGTATTTAAAAGTAAGGAAATATCCTCCTAAAAATCCATATCTGGTAACTGTGTCACATTCCACACTACCCAGCCGGTTGGCTGTCCCTGACCCCAGCGGAGACGCCTTCCCTAGTTTGACACGGTGCCAGACCTTTCCTGTTTTATTACACCTGGGCTGCCTCACTTATAAATGTCACTCAGCTGAGCTCTAGTTCAGTACATTTGAAACACAGGGTTCTCAAACTTGAAGGTGTATCTTAAGATGGGATTACCGAGACGGCTGGCTGAAACAGATTCCTCCCCCAATCTCCAGTTGCTGAGTCAGTAGTGCCTTGAAGCTCACAAATTTGCACTTCCAAAAAGTTTCCAGTTGACGCTGATGCTGCTTCTCTATCTCTAGAGACCACACTTGGCGAACTATTACTTTAAAATTGAATTTAATATACTATAAAAAGTTTTTAGCCCCATATCACATTTTATGGAGCATAGGAGAAGAAAGAGTTCCCTCAAGTACCTTTATCTTCATTAGTGAGTATATCCATTTGCTAGGGCTGCCATAACAAAACACCACAGAATGGGTGGCTCTAACAGCAGAAATTTATTTTCATCCCAGTTCTGGAGACTGGAAGTCAGAGACGAGAGATTGGCAGGTTTGGGCTCTTTTGAAATCTCTCTTCTTGGCTTGAAGATGACTACTTTCTTGCTGCCTCTTCACGTGCTCATCCCTGGGTTCAGGCCCTCCCAGTGTTTCTTCCTCTTCTTATAAAGGATGCCAGTCATGTTAGATTAGGCTCTCACCCTAGGGGCCTTATTTTAACAGAATCACTTCTTTAAGGACCTTATGTCCAAATATGGCTGCATTCTGAGGTACCGTGGGGTGGGACTTCAACATATGCATTTTGGGAGGATACAGTTTATCCCATAACATTGAGGTGAAAAAATTAATAGGAAGTAGAAGTGTAAAATAAAACTATAGCTGTTTTTTGGGGGGAGTGGTTATTAACAAACATTTATTAAAATTTGATTCTGTTTTAGTTCATCACAAGTTGAACATTTCTAAAAATTAAAGATCTTTGAAATATCAAATGAACAGAAGCCCTCAGATTCCCCATAATTCTTTATATCCTTTTTCTTAAGGAACTACATTACTGTATTTAAGAAATAAATGAAAGATTTTAAACTCACTACTTGTTAATTTGAAGTCTACATTTGTTGTTTTCTATTTACACAATAATGTTTTTTTTAAAAAATTTTTATCTTATTGACAAATAATAATTGTATATATTTATGGGGTACAATGTGATGTTATGATATAGGTATAAAAATGAAATACTTGGCTGGGTGCGGTGGCACACACCTGTAATCCCAGCACTTTGGGAGGCCAAGGCGGGTGGATCACTGAGGTTGGGAGTTCAAGACCAACCTGGCCAACATGATGAAATCCCGTCTCTACTGAAAAAATACAAAAAATTAGCCAGGCATGGTGGTGGGCACCTGTAATCCCAGCTATTTGGGAGGCTGAGGCAGGAGGATTGCTTGAACATGGGAGGCAGAAGTTGTAGTGAGCTGTAATTGTGCAACTGTACTCCAGCCTGGGCAACAGCAGTGAAACTCCATCTCAGAAAATAAAATAAAACAAAATAAAATAAAATAAAATAAAATAAATACTTAGGAGTAAATTTAACCAATGAGATAAAAAATCTGCATACAGAAAACTGTCGAACACTGATAAAAGAAATTTAAAATGAACAAATAGAAATATATCCTGAATTATTGCATTGGAAGAACTAATATTGATTAAATGTTCATACCACCCAAAATGATCTGTAGATTCAATGCAATCCCCATCAAAATTCCAATGTCATTCTTCACAGAAATGGAAAAAACAATCCTAAATTTCATATAGAGTCACAAAAGACCCTGATTAGCCCAAAAGAACAAATAACAAAAGAAACAAAGCTGGAGGTATCATGCTACCTGAATTCAAAATGTACTACAAAGCAATAGTAATTAAAACAGCATGATGTTTGAGCTGATTTTTATACAGATTTTAGGCTTGCTTAGCCACATCCTCTGAGGAACTGGAAATTCTATCTAGGTATCTAGCTAGTGTTTGAGAAAGTTACGACAAGCTAGGAGTGATTGTTGCTATATGCTGTGATTCAATTTTCTTTTAGAAAACCCTCTCCTTTTTGAATGTCCAACTATTCATATAAATAAAAAAGGATGAGATTCTGTCATTTGCAAGAACATGGATGGAACTGGAGGTCATTATGTTAAGTGAAAGAAGCCAGGCACAGAAAGACAGACATTACATGTTCTCGTTTATTTGTGGGATCTAAAAATCAAAACAATTGATCTTATGGAGAATAGAAAGTAGAAGGATGGGCCGGGCGCGGTGGCTCACGCCTGTAATCCCAGCACTTTGGGAGGCCGAGGCGGGCGGATCACAAGGTCAGGAGATCGAGACCATGGTGAAACCCCGTCTCTACTAAAAAATAGAAAAAAATTAACCGGGCGCAGTGGCGGGCGCCTGTAGTCCCAGCTACTCGGGAGGCTGAGGCAGGAGAATGGCGTGAACCCGGGAGGCGGAGCTTGCAGTGAGCCGAGATTGCGCCACTGCACTCCAGCCTGGGCGACAGAGCGAGACTCTGTCTCAAAAAAAAAAAAAAAAAAAAAAAAAAAAAGAAAGTAGAAGGATGACTCATGCCTGTAATCCCAGAACTTTGGGAGACCAAGGTGAGTGGATCACAATGTCAGAAGTTCAAGACCAGCCTGACCAAAATGGTGAAACCCTGTCTCTAATAAAAATACGAAAATTAGCTGGGCGTAGTGGTGAACACCTGTAATCACAGCTACTCAGTAGGCTAAGGCAGGAGAATCGCTTGAACCCAGCAGGTGGAGGTTGCAGTGAGCCGAGATTGTGCCATTGTACTCCAGCCTGAGCAACAGAGCGAGACTCCGTCCCCCACGCCCCACCCAAAAAACAGAAAAAAGAAAGAATGAAAGTAGAAGGATGGTTACCAGAGGCTGGGAAGCGTAGTGGGGGATTTGGGGCAGGGGATTGTGGGAGCAGGGGATGGTTAATGAACCCAAAAATAAATAGAAAGAATGAATTAGAACTAGTATTTGATAGCATGACAGGGGGACTGTAGTCAATAATAATTTAATTGTACATTTTAAAATAACTAAAAGAGTATAATCAAACTGTATGTAACACAAAGGACAAATGCTTGAGGGGATGAATACCCAATTACTCCTGATGTGGTTATTATTCATGGCATGCTTGTACCAAAATATCTCATGCACCCCATAAATATACATACCTACTATGTACCCACGAAAATAAATAAATAAATAATACAGTAAACTATAAAAAAGGGTTTGCATAATTATTCATAATCTTCATGAATTCTTAGAAGTGGTAAATTTTGATTAAGAATATGTATATTATAGTTTCCTTTCAATCACCACACTATGTAAATAAGTTATAACAGCTTTGAATCTCATCAAGAGGAAATGAAGAATGATGTAAATTCTTTATTTAGGATGGATTTAATAATTTTTTTAGTTATATAATACATGATAAATGTGTGCACTATGTCAAAACATTTAAGTAATACTACACTCAAACACATATTTACATACATTTTTACAAAGACATTTTATGTGTTATATGCCACACTGAATAGTTCATATGATGGTTGTTTTAGGTATTCTTAAAGGGAATATGCTATAAACTGGATTTACAAGGTAGAACAAAAAAGTGAATAACATACAGATGTAAGCTTTTAAAGTACAAATATAAAAAGAAAGACTAATGCATTAAAGTATATAACTTTTTTTTTCAACATCAAAGTTAGTTGTAAAAAATTGTCAAAACATAAGAAGATACGACTAAGGTTTGCTACAGCTTACCCATTGACAAGAAAAGCATAATGGCACAAAAAGATAAGGAAGCAACATTTTACAGCAGAGAAATATAATTGATTACAAATATAAAAATATTTTCATGTTTAGTAGTACTCAATGAAGAAAATGACCTGTCAAATTGACAAATACATTAAAATTATGTCAAATGCTGGTGAATTAAGCAATACAACACTTTTTATGAAGTATAAATATTTATAAAGCAGTGGTCCCTAATCTTTTTGGCACCAGGGATCAGTTTTGTGGAAGACATAGACAGGATCGGTAGGGTCTGATTTTGGAATGAAAGAATTCCCCCTCAGATCATCACACACTAGTTAGATACTCACAAGGAGCGTGCAACCTAGATCCCTCCCATGCACAGTTAATAATAGGTTCACACTCCTATGAGAATCAAATGCCACCACTGATATGACAGGAGGCAGAACTCATGATGCCAGCTCTCTGGTCGCTCACCACCTGCTGTGCTGCCTCGTTCCCAGCAGGGCAAAGACATGTAGTGGTCCTTGGCCTGGTGGGGGTAGGGTCCCCTATTATAAAGTATTCATAAAAGGTAATTTGGTAAAGATATACAAATGTTAACCAATCAGTATATCCTTTAACCCTTTTCCCATTTGTCTTGAGAATACTCACCAGCAGCGCTTGTGGTTGCAGCGATTACCCCAAGATAAGTTTGCCATGAAATATCTCTTTTATTATTATTTTCTTATCGGTCCAGTATGTCAACTTTGGAAATAAACTACATAATTCTGTTTATACCATTCTGTTTTTAGTGGTGGTATTGCCACTTACAAAATATAGTAATTCTTGACTGCTGAAAATGTCCAATCTAGAAATTTCTAGCATTTCTACGCAGTGTTCTCAAACAGTGGTTGGCTGAAGATTCATTTGATGAATCTGATTTTTCCACAGACAATTCTGTTGATTCAGATGACTCTGATGTTCTGTTTAGAAATAACTCCAAGAACAGTTTTTATATTTTATTTTCACATTGAAAATTGATTGGATTTGCTTCAGTTTCAAAGAGCATGTTTATATAAAATTAAATGAATGCTGACAGCAAGCTACACTTTTTTTTTCTCTAAGTGGGAAAAAGGTTAATTCTATTTGTGGAAATGTATTTCAAAAAGTATCCTCAAATATCAAGAGACATTTATCATTTTATTGGAAAATAGGATTTATATTTTATTATGAGACCCTGATGTATATACTTATTCATAAAATGATAGAAACACATGAAATGGAACATTATTAAAACTTCACATTTAATTTGGAAAATGTAAAAACAAACATATAGTGTTTTAGGTTACATTAAAAATAAAATATATGCTTAGAAAAAGTTGTTTAGGTGGAAATACACAGAAATATTAACAATGGTTGTCTTGTGTTAGAAGAAATACTCATATTGTTTTGCATCTCCAAAATTCCTGTATCGGGGAAAAATAAATAAGGCAAAGTTTATAGTTGATAGAAGCCTTTTCCCTCTGATTGTTTTTGTTTCCTATTCCAATAAATAGGCTCTGAAGAAATGTAAACCAATCAATGATATACCTTAGTGAAACACAAGGACTTTTTTTACTTTGCTTGCTTGCTTGCCGTTTCCCTTTATGGATAATGGTAAGAAACTACTTGTGAAGACTTGCTGCCATTAAATTTCTGTGTGATATTGTGAACTTAGTATGTTACATGTTTGAGTCATCCTTTTGTTGTTTAATTTTCAATGAGTCACTTTTATTTCTTCATTAAACTTTACGCCATTTTAAAGCATAAGAATTTACATGAAAGAGTGTTAAGAATTTACTCCAGAATCATTCATATTGTGGAAAATGGTAGAAATTAAAGGATATGTAAAATCAGAATGAGTATGGTAACCTATATATAGGTATAATCACAATATTTCTTTTGTGTGTGTGTGTGTGTGTGTGTGTTCCCCATGGAAATCAACTCTGCAAATATGTCAGATGTTAGAACTCATACTTCCATATACATTCTCTTCTCACAAGTCTACAAGATGGTTATTATTATTCCACTTCATGGGAAGAAATTAGATTTCAATGAGGTTAAATGGATTTCTCAATTCACAGAACTATTAAACTTTAGACCTAGAATCCAAATATCTTTTTGACACAAAAACCATGATATAAAAATTGAAGATTAAAGTCTTAAAGCATTTGAGTTTATAACTATGGTAGTAGTTTAGAATATATACAAGATTCCTAAATAATGGTAGTGGCAATGGAAAAAAAAGAGAAATGAGTATGATATAATGATATAAGACTCTGTCAGCCAATTCTTGTGCTGCTATAAAGAAATACCTGAGGCTGGGTAATTTGAAAAGAAAAGAAGTTTAATTGTCACACGGTTCAGCAGGCTATAAAAACAAGAAAGTGCAGCACAGCATCTGCTCCTGGTGAGCTCCTCAGGAAGCTTTTAATCATGGTGGAAAGCAAAGGAAGAACAGGCATGTTACATGCTGAGAGCAGGAGCAAGAGAGAGAGAGGAGTGGGAGGTCCAGACTCTTTTAAACAATCAGATCTCATGTGACCTAACTGACCAAGAACTCACTTATCACCAAGAGTATGGTGTCAAATCATTCTTTAGAAACCCACCCCCGTAATTCAATTACCTCCCACCAGGCTCCACCTTTACCATTGGGAATCACATTTCAACATGAAATTTGGAAGGCACAAATATCCAAACCATATCATTCTGCCCCTGACCCCCCAAATCTCATGTACTTCTCACATTTCAAAATAGAATCATGCCTTTGCAATAGTCCCTCAACGTCTATTGTTACAGCATTAACTTAAAAGTTCAAAGTCCAAAGTTTGATCTTGAGATGAGTTTGTTCCTCCTATAAATTCAAAAACAAGTTATTTACTCCCAAGATACAATAGTCGTACCAGCATTAGGTAAACATTCTTACTGCAAAAGGGAAATGTCAGTCAAAAGAAAGGGGCAGTTGTCCCCACAGAGGTCTAAAACCCAGTAGGACAGATATTAAACCTTAAAGCTTCAACATCATCTCCTTTGGTTCCTTGTTCTGCATCTTGAGTACCCTGGTGAGAAGAGTGGGCTCCCAAGGCCTTGGACAGCTCCACCCCTATGGTTTTGCAGAGTGCAGGCCCCATGGCAGCTCTCAAGACTTGGAGATGAGTGCCTACAGCTTTTCCAGGCTCTATAGGTAAGTTGCCATTGGCTCTACCATTCTGGTGTCTGGAGAGCAATGGCTTTCTTCCCACAGCTCCACTAGGCAGTGCCCTGCTGAAGACTCTTTGTGATGGTTCCAACTCCACATTTGCCCTCTCCACTGTCCTCAAAGCCGTTCTTAGTTTGGGCTCCATCCCTGTGGTAGACTTCTGCCTGAGTGCCTAGGCTTTCTCATACATCCTCTGAAATATAGGTAGAAGCTGCCAAGCCTTATTCACTCTTGCATTTTATGCACCGGCAGACTTAACATCACATGAAAATCTTCAAGACTTATGACTTGGACCCTCTAGAGCAGCAATCTGAGATGTACCTGAGCTACTTTGAGCCAAGGCTGGAACTGAAATGGCCAGGATATAAAGAACAGTGTTCTGAGACTAAGCAGGTCAGCAAGCAGTGTCTCAGGCCTGGCCCCTAAATTCTGTTCTTCTAGCACTCTGGACCTGTGATGAGAGGGGCTGCTTTGGAGTTTCCTGAAATGCCTTTGAAGCCTTTTCCCTATTGTTTTGGATATTAGCACATTGCTTTCTTTTAATCATGCTAATAGCTCTAGCAAGTGGTTGCTCACAATCTGCTTGGATTCATCTCCCAAAAAATGTATTTTCTTTCTGTGCCACATGGCTAGGCTGTGAATTTTTCTTTTTTTTTTTTTTTTTTTTTTTTTACTCTGCTTTCTTTTTAAATATAAGTTCCAACTTTAAGTCATTCCTTTGCTTCCTTATCTGATAATAGGCTATTAGAAGCAGCCAGGCTTCCTTTGGAACACTTTACTCCTTAGAAATTTCTTCCATAAGATACCCCTAGGTCATCATTTTTAAGTTCAAACTCCCACAGATTCCTAGGACATGAACACAATGCAGCCAAATTCTTTGCTAGGACACAATACAGGTGACCTTCCTCCAGTGTCTAATGACTTCCTCATTTCCATCTGAGACTTTGCCAGCTCAGCCTTAACTGTGTATATTTCGATCAGCATTTTGGTCATAACCACTTAGCAAGTCTCTAAGAAGTTCCAAACTTTCCCTCATCTTCCTGTTTTCCCCTGAACCCTCCAAACTCTTCCAACCTCTGATCATTACCCAGTTCCAAAGCTGCTTTCACATATTCGGGTATCTTTAGAGCAACGCCCCACTTCTCAGTACCAGTTTTCAGTATTAGTTTGTTCTTGTGTGTCAGATAAAGAAATACTTGAGACCGAGTAATTTATAAAGAAAAGAGTTTTAATTTGGGTCCTGATTCTGTAGGCTGTACAAGAAGTATGCAGTTGGGATTTGTTCCTGGTTAGGGCCTCAGAAAGCTTATAACCATGGTGGAAGGTAAAGAGGGAGCAAGTGTGTCACATAGTGAGAGTGAGAGCATGAGAGAGAGATGGGGGAAGGTCCCAGACTGTTTTAAACAACCAGATCTCACATGAACTAACTGAAAAAGAACTCACTTATCACCAAGGGGATGGTGCTAAACCATTCACGAAGGATCTAACCTTATGACACAATCACCTTCCATCAGGTCCCACCTTCTACCAGGCCCCACCTCCAACACTGTGAATTATATTTCAATATAAAAATGGGAGGAGACATATATACCAACCACGTTAATGATCCACAATGAAATGATACTCAACTGCCCACCAAACTGTTTTTTCCTCGGAAATATGGATTTTAGCAAATGGCACCATTATCTGTTTGTTCAATCTAAATATAATATTAAACACACACATATAAAAGGAAATTCCAAAAGTCTCTTAATGACTCTCTTTGGCTAACTATATATTCTATCAGAGAGTCTGCAATAATCTATTTCCAAAATGCAGGCTTTCCTAATTACATTTCAAAAATATCCTTGAAAAAGTTGAAGTTGAATAGTTAAATTTTGTTTGTTTGTGTTGGTTTTGAGACAAAGTCTCACTCTGTCACTTAGGCTGGAGTGCAGTGGCATAATCTTGGCTCATTGCAACCTCCACCTCCTGGGTTCAAGTGATTCTCCTGCTTCAGCCTCCCAGGTAGCTGGGATTACAGGTGTGGCCACCATGCCTGGCTATTTTTTTATTCTATTTTTTTGTATTTTTAGTAGAGACAGGGTTTCACCATCTTGGCCAGGCTTGTCTCACACTCCTGACCTCAAGTGATCTGCCCACCTTGACCTCCCACAGTGCTGGGATTACAGGCATGAGCCACCACACCTGGCTGAATAGTTAAATTTGGGATAATGAAGCTTTATATTCCATTACATTACATTAACAGAGGGAAAGAGTAATGCAATGCCAACTCATCCAACGACTCAATCCTATTTTGCCTAAATATCAGGAAAACAGCTTAAAATATCCAAATATTCACTATTCTGTATTAAATATTTTAAAACTTTTCCTTCTATCAACACAAGAAAGTACTGCATGCATGGTAGATTGGATGTGTACCTCCAAATTTCGGCCTTTAAACTTAACCTCAGTAAACACATTTTATGTTGTTCAACATGTTTCTAATGTTTGAGCCTTCCTATGTCTCTGTGTCTCACCAAGCTTCTTCACTAACTTTTGCAAGTTCTTAGAATATATTTTCACATTTCCTTGAGGTGGGGAATATTATATGTATGCTAAACAACATACTTAATGATCATAAATATGAGACTGATTCCAATTGGGAAGACAGTAGAACTAAGTATGCAGAGTAGTCCACAGGCTGTGCTTAGAAATTTGCACAATCATATGTTTTGGGGATTACCTGTGTCTCAGTCTGCTGGGGTTGCTATGACAAAAACAACAGAAATTCATGTTCTCACAGTTCTGGTGGTTGGAAGCCCAAAATCAGAGTGTCAGGATAGTTGGGTTTTAGCGAGGGTCCTCTTCCTGACTTAGAGATGGCTGCCTTATTCCTATGTTCTCACATGGTCTTTCTTCTTTGTGCACACCAAAAGAAAGATATCCCTGGCCTCTTACTATCTTTCTACAAGGACATTAATCCTATTGAAGTAGGGCTGTACCCTTATACCTTCATTTAGCCTTAATTACCTTCATAGAAGCCCAATCTCAAAATACAGTCTGACTGAGAATTGGGACTTCAAGATAGGAATTTTGTGGGAACACAAGCATCCCATCTATAAAAACCTGGAAATTGAAATTTATTATAGCATTTTTCAATACAAAAATGTAAGTTTTAGACAACCATTATTTCAAATATGCGATTGGAAATATTCAGAGGATCAAAGATCAGATCACCAGGTATACCAATGCATATAGGAGTTTTGCACCATCTCCATCTCTCATCTGGATTAATGCAACGTCCTCCATACTGGTCCCTGCAATACTTAAAACTTCACAAGAGTTTCTCATTTAACTTCCAAAGATATTGTAACTGTTTCATATTCAGCATGGTCTTGCTCCTCCCTGCCGGTCTCTGCAGCTCCACTTCTTGTCTGCCCACAGTCGCCTGCTATGTGTTTATGCCTTCAGTCACAAATTGATGCTATAACTCAATTTTTGCATGTTCCCTTCACTTTACTGAAAGCACCATTTTCTTTAAGTAACTGATTCTCTTTCTCTATTCGGTTCTCCGAATGCCTGTTTCTCACTACTGTACTGGGACTTGCATGCCATATTGACCAATAAGATAAGAACCCTCCCACCTACTCACACACGTGACAATATTTTACACTGCTTCACACTTCTTCTGTCTTAGCTTTTTTTGTGAGTTTTATGTTATGATTATTTTTCCCATATTAAGTTGAGAAAACCTATAATACCTACTTATCAACTATTTTATTTCTAGTGCTTTTCACAGACGGAACAATCTGAACCATAACAGGCCTTCAATAAAAAATTAATAAATTAATAAATGAAGAATATAATTAAATATTAACATATAGATATCACAGCACTTGGCTGTTAATTTCATGTAGTAGCAAATAAAACAGTTTAAAATATTAAAAGATTAATATCCAAATTAAAGTGACCATTATGACAGCTCATGAGAAAACTGGACAGGCTAAAAGTTAAGATGCCTCTTGGGAATTTTTAAGAGATGGATTTGGATGGGTAAAGTGGGGCAGGGGGATTTAAGAACATATACAAGCAAGAATTCATCATTGTAAACTTTTTTGTGAATATTCTCTACTAATTATATGTACTTACTATTATGTGTCAGACATAAGGGTAAGCAATTTAAATGTGTTTATCATCTAATAATGAGATGTGATTGGTTTTATATTTTTCATATAGATAGGAAAAGTGAAGCCCATAGAGGTAAAGTCACAGTCCCCAGGTACTTGACCTGAAAGGGTGGGGTCTCCTGAATGCTGGGTCCTTCTGAAAAACAAAAAAAAAATTGTCTAGTCTTCAGCTCTTTGCTATTATGGGAAGGAGACATTGAATGATGAAATGCAATCAGACTAGAAGTGTTATTTAAAAATAGCAAAACAGCAGCAATAACAGTTCATAATTTTAAAAAGTACTTTCAAATTATCTCATGGGATCCTCATAGCAACCCTGTTAGATGAATGAGAATTGTGACTATGAAAAAGAACCAATTAGGATTTTTTTAAATTCCAATTCTTCTATCTACCAACACTGCTGGTTTCAAAGAATAATGCATTTTTAATTAAGTTGGTCTTTATTGGGACTTAGAACTCTATCATTTCCTGTTTGCTTGAAATGTACCAGTATAAAAAGGTGAGTATTCATTTGACAGGAAGAGTAGTGCTGAGGCCTTGCTGCACATCGGAATCACCATGGGAACATGAACATATTGAGATCCATCAACCCTACGCTATGCAATCCTAACAGGATTTTTGAGATACGGTAAAACTCAGAATAAAAAAAATGAGATTTCTGCTAGATCTAATCTTTGGCACTAATGACATATTTGTGACAGGCTTATTTTGGCCTTATCCTGTGTTATTTTCTCCAGCTCAATATCCTACTTGATATTTGGCATTCTATTTAAGAAAAATAAAAGATCATAGAAACAACCAAAGGATAATGCATATATATATAATTTCTTTCTCATATTAGAAATTTTATCCCCAATTCTGCTGTCTTTGTCCTTGTCCATTTTACTTTTGCAATGTAATTGCAAATATAGCATTAACAGTAAACATAACAGATATTGTTATTTTATTTTTACTGATGGGTATCTGAGACAAATAAAGATTAAAATTTTATACATTAATTCAATAACTATTTGTTGAACACTTATTGTAGGTTAAACACTGTGAAAGATGCTAGAAATACAAAGTCAAATAATATGTGATCTAGATCCTGAAGGACCTTAAATTTTATTAACACAAAATTCCATTAAAGTGTAGCAGGTAATGTGAAAGTATTCTATGCCGGGCACAGTTTGAGCAAAATGTAGGTTAGAATTAGGAGGTGGTATAGTATTTAAGGCAAAAAAACAAACAAACAAAAACTGTGAGCTTGGACAGTCAAAGTCATACAACTTTTTATTGATCTAATAATGATTAGTAGCCACTTCTTACGAATCTTAATCCAAGATTTTCTATTTTATTATTGTTAAGTTTTATGGATATGGGAGCTAGTTGAAGTGGATTAAGTAATAAAGTTAGATGAAAGTAGTTGATGTGGCACAGAGGAAAAAAAATTCTCAAAGAGAATTCTACAGATAAAAGAGATACAAGTTTGTAATGTAGAGAGAGAATAACACAGAGAAAAGAGACAAAAATGAATCTGAGGTAGCAAGCCAGGTAAACTTGTGGAATCTGTTTTCACACCTGAACTTGGGTTGAGGACTTGATATTGGGGAGAAACTCTCTTGCCTTGAAAGTGCCATCCCTAAAGAAATCCACATGTATGTTTAAAGTGGACTGCAAACCACTCAATGAAATAAGTCTATTTTCAATTTTAATCACTCACTCAACCTATTGTTGCCACTGAGGAGGTACCGATAAAAACACTTACTTCCCACTTAGGTTCTGAACTAATTGAGAGACAAAAGTAGGACTGGTAGATGAAGACCAAAATATCTACTTTATCACTGACAGGGCAGAGTTGGAGGATAGAGCCTAAAAGCACTTCCTGACCCAAAACTCAGGATTAGAAAGACCCACCCACCCGGTCGCAGGATGGACAGGGACATACTCCTTCTGTGGCACCTTGTTTCCAAGAGGAAAAAGATGAAGTTGATCACATCATTTTATTTTCCCAGTATATATCATTCAGATATACTCAGGGGCTGAAAGTAGGAGCATTTTTAGAGGAGTCTGTCTATAAGTCAGAGACTCTGTCTAATTTTTTGTGTCTCTTACAACATGCTTTTCACATATCTCTTACAATGTGTTTATCATGTTTTCCTGCAAAAAACAGAATATTCTACTAAAAATATTTTCATCATTAAGGTTGTTGACTATTTCACTGAATAAAAGTTCTGGAAGGAGGCAGTTCCAGAATCATTGATTCAGTAGCTCAGTAACTGAAGAATGTAATTTTCTGTTATTGCTTTGGGTTCACAAAGTTGTCCCAATAGACTTGCCAAAGTGCCAAGTCTGCATGTGACAGCATCCATAAGCTCAAGGGAATTAAGTGGTTTTCTTTTTGTGTTTCTTTTCTTTTCTTTTCTTTTCTTTTTTTTTTTTTTTTGAGACGGAGTCTCACTCTGCGGCCCAGGCTGGTGTGCAGTGGCCGGATCTCAGCTCACTGCAAGCTCCGCCTCCCGGGTTTACGCCACTCTCCCGCCTCAGCCTCCCGAGTAGCTGGGACTACAGGCGCCCGCCACCTTGCCTGGCTAATTTTTTGTATTTTTTAGTAGAGACGGGGTTTCACCATGTTAGCCAGGATGGTCTCGATCTTCTGACCTTGTGATCCGCCCGTCTCGGCCTCCCAAAGTGCTGGGATTACAGGTTTGAGCCACCGCGCCCGGCCTTTTTGTGTTTCTTTACTTTTACTTAAATCAGCGAGTATTATCTTTCCCAGAAGCCCCACATCAGCTGTTTTCTGACGTCTCAGTCACTATAATTTGTCATTTCCTAAACCTTATCAGATAACAGATAACTGGAAATGGAATTACTACAATTGACTGAGACTCATCATAGTGTATCCTTGAACCTAGTGGAGGAAACTATCACTCCTGAGGTCATTGTTGCTCTCTGTATATCCGAAAAGCGGTAAAATAAATCAGAATTCTTTTGGCAAGGAAATTAAGAGCTTGAATCATATTTATCAAATCATATTTTTGTTCCCTCTGCCCTGTTTATCTTCCTGTAAAAAATATTCAAGTTTGGGGATTAATGTAATATTATTAATGTATGGATAGAGTAAAATGCTGATGTCTGTACATAGTGCTTTATGCAAATGCAAAATATTAATACAATTCAATTTTAGGTAATGTTGAATTATTCCAACATAAATGAAAATTAAAACATTGTCATAATTGATTTAACCAACTAATCAAACAGAATGTCTTCGAAAAATACTGTTGCCGGCCGGACACGGTAGCTCACACCTGTAATCCCAGCACTTTGGGAGGCCAAGGCAGGCAGATCACAAGGTCAAGAGATTGAGACCATTCTGGCAAACATGGTGAAACCCCATCTCTAATAAAAATACCAAAATTAGCTGGGCTTGCTTGTGTGCACCTGTAGTCCCAGCTACTTGGGGCGCTGAGGCAGGAGAATTGGTTGAACCTGGGTGACTCAGCTTGCAGTGAGCCGAGATCGCGCCACTGCACTCCAGCCTGGGTGACAGACCCAGACTCCATCTCAAAAAAAAAAAAAAAAACGGCTGGTCGCGGTGGCTCATGCCTGTAATTCCATCACTTTGGGAGGCCGAGGCGGGTGCATCACAAGGTTAGGAGATCGAGACAATCCTGGCTAACAAAGTGAAATCCCGTCTCTACTAAAAATACAAAAAACGAGCCGGGCGAGGTGGCGGGCACCTGTAGTCCCAGCTACTCGGGAGGCTGAGGCAGGAGAATGGCGGGAACCCGGGAGGCAGAGCTTGCAGTGAGCTGAGATCGGGCCACTGCACTCCAGCCTGGGCGACAGAGCGAGACTCCGTCTCAAAAAAAGAAAAAATGTTGCCTATACAATTGAATCATTTGGCCATTTCATCCTTTACGAACAAAATATTCCTTCCTTTTTCTTCAGGCAGTCATCTAAAATAAACATGTAATATAAAATAAAAGTTTATTTGTAATATATCAAAATACAGATGTATATCTGAAATTCTGTTTTTTCAACACAAGGATATAGAGGAAATTTCCACATATATTATGGTAAAATGAGTCCGAATTAAGTTGTTAATTAATACTATATCACATTATAACTGATTATAATACTTGACCAAGGAACAATATAGTAGCTATCTTCAACTTTCAAGTGTAAATAAAAAATAATCACTTTTTGATTTAAACAAAGCTTTTGCAAAATGTGTTTAATGTAATTGGTATGCTTTAAACAGAATGTTGCAAATGTTCAGAATACCATGCGGTTAGGTGATTACCACAGGTCTTTGGTTCTTAATTATCCATAGGAAGGCCAAATGAATCAGTAGTCAAATGAGGGCAATTATCACATTTACAGAAGAACATGACTCTCTGGATGAAGCTTTCCGCAAGTCTCATTTGCTATTACAAAGTCAGTAGTAGAGCATTTCAATACAAGTGAGGTTCGAATGATGCAATATAAGCCAAATGCTGTCAGTTTGGGGGCTGCAGACAATATGGTACAGAGTCACACATGTTTTCCAAAGTTTATTTTGGCAAATTTCTGAATATAGGAAGTGTGATAATTTCATTCTGAAAGGCTTACTTGTGAGAACAGAAACGACTGTTATTATAGATTCATCTAAGATATATCATTTCATTAAGGCACAAGTAAGGAAGGAGGATTAGAAGAACTTCCAGTTGTAAATTGCCCTCTTCTTCTTCATTGCCTTGCTGTGTAGAATATACTGAAAAGATTTTCTGTCTGAAGTAGCTGTAAAAATGTAACCCACATGTCCCAAACGTCCAGCTGAATAAACTCTCTGTGGCAATTAGCATATGTGTGTGCAGTTAGAAATCAAAGAGAAATATAGGCTTTTTCTTCTAAAAAGTATGCTTTGCTATTAATCAAGAGTAATGACTCCCAGCAGCACCATTTTAGTAGCAGTTTTAAAGATTAAATATATAATTGACTCATTGATGCCTTGGATGTCCAAAAACTTCTTATGAGTCAGTATATTAAATACCTAATTATAGGCAATGATAATTCTTTTCCTGAGACATGTCCCAGCAGTGTTTTGGATTGTAAAAGGAAATAAAAGGACTAGGAATAGCTACATGACTCATGTTTTAAAATGAGTGCCTCTTTTCCCATGGAACAGATTAGCTTTTCTAAATAGCCACTAGTACTAGATGCTGTTTGATTAATCCTATGATATGGGAAGATCCTAAATTATATCCAGATTTCAATTACTCTCATTAGAATTGATACTTTTCTTTATCATAACAAAAAAAGTCAAAACTCAAACATCACTCACAACTCACCACCAACTTCAACATCAACAAGAAGAGCTAGCAAAAGGGCATTTGCATAAACACACACACACACAGACACACAAACTACATATATATCTGTGCGTGTTGTCTAGTTTATATATACACACACACATATATAAACTATATATAAACTAGATATATGTGTGTTGTATAGTTTATATACACACACATATATGTGTGTATATATATAAACTACATATATATGTGTGTTGTGTAGTTTATGCACACACACACATACTTGTCAAGGGACATGCAATTATTGAGAAAGATGAGATATGTCACTACAGACAAGATAACAAGAGGTAAAGGGTTTTGACTGAGGTTCTAAAGCCATTTAGATTTTATATTATCTAGGGTCCAAATTTTTTTCAAATCCACGTAAATTTATAGTCTCTTCTCTCTTCTGCCAATTTTTGTCTTGATTTTTCTGTCTTTTCAAAATCAAAATTTCATTGCAATGACAATTTTCTTGATGCCAATCTAGCCAGTCATGGTTGACTGAGTCTACTTTCATTGCCATATGGTTTATAACTCTAGTTGCATAACTCACCCAGTGTTTTCAAAACACTGATAATTTCTAGAAAAAAGCGCAACAGAAGTACATTAGCATGTTTGTTGACTTGATGAGTACTCTCTCTGTAAGACTATAGCTCAAAGGATATTTTAAGAGGTTTTATGTACGTCTTAAAATATCCATGATACATTATTAACAAATAATTGGTTCACCAAAGGAAATGAATATGGTAGCATTTGAATTTAGTAATCAATTTTATCATTTCTGCATTGTTAATTTGCTCTTATATTTCTCAGTGACATAAAAAACAGGGTCCTTAGATTTATCAAGCTACAATGCATAAATGTTCTATTTTTGTTGGCTTTAAACAAACAGCAGTCTAAAATAGGGAATCCATTTCACTCTAATGTATTGAGCATCTTAAACTTTCATGCAGCTTAGGCCTGATCAATTTTGTAGGCCTGCAGGAAAGAGCAAAGACTTGGCAGAAATGATGACAAATTCATGTCACTGCTTTTCTTATTAACTGGACAGCTAATGCTGACACTTAAACAGACTCGGTGGAGAATCCTGCAAAGACAATCTTTGACCAAGTTTTGTTGGTTCTAGTAATGTTTTAGGCTAGCACCTTGTGACATTGCTCCTAAGTACTCATGGTTCTTGTTCATCTTATCTCCAGGCTTGGGTCTCTCTTTCTCTCATAAGGGACACCTGTCGAAAGACACAAAAGTTTGTTCATCTATTAGTGGAAGCACAGTGCATTCCTAATGATGCTCCCCTTTTATTCTGCCCCCAGGAAAGGGAAACTGTCTTTAATCTTACAAATTAGGAGTCACATATGGCTCCTCTGCATCTATTAATCTCCAGTGCCACCCATGACAGCCACTTCAAACAGTCTCTTTGAATGCCTCTCTCTCAACACATGATATTAAGGACCCATTCCAGATTTCCTCTTCTCCAGGACTGGAGAATAATGCAAATGCAATGGAAAGCTGTGCAATAAAATCCTCTTCTCCTCAGCACCCTCAACTCTTACATATTTAATGTAGATGACAGACTGACTCTAGCCGAAGTACCTCTACAAAGTCCAGTGCATCCTAATCAGCTGAATTAGCACCACACTTTAGAATTGAGGGTACCTGGTACGGACTCAATCATTCTGTCTTTAGAGCTACAGCCTAACAAGTTATTTTTGTTAACATCTTTTCACGTTAAACTGATTAATACTTTGTCAAGCTATTATGTATAATAGGAACTCTGCTAGTAACTTTACATGTGATATCTAATTTAATCCCCATAATAAACATTAGGTGCCATGATGATTCTTTTGTAGATAAAAACCAAAGATCTTGGATTTTTACATAATTAATTCAAGACCGAAACACTTGTAACTGGAAGAGCTGAGATTAGTCCCCAGGGTTTCCATCTTTCCCATAAAAAATAAAGAGATTTGAAATATTATCTTTGGAAGGCTTCTTATGTGACAGGCGTTTTAGATTCTTTTACATTTGGTTACTCAGTCTTACAACAACCAAATGAAAATGAGACTATTCTAATTTATGAAAAAAGCAGGAGTAATTATATTCACTTTTCAATGTCATAAAGTACAAATTGTGCAACCAGAGTGGGATAATTTTTAATATAAAATCCATGCACATTCAATTACACAATTTTGCCTTCTGGCAATTATGTCTTATTTACTTAGTTACAAATCCAGCCTATTGCCTTAGGCTTCTTTGCAATCGACTGCTTTTATTAATATGGGTAGGCAGAGGTTTTCTACGACATGATTCATGCAAAGCAGCAGCATTCATTAGTTTATTCACAGTACCGATAATTGATTTTGAATTCCATCAAGCACTATGAAAAGAGATAGATACATCATAATAAATAAAATGTTCTATCGGCCTCAATTTGCTCACTTCTATAGGAGTAAGAGACAGTAAAATAATTACAATGTAATGCTAAAAAGATTTGGTAGAATTTGGAACTATTATATTGTGAAAGCACCGGGGCAGGGTGCCTTAGTAATAAAACTGATATTTGAGGTGAGATTGAGAGAAGAAGAGAAGCTATACAGGTCAAACGAGAAGGCAGGAAAGATATTCAGAAAGTAATAAGGTCATGAATATGAAATTATGACTAATTTGATATAACTGTAGCATCAAGTACATGGACAGAAGACAAGTCTGGTTTTCACAAAGGAAAGAAAAAGTAAATCAATCTGACTTTTGGTGAGATTTATTTTTTATATTCTTTAATCAGTCATTTTTTTCTTTTAGTCTTTAACGTTTGTTTCCTGAGTTCTTGCTGGCCACCAGATATGAAACAAAAATACAATATGATAATTCTTGTAACTGTCACGAGTACTATAAGAGCATACTAGGAGGTAGAAGATTTTTATGTGTACAGCACCTCACTGGAACGCCTCTTTCAAAACATGGGAGGGTCTCTTGAAACATGTTAACATGGGCTGGTGATTCTAGTTCTTTAAAAACATTCGTGAATAGACTTTTATTTGTTGGAGTAGTTTTAAATTTACAGAAAAATTCTGTAGATAGTACAGAAAGTTTCCATATACCCTCTCTCCACTATCCCCATGCGAATATAGTTACCCTACTATTAATACCTTGCATTAGCATGGCGCCTTTGTCATCACTGATGAGCCACTATTGATACATTATAATTAACTAAAGTTCAGGGTTAACATTAGGGTACACAATTTGTATTTTACAGCTCTCTGGGTTTTGAAGAATGCATAAGATCATATATCTACAGGACAGTACAGAATAACTTTGCAGCCCTAAAAACTCTCTCTGCTTCACCTGTTTATTCCCCCTCCTCCTTTCCCCTGAACCCCTGGCAATCACTGACTTTTTTCTTTCCTAGAATACATATAGTTGGGATCATACAGTATGTAACCTTTGCAGACTGGCTTCTTTCACTTAGGAAACAGGAATATGTATTTAAGGTTCCTCCATGTCTTTTTGTAGCTTGATAATTTCTCTCTCTCTCTTGCTCAATTTTTTTTTTTTTTTTTTTTTTTTTTTTTTTTTTTTTTTGAGACGGAGTCTCGCTCTGTCGCCCAGGCTGGAGTGCAGTGGCGCAATCTCGGCTCACTGCAAGCTCCGCCTCCCGGGTTTACGCCATTCTCCTGCCTCAGCCTCCCGAGTAGCTGGGACTACAGGCGCCCGCCACTGAGCCCGGCTAATTTTTTCTATTTTTAGTAGAGACGGGGTTTCACCATGGTCTCGATCTCCTGACCTTGTGATCCGCCCACCTCGGCCTCCCAAAGTGCTGGGATTACAGGCGTGAGCCACCGCGCCCGGCCGGGATTTCACTCTTTTGCCCAGGTTGGAGTTCAGTGGCTCGATCTCAGCTCACTGCAACCTCCACCTTCCAGTTTCAAGAGATTCTTCTGCCTCAGCCTCCCAAGAAGCTGGGATTACAGGCACCTACCACCATGCCCGGCTCATTGTTGTATTTTTCGTAGAGACAGGGTTTCATCATGTTGGCCAGGCTGGTCTTGAACTCCTGACCTCGTGATCCACTCACCTCAGCCTCCCAAAGTGCTGGGATTACAGGTGTGAGCCACCAAGCCAAGCCTCTCTCTTTTTTTTTTTTTTTGAGACAGGGTGTCACTCTGTTGGCCAGGCTGAGGGTAGTGGTGTCATCACACCTCACGGTGGCCTCAACCTCTCAGGCTCAGCTGGTCCTCCCACTCTAGCTTCCCAGGTAGTTGGGACTACAGGCATGTGCCACCAGACCTGGTTAACTTTTTGCATTTTTTCTAGAGATCGGATTTTGCCATGTTGCCAGAGCTGGTTTCAAACTACTAGGTCCAAGCAATTCACCCTCCTCAGCCTCTCAAAGTGCTGGGATTACAAGTGTAAGCTACCATGCCTGGCCAAAGCTTGATAATTTCTTTGATTGTTCAACAGTGTTCTATTATATGGATGTACCACAATTAGTTTATCCATTCACCTATCGAAAGACATCTTGGCTGCTTCCAGTTTGAGGCAATTATGAATAAAACGACTATAAACACTCAAGTGACATTTTTGTGCAGACACAAATTTTCCACTCATTTTGGTAAATATCTAAGGAGTAGCATAGCTGGAATATATGGTAAAACTCTGTTTTTAGTTTTGTAAGAAACTCGTAAAGTTTCCCAAGGGGCTGTTCCGTTTTGCATTCTTATCAGCAACGAGTAACCATTCCTATTGCTCTGCATCTTCATCAGAATTTGGTGTAGTCAGTTTGGAGGATTTTAGCCATTGTAATGCATGTGTAGGTGTAGCTCATTGCTGTTAATTTGCAATTCGCTAATGAAAAATGATGTTGGGCACCTTTTCATAGGTTTGTCTGCCATTTGCATAGCTTCTTTGGTGAGGTGTCTGTTCAGATTTTTTGCCCATTTTTTGTTTGGATCATTTGTTTCTTATTGTTGAGTTATAATGTATTCTTTGTATATTTAGAATAACAGTCCTTTATTGAATATGTGTTTTGCAAACATTTTCACCCAGTCTGTGGCTCATCTTTTCATTCCATTCACAGAATCTTTTTGCAGATCAGAAAACTGTAATTGTACTGAGCTGTTATCTTTTTTGTTCCTTCATAGATTGTGCTTTTGATATTGTACCTAAAATCTCATCAAAAAACCCAGCATCATCTAGATTTTCACCTATGTGTGCTAACTTTTAGAAGTTTTATGGATTTCCAGTTCACATTTTGATTTGGGATCCATTTTGAGTTGATTATTGTGAACAATATGAGGTCTGGGCCTAGATTAATTTTTTTCTGTACATGTCTAGTTGTTCCTTTCAAAAAAAAAAAAAAAAAAGACTGTCCTTCTTCATTGAATTGGCCTTGCACTTCTATCAAAGATCAGTTGACTATATTTATGTGAGTCTATTTCTTGGCCACCTCTTTTGTCCCCTTGATCTATTTGCCTATTCTTTTGCCAATACCAATGCATTTTGGATACTATAGGTTTAAAGGAAGTGTTGAGTTTTTGGAATTTTTTGCATAAACGATGACCTCTGTGGAAGAAAAACAAAACAAAACAACAACAAAAATGCGTTTCATATTTCCCAATCTGTTTATTTTTAATTTTTCTTTTGGTTTCTTTTTTCTTATGATGCATTATATTTTCTATAAAACAAATTTTATTTCATTTTTTTATTATACTCTAACTTCTGTGGTACAAGTTCAGAACGTGCAGCTTGTTACATAGGTATACAAATGCCATGGTGATTTGCTGCACCCATCAATCCATCATCTACATTAGGTATTTTTCCCAGTGCTATCCCTCCCCTAGTCCCCCATCCAACGACAAGCCCCAGTGTATGATATTCCCCTCTCTGTGTCCATGTTCTCATTGTTCAACTCCCACTTATGAGTGAGAACATGCAGTGTCTAGTTTTCTGTTCATCCATGTCCCTTGCAAAGGACATGAACTCATCCTTTTTGTGGCTGAATAGTATTTCATGGTGTATATGTGCCACATTTTCTTTATCCAGTCTATCACTGATGAGCATTTGGGTTGGTTCCAAGTCTTTGCTATTGTGAATAGTGGCACAATAAACATATGTGTGCATGTGTCTTTATAGAAGAATGATTTATAATCCTTTGAGTATATACACAATAAGGGAATTGCTGAGTCAAGTGGTATTTCTAGTTCTAGATCTTTGAGAAATCACTACACTGTCTTCCACAATGGTTGAACTAATTTACACTCCCAACAGTGTAAAAGCTTTTCTATTTCTCCACATCCTCTCCAGCATCTATTATTTCCTGATTTTTTAATGATCACCATTCTAAATGGTGTGAGATGGTATCTCATTGTGGTTTTGATTTGCATTTCTCTAATGACTAGTGATGATGAATGTTTTTTCATATGTTTGTTGGCTGCATAAATGTCTCGTTTTGAGAAGTGTCTGTTCATATCCTTCATCCACATTTTGGTGGTGTTATTTTTTTCTTATAAATTTGTTTAAGTTCTTTGTAGATTCTAGATATTAGGCCTTTCTCAGATGGACAGATTGCAAAAATTTTCTCCCATTTTTTAGGTTGCCTGTTCACTCTGATGATAGTTTATTTTGGTGTGCAGAGCTCTTTATTTTAACTAGATCTCATTTGTCTATTTTGGTTTTTGTTGTCATTGCTTTTGGTGATTTAGTCATGAAGTCTTTGCCCATGCCTATGTCCTGAATGGTATTGCCTAAGTTTTCTTTTAGGGTTTTTATGATTTTATGTCTTATGTTTAAGTCTTTAATCCATCTTGAGTTAATTTTTGTATAAGGAAGGGATCCAGTTTCAGCTTTCTGCATATGACTAGCCAGTTTTCCCAACACCATTTATTAAATAGGGAATCCTTTCCCCACTGCTTGTTTTTGTCAAGTTTGTCAAAGATCAGATGATTGTAGATGTGTGGTGTTATTTCTGAGGCCTCTGTTCTGATCCATTGGTTTACGTATCTGTTTTGGTACCAGTACTGTGCTGTTTTGATTACTGTACCCTTGTAATATAGTTTGAAGTCAGGTACATTATGCCTCCAGCTTTGTTCTTTTTGCTTAGGATTGTCTTGGCAATGCGGGCTCTTTTTTGACTCCATATGAAATTTAAAGTAATTTTTTCAAATTCTTTAAAGAAAGTCAATGGTAGCTTGATGACTATAGCATTGAATCTATAAATTACTTTGGGCAGTATGGCCATTTTCACAATATTGATTCTTCCTGTCCATGAGCATGGAATGTTCTTCGATTTGTTTGTGTCCTCTCTTATTTCCTTGAGAAGTGGTTTGTAATTCTCCTTGAAGAGGTCCTTCACATCCCTTGTAAGTTGTGTTCCTAGGTATTTTATTCTCGTTGTAGCAATTGTGAATGAGAGTTCATTCATGATTTGGCTCTCTGTCTGTTATTAGTGTATAGGAATGCCTATGATTTTTGCATGTCGATTTTGTATCCTGAGGGTTTGCTGAAGTTGTTTATCAGGTTAAGGAAATTTGGAGATGAGACAATGGGGTTTTCCAAATATACAGTCATGTCATCTGCAAACAGAAACAATTTGACTTCCTCTTTTCCTAATTGAATACCCTTTATTTCTTTCTCTTGCCTAATTGCCGTGGCCAGAACTTCCAATACTATGTTGAATAGGAGTGGTGAGAGAGGGCATCCTTGTCTTGTGCCAGTTTTCAAAGGGAATGCTTCCAGTTTTTGTCCATTCAGTATGATATAGACTGTGGGTTTGTCATAAATAGCTCTTATTATTTTGAAATACATTCCATGAATACCTAGTTTATTGAGAGTTTTTAACATGAAGGGCTGTTGAATTTTGTCAGACGCCTTTTCTGCATCAAGATAATCATGTGGTTTTTGTCATTGGTTCTATTTATGTGATGGATTATGTTTATTGATTTGCATATCTTGAACCAGTCTTGTATCCCAGGGATGAGGCCAACTTGATTGTTGTGGATAAGCTTTCTGATGTGTTGCTGGATTTGGTTTGTCAGTATTTTATTGAGGATTTTCCCATTGATGTTCATCCAGGATATTAGCCTAAAATTTTCTTTTTTTGTTGTGTCTTTGCAAGGTTCTGGTATCAGGATGATGCTGAGCTCATAAAATGAGTTAGGGAGAATTCCCTCTTTTTCTATTATTTGGAAAAGTTTCAGAAGGAATGGTACCAGTTCCTTTTTGTCCCACTGGTAAAATTCGGCTCTGAATCTGTCTGGTCCTAGACTTTTTTGGTTGGTAGACTATTAATTACTGCCTGAATTTCAGAACTTATTATTGGTCTATTAAGGGAGTCGACTTCTTCCTGGTTTACTCTTGGGAGGGTGTATGTGTTCAGGAATTTATCCATTTCTTCTAGATTTTCTACTTTATTTGCATAGAGGTGTTTATAGTATTCTCTGATGGTAGCTTGTATTTCTGTGGAATCAGTGGTGATATCCCCTTTATGATTTTTTATTGTGTCTATTTGATTTTTCTCTCTTTTCTTGTTTATTAGTCTTGCTAGTTGTCTATCAATTTTGTTCACCTTTTCAAAAAACCAGCTTCTAGATTCATTGATTTTTTGAAGGGTTTCTTTGTGTCTCTATCTCCTTCCGTTCCACTCTGATCTTAGTTATTTCTTGTCTTCTGCCACCTTTTGAATTTGTTTGCTCTTGATTCTCTAGTTCTTTTCATTGTGATGTTAGGGTGTCGATTTTAGATCTTCCCTACTATCTCTTATGAGCATTTAGTGCTATAAATTTCCCTCTACACATTGCTTTAAATGTGCCCCAGAGATTCTGGTATGTTGTAGCTTTGTTCTCATTGGTTTCAAAGAACATCTTTATTTCTGCTTTCAATTCGTTATCTACCCAGTAGTCATTCAGAAACAGGTTGTTCAGTTTCTATGTAGTTGTGCGGTTTTGAGTGAAGTTTCTTAATCTTGAATTCTAACTTGTTTACACTGTGGTCTGAGAGATGGTTTGTTATGATTTCCATTCTTTTGCATTTGCCGAGGAGTATTTTACTTCCAATTATGTGGTCAATTTTAGAATAAGTGCGATGTGGTACTGAGAAAGATGCATGTTCTGTTGATTTGTGGTGGAGAGTTCTCTAGACATCTATTAGGTTCACTTGATCCAGAGCTGAGTTGTAGTACTGGATATCCTTCTTTATTTTCCGCTTGTTGATCTGATTAGTGTTGACAGTAGGGTGTTAAAGTCTCTCACTGTCACTGTGTGGGAGTCTAAGTCTCTTTGTAGGTCTCTTAGAACTTGCTTCATGAATCTGGGTGCTCCTGTAATGGGTGCATATACATTTAGGACAGTTAACTCTTGTTGCATTGATACCTTTACCATTATGTAACGCTCTTCTTTGTCTCTTTTGATCTTTGTTGGTTTAAAGTCTGTTTTATCAGAGACTAGGATTGCAACCTCTGCTTTTTGGCTTTCCATTGGCTTGGTAAATATTCCTCCATCCCTTTATTTTGAGCCTATGTGTGTCTTTGCATGTGAGATGCGTCTCCTGAATACAGCACACCAATGGGTCTTGATTCTATCCAATTTACCAGTCTGTGTCTTTTAACTGAGGCATTTATTCCATTTACATTTAAGGTTAATATTGTTATATGTGAATTTGATCCTGTCATTTTGATGCTAGCTGGTTATTTTGCCTGTTAGTAGATGCAGTTTCTTCATAGTGTCAATGGACTTTACAATTTGGTATGTTTTTGCAATGGCTGGTACCGGTTGTTCCTTTCCATGTTTAGTGCTTCCTTCAGGAGTTCTTGTAAGTCAGGCATGGTGGTGACAAAATCTCTCAGCATTTGCTTGCCTGTAAAGGATTTTATTTCTCCTTTGCTTATGAAGCTTACTTTGGCTGGATATGAAATTCTGGGTTGAAAATCCTTTTCTTTAAGAATGTTTAATAGTGGCCCCAACTCTCCTCTGGCTTGTAGGGTTTCTGCTGAGAGATCTGCTGTTAGTCTGATGGGCTCCCTTTGTGGGTAACCCGAACTTTTCTTTCTGGCTTCCCTTATCGTTTTTCCCTTCATTCAACCTTGGTGAATCTGAATTATGAATCTGAATTATGTGTCTTGGGGTTGCTCTTCTCGAGGAGTATCTTTGTGGTGTTCTTGTTTCCTGAATTTGAATGTTGGCCTGCCTTGCTATGTTGGGGAAGGTCTCCTGGATAATATACTGAAGAGTGTTTTCCCATTTGGTTCCATCCTCCTCGTCACTTTCAAGTACACCAATCAAATGTAGATTTGGTCTTTTCACATAGTCCCATATTTCTTGGAGGCTTTGTTCATTTCTTTTCATTTTTTTTTCCTCTAATCTTGTCTTCTCACTTTATTTCATTGAGTTGATCTTCAAACTTTAATATCCTTTCTTCCACATGATTGATTCAGGTATTGATACTTGTGTATGTTTCATGAAGTTCCCATGCTGTGTTTTTCAGCTCCATCAAGTCATTTATCTTCTTCTCTAAACTGGTTATTCTAGTTAGCAATTTGTCTAACCTTTCTTCAAGGTTCTTAGCTTCCTTGCATTGGATTAGAACATGCTCCTTTAGCTCAGAGGAGTTTGTTATTACCCACCTTCTGAAGCCTACTACTGTCAATTCATCAAACCCATTCTTCATCCAGTTTTATTCCCTTGTTGGGGAGGAGTTGTGATCCTTTGGAGGAGAAGAGGTGTTCTGGATTTTGGAGTTTTCAGCCTTTTTCTGCTGGTTTCTCCCCATCTTCATGGATTTATCTACTTTTGCTCTTTAATGTTAGTGACCCTCAGATGGGGTCTCTGAGTAGACATACTTTTTGTTGGTGTTACTATTCCTTTCTGTTTGTTAGTTTTCCTTCTAACAGGCCCCTCTTCTGCAGGTCTGCTGGTGTTTGCTGGAGGTCCACTCCAGACCCTGTTGGCCTGGGTATCACCAGTGGAGCCTGCAGAATAGCAAAGATTGCTGCTTGTTCCTTCCTCTGGAAGGTTTGTAACAGACAGGCACCCACCAGATGTGAGCGAAAGCTCCCCTGTATGATGTGTCTGTCAGCCCCCACTGAGAGGTGTCTCCGCATCAGGATACACAGGAGTCAGGGACCCACTTCAGGAGGCAGCCTGTCCCTTATCAGAGCTCGAACACTGTGCTGGGAAATCCACTGCTTGCCTAAGGGTTGTCAGGCAGTGACATTTAAGTCTGCTGAAGCTGTGCCCACAGCCACCACTTCCCCCAGGTGCTCTGTCCCAGGGAGATGGGGGTTTTATCTTTATGTCCCTGACTGGGGCTGATGCCTTTCTTTCAGAGATGCCCTGCCCAGAGAGGAGAAAATCTAGATAGGCAGCCTGGCCCCAGTGGCCTTGCTGAACTACGATGGGCTCCGCCCAGTTCAAACTTCCCTGCAGCTTTGTTTACACCGTGATGGTAAAACTGCCTACTCAAGCCTCAGCAGTGGCAGACTCCTACCAACCTTGAGCATCCCAGGTCAACCTCAGACTGCTGTGGAGAATTTCAAGGAGAAATTCAAGCCAGTGGATCTTAGCTTGCTGGGCTCTGTCAAGGTAGGACCCACTGAGTCAGGTACTGGAGGGAATCTCCTGGTCTGTCAGTTGCAAAGACTGTGGGAAAAGCTGATCTCTGATACTGATATCTGGGCTGGAGTGCACTGTTACTCCTGGTACAGTCTCTCACGGCTTCCCTTTTTTCCTTTTCTTTTCTTACTGCATTTGCTAGGTCTTTTAATAATGTTGAATAGGAGTGAGAAGACAGAATATACCTTTTGTCACTCTTAGAAGGAAATAATGAGTTTCTCACCATTTAGCATGATGTGAGTCATAAACCTTCTGATGATTACACTTATCAAGTTGAGGACACTTCCCTTTAATCTTAGACCATTGAGAGTTTTGATCATTAACAGATATGGATTTTTGTCAAATATTTTTCATCATCTCTTGATATGCTTGGTTAAATTACTTATTTTTACATTTGAACAAGCTTTACACAGCTAGAATAAATCCCATTTGGTTGTGGTATAAAAGGGTATACAAGTTTGTTTTTTTTTTTTAATAAATTGATGGATTTGGGCCTCATAGAGCAAGTTAGAAAGTGCTTATCTCTGTTTCCATTTTGTAAAAGACATTGTAAATGATTGGTATAATTTCATAAATAAATGTTTTGGGGCACTCACCAGAGAAACAATCTGGCTCTGGTTATTTCTTTATTTAGAAGTTAATTATTGATTAAACTGTTTTTTATATATATATAATAATATTAAGATTATTTTTATAGTAACCAACGTTTCAAATAATACTGCCTGTTTACCCTTTCCATCCCTTTATTCTGATGTCTCCAGTCTCCTCCATATTCCATTCATTTTTAGAGGAACTAAAGTGGTCTAGACAATTTTAGAATATTTCTAAAGAGAAGTTGGGTTGGTAGAGTTTGGGTGAAGTGGGATGTGGCTATCAGCCAATTTACCATTTAGGGAAGTTGTTGACAGCTGTCCAGGATAGGATGATTTTTCTGATTACTTCAGCTGCCAATTGTATCAACTCACTTGGCACCCTGATACCATAAGTGCAAGGAAGAAATGAGATTTAACATGTAGTCTGTGAGAAATGCTTTTAATTGTGAGTTGTGCAAAATTCATATTAGAAGATTCACTCCACTTTGAATCCAATCAAACCTGAAGTTGTACCTTGTCAGAAAGGTGCAATAATATTGCATAAAATATAGTTACTACACCATTTTTGTGGGAATAATGTAGAAGTTAATTAACTAGAATTTCTATGATTGAGACATAAATTTGGAACAAAACGCATTAGCAATCACAAGTTTGTGCTTAGTCATACATTTTTATCCCAACTAATAATCCTAAACAAATAAGCAACCACTGCTCAATTATGCTAATGGAAAGCTTCAACTATAAAAACAATGCTATAAACTTGGTTTTATATAGATAATCTCAAAATGTACATATGGACAAATATAGGAAAATAAAGCTTTAAGGAGATAATTTATTTAAAAATTGAATTTCATTGACCAAAGTTGAGGTATTTGCCAATTAAAAAAAAAGTGTTGTAACTATTTTTTTCTGGTCATTATAACATCCTGCTGTACAGAATTTTGTATCCATAATCTTGTAGTTTTTATTCTTTAGGGGGGTTCACTAAATTTTATAAAATGAGTAAGATTCAGATCTCATAAAATTTGAACTCAATGCTGATTTTGAAATCATTTATGAGATGTACTCATGCTGAAAATCATGTCTTCCTTGTGAGTTGAACTTCTTTTGACTGAGATCTTTCTCTAGTAATATTTTCTGCCTTTGAGACTCCTTTGATCAGTAGTAATCACAATTATCTGAGTTTTTTTTTATTTCCACTGCATGCTATATATTTTCCATTTTTGATTTTAAATCCTTGTGTATGTGTATTTTTAGATGTGTCTCTTGTAAACAGCACATTCTTGGCCATGCTTTTGTTTATACATTCATAACCCCTGTTTTTAACTGACTACTTTAGTCCATCTGATTTAATATTATTCCTTGCATATTTAGAGGTTTAGAGGTTTTATGTTTTCTTTTGTTTTAACCTGTTTTACACTGCTTTTTGCATTATTGAAAATTGTTTCAATTGTTGACCTATCTGGTAACTTGATCCCTTATACTGTATCAAATTGTTTGTAAGCACCCTCTATGTTCTTGAAATGATTAGCTATATGATGGTTTTAAAATATGATAGCCAATTATTTGATAATCCTCCCATCAGAAATGTGACCAGTATTTCCTCACCTTAAATCTATACTGGCATTCATGACTGGTTTATAATTAATAAAATAAAGTGACACTGCGGGACTTTTGAGGGTAAGTCAACAGGCCATGCAGCTTCCTCCTGGTTATTGTGAGATATGTGCTCTTGAGGAAGCTGGCCACAACTACTGTAAGACCACCATGCTTGAGAAACAACTGTCAACACTCCCAACTAGGCTCCCAGCCAACAGGTTATCGATGTCAACCACCAGTCCAGTCAAGCCATCAGATGACTACAGTCCCAGCAAATATATAACTGCAGCTGAAATAACATTTCTGTACATGAAGTATTAATAATTACATTGGTGGAAGTTTAAAATCTTGGAGAAGCCTACTCAATAGTTCCTTAGACAGTTTTTTTTGGATAAACATATAAATTGATGCTTATTGTCTTAAAGTTTAAAATTTGTATATGTTTTATCTGAGTTCCTTCTTCAGAAAATGACCTTCAGGCCACTCAAATAAGTATCAAATAACTGAAATGCAACAGATCACAACATCCAGAAAATGAGATGGCATTCATTATGATTGCTTCCTTGCCCTCCCTATTTCTTACTTTCCTACACATTGTTTCATTTCTTCCCTACTGTGTAAACCTCTAGTTTTAGTCTGTCTGGAAGACTTGAGACTGAGCTCCCATCTCCTCCACCGCAGCACCTGATTAAGCCTTCTTCTTTGGCAACACTAGCCATCTCATCATCTCATTCATTGACTTCCTGTGTAGCAAGTGGCAGGACCTAGACTGAACCCCTGGTGGTTCTGTAATATCAGATTGTGGTGGTGGTGGTGGTTTTTTCTGAAAATCACCTCTTCTGTTGCTTTCTGTTCCATTCTTGAAGATGATTTTGTAGAGAAAGTAAGGCAGAGAGAGTTTTCAGTGACTTGAAGATAATTTAAACTATGTCTTTTATTTCTACAAGTATGAATATGTTATTTTACCATTTGTGCTCAATAATTCTAATAACCAGGATGTCTTTGGGGTCTATTTCTGCTGTCCCTTGTTTATACTGATCCTGGTTTGTGTGACTGTATGCTTCATAATCCTTGTTTGTTCAATAGTTTGTCTGAAAGCTAATTTTAGAAATATCATGAGATTTTAGACAATCTGCTATGGCCGCCAAATAAACTTTAAACGTCATTTCTAGACAGCTCCTTCAGATAATTGACAGAGTTAAAAGAAAAACAGCCACTCCTCACAAACTAGGAATGGAAAACATCTGCCTTGCATGCAGCCTTTTAGAGTAGGGGACCCAAGCAAGGCTTATTCTGTGATTTCTTTGTTGGAAGGAGCTAAACCGCATTAATTTAAGTCAAGGCATCCCCCAGGAGCTTACCTCTATTTTTAATCACTTCCTTACTTGTGAAAGACCTTAGGAAAAATCTAAACTCAAACCCAAACCCTCTTTGGGGTACAAGCTCAAAGAACTGGTTTAATTTGCCACTTCATCAATCTATCTCCCTGGATTGTTGGTGGTGATTTGTTGTTGTTTACTTCTTTATTTTATAGTTCAGTTATCTCCCTGTAAAATCTCTAATCTTTTAGAGTAGATTTTGGGGGCCTTCCAACCACAAATTTTTTCAGCATGAGGCTTAGTCAGGCTCCTACTATGTAATGACGAGAAGATAAAAATCTCACTCAGTTTATTTTTACTTAACTATGTGTTGTTTAGCTTCACAATTGCACTTTTCATAATTTTTATTACCAAGCTTCCTGTTAACAGATGATCATTTTAAATATGGTTTTGTCCTGTGCTCTTAGTATCCCCTGGAGAACCCTGAATGCAAAGTTAAGACACACAATTATTAGGGGACACCTTTGTGCTAAGGCTTTCACATAGATTACATTTCATCGTCACGACAACTTCATGTAGCAGATATCCAATTGTTAAAATAATTTTGTAAATTAGGAAAATGTAATTATATAAAGTGTATCAGTTTGGGTTCTCGAAAGAAAAAAAAAAACCAATAGGATATATATTCCAGTATGCTGGAAATGGAGGCAGGATTTCTATGCTGTAGAATTCTTTTTATTTTTCAGCCAGAATTCTTTTTAGTTTTGAGATGGAGTCTTGCTCTGTTGCCCAGGCTGGAGTGCAGTGGCATAATCTTGGCTAACTGCAACATCTGCCTCCAGGTTAAAGTGATTCTCCTGTCTCAGCCTCTGAGTAGCTGGGACTACAGGCGCATGCCACCACGCCTGGTTAATTTTTTGTATTTTTAGTAGAGGCTGGGTTTCACTGTGTTAGCCAGGATGGTCTCGAACTATTGACTTCGTGATCCACCCACCTCGGTTTTGCTCTTAAGATCTTCGGCCCAGGTGTGGTGGCTCATGCTTGTCATCCTAGCACTTTGGGAGGCTGAGGGGGGTGGATTGCATGAGCTCAGGAGTTCGAAACCTGCCTGGGCAGAACGGTGAAACCCCGTCTCTACTAAAAATACAAAAAAAAATTAGCCGGGAATGGCAGCATGCACCTGTAGTCTCAGCTACTCTGTCGCCCAGGCTGGAGTGCAATGGCAGGATCTCGCCTCACTGTAACCTCTGCCTCCTGGGTTCAAGCAATTCTCCTGCTTCAGCCTCCTGAGTACCTGGGATTGTAGACATGTGACACCATGATCAGCTCATTTTCATATTTTTGGTAGAGACAGGGTTTCACCATGTTGCCAGGCTGGTCTCGAACTCCTGACCTCAAGTGATCTGCCCACCACGGCCTCGCAAAGTGCTGGTGTCACCTGATTGTAACTGTAATCACATCTACAAAATACCTTCACAGCAATATGTAAACTAGCATTTGATCAAACAACTGGATACCATATCACAGTCAACTTAATACATAACATAAACCATCACAGTGAGATAACTAAGTTAAAAATCACATTTAATTAAATAGTAGAGCCTATTTTCAGAGATACATCTGGTTGATTGTGTTATCTTTCAGTTGGAACACACATCATCTTTATTTTAATAAATAAATCTTGAAGTTAATTTTAAAATGATATATTTGTATTCTTTGTTTTAGAATAGCATTACTGTTGTATTAAAAATCTATTATATCTCCTTAAGCATAAATATTTTATATAACATTTCTATATATACATTTAAACTGACCCTTAAAAAATGTTAGAAATACTTTCAGTGTGCCCTCAAAACTAGCAAATATTGAAATCCCAAAACACCAATGAGTGGTAATTATTCAGCTTGACAAATGATGATTTTTTTGGAATTAATTATATCCTCAGTGCAAAGAAGATAGTCTAGATGTTAATGTGCTCAATAATGTTTATTTAAATAAATGAATGGGCAAAATCTTAAATTCATGTGTGGCTAAAATCTACTTAGGAAATCCTAGGTAAAATATATTAATGTCACATTAAGAGCCATTAGATAAATTAGGAAAAAGATTAAAAATAATTTTGGAATATGTAAATAAGTGCTTGTTTTTACATTTTCATTACCTGTTCTTGATCATCTAATAGATATTTTTCTATAAATTAAGCATTCTGATCATATGGTTGATTACACTAGGATGTCATTTTTATATTGAAAAATAAATATCTTATGTTATTTTAATATTCAAAATTTGTATTATTATTCAAATTTAAATCACTAATATAGTTTAAACAGTCTTTTACAACTTGATTTGCTATTACTTCAATAGAAACTAGTGCGGCTTACATTGGATGCTGACCCTTGAATTGTTAGTGAATCAGTCTACTGTGATTATCCAAGACTGATATAGAATGTGTTACATTTTCCACTTACAATTAACAAAAATGTGACGAATATAGTGCCTTATTACTGTATTTCACTAATGAAGTTACTTAAAGGAATTGATGTTCATTTGAAAATATAAAGAAATAAAAATGTTTCTTGTTACAGATATGTAAAGTATCTAATTCAATAACATCATCATTTTCACGATGATATATTATGAAAAATGGAAAAGGAAACAGTTTATTCTTAATTCATATCAATTTGTTTCTGCATTTTCCTTCCTTAGGAAAATATATAATACAGTACAACACAGTCGTTAAATGTATGGATCATGCTTTTAGCTAAGTCTACATATAAATCTTGTCTCCACAGTTTACTAGCCATGTGACCTTGGAGAAACGTCATAGTCTTTCTATACTTTTGTTTATCAGTAAAATGTCATAATATTTCCTACTTTATGGATATAACTGAGTATTTAAGGGTACTTGTGAGGAATCAACGAGATAAGTAAGAAGAATCAATGAGTAAATACAGAGAACACAGTAAGCTCAACAAATACATACTAGCCAGTATTATCGTCATCAAAATAAGATTTCATTGTGATTTAAAAACATAAAATATATTTCCATTGTATAAATATAATTATTTTATGCATTGTGAAGCAATATTAATATTGAATTTTTTGTTATATTAAACAGAATCCTGTATTTGCAGTATTAAGGAAAAGATAGCACAGTAGGTAAGATTGTGACATTTGTATGATAAAACCATGGATTAAAATCAAGCATTAATACAATTGCATATTCTGTAACCTTAATCAGGTCAGTTAATATTTGTGAATTTCATCTTTTCATCAATAAAGCTGGTGTATTTATATGTTTGTTTCATAGATAGTAACATGAAGTATGCTAAAATAATGATATGAAAAACAAGTTCACATACAGACAAGAAAATCCAATAGAAGGTGGGGAAAAGAAATATTTAAATTAACAGGGATAAGGGATTGGACTTCAATTAGAAGTAGAGGAAAGACATTCTCTTCTTGCTATAAAACATAAGCAAATATACATCCATTTATACAATTGTAAACGCTACAATCACATGGTTTCTATTTTCTATGGGCAGAAAGAAGAAAAATCATCCATAGTCAGGAAACAATTGTTGAATTACAATGTTTAAGTTTCTAGTTACATCCTCCTGAAATGTTTTGTGTGTGCCCCCAAACCATACAAATGTATTTAACAACTTAATTTTTTTTCAGCAATTTATAGTTTCTCCAGTAAGTTCAGCTTATTGTTCTCCTTGGAAAGCAGGTAGCCATTATAATGATAATCAAGCTTCGTTAATAAATATTGGAAGGAATTTTGATATGTTTAGGGATAATATTGGGTACTGGAGTAAATTAAAACATTAAAAAATTTTGTTTTCTTTTTTAAAAAGGCAGTAAAATTATCTTTTAATAAAGAGATCCATGGTAGGTACCTTAAGGAATAAAGAGTCATCAACATTATAGGCATATACAAAATATTTTCTATTTAAAAACATTTAAATCCTAAACATGAAAATGAAAATTATATGAGGTAGTAAGGAGAGTATCCTTATATTTGACTGAAATTTGCCTTCTCGATACTTTCACACAATAATGGTAGCTTTTGTTTGTCTAATTGTGAAGAAATGACATGAAATCTTGAGTGAAATCTCAGTTTTCAGATTTTGAAATCCACTTGCGCTACAATTTACCAGTCCTATGACCCCAGGGAAATGTCATAGTTTTTTTCTATATTTTCTTTCTTTCTTTCTTTTCTTCTCTCTCTCTCTCTCTCTCTCTCTCTCTCCTTCCTTTCTTTTTTTCTTTTGAGACGGAGTCTTGCTGCATTGCCCAGGCTGGAGTGCAGTGGCGCGATCCCGGCTCACTGCAAGCTCCACCCCCTGGGTTCAAGTGATTCTCCTGCCTCAGCCTCCCGAGTAGCTGGGACTACAGGGACCCAGCACCACACCCAGCTAATTTTTTGTATTTTTAGTAGACACGGGGTTTCATCTTGTTAGCCAGGATGGTCTCAATCTCCTGGTGTCGTGATCTGCCCCTGCCCGCCTCGGCCTCCCAAAATGCTGGGATTACAGGCGTGAGCCACTGCGCCGTGCCTCTATACTTTAAGAGTAACATGGCAAAATATTTCCTACTTCATGAATATGTGCATGTACACTATTTAAATAGTAGCCAAGATGGCTGATATGATAAAAAGAAGACTTCAACAATGAAATATCTTTCCATTTTAAAAATGTTAGCTAGTGCAGCAAGTTCATTATCTTTTTTATGCTCCCTTACATTTTTCCCCTGCATAGATGTACCAGTGACGGATCAGCAGAATGCCCGACTCCGGGGGAGTGTGAATATCAGAACACTCTTTCCAGAGGGCAGATGTTGGGCAATACACTAAGTCAATGCCACGTAGCAACAAACTCCACATCTTATTAGACTAAAGCACTCATAATAAACCTTTGTTTTGATATGGGGTCTTTAGAGGGCACACTGTATTTTCTAATTTCATATGCTTGTATTTTTTTTTTTTTTTTTTTTTTTTTTTTTTTTTTTTTTTTTTTTTTTTTTTTGAGACAGAGTCTCGCTCAGTCGCCCAGGCTGGAGTGCAGTGGCACGATCTCGGCTCACTGCAAGCTCCGTCTCCCGGGTTTGCGCCATTCTCCTGCCTCAGCCTCCCGAGTAGCTGGGACTACAGGCGCCCGCCACCTCGCCCGGCTATTTTTTTTTTTTTTATATTTTTTTAGTAGAGACGGGGTTTCACTGTGTTAGCCAGGATGGTCTCGATCTCCTGACCTCGTGATCCGCCCGTCTCGGCCTCCCAAAGTGCTGGGATTACAGGCTTGAGCCACCGCGCCCGGCCATGCTTGTATTTTTATAAACTATCTTCTGGAATTATGAGCCTAAAGATAATGTATACATATGCACCTAACAGCTAAGCAGGAAAGTACAGTTGTATATATAAATTGTTAGTTGTTCATCTAAATATGACTAGAAATAACATTAATAGTAATCAATTAAATAGAAATAAATATATGCACACCCTACATGTGTATGTGTTTATATACATCCACACATATATACATATAATATATATTTATACAAATACAGTACATTAAAAATATACATACATATTATGACCACATTATATATTGTTATAAACATTTTATATCATATATATATATTATAAACACATCTTCTGTGTGTATGTATGTGTGTTTGTGTATACATAACCAGAGAATGGTTTTAAAATCTTACATTTTCATTTTTCGTAAATACACTTGGTTGCATTCAGAAATATTTAATAATACTTACATTACCCCATTTATGCCTAATGTTCCACTATTGGAACATGTGGCGCATGTGGGAGTTATTTATATCTTACTGCTCAAGGTCATTGCCAAGGTCTGATTGCAAAAACTCGAAAGATTGCAACCGTAGGTCTCAAATGGGTTAAGCCTTGTGAGGTGCTGATCTTCCTGAATTGCTGCATTATTTCTTCTGGCTTACATCATGTTTCCACTTCTTCCTTAACCAAGAGTGAAAGTAAATCTGAAGCATGGCAAGTATAATTGTAATTTTTCTGAGTAGTTCATTGAATCACTTTCAAGTGTATTATTTTCTTCCTATTCTGTTTTTGGTGTCCCCTCACTGTTTGTTTGTAATACTATATAGGTGAAACACATTATTCCTTTGACATCAAAATATAATGTGAATAAAAACATATATGAGAGGACTATATAAGAAAAATTGATATTGTTAAAAGTGATATTTTAAATGCTGGATGCTACTACCAGGTTTTCTTTTTTACTAGAAATGCAAATAAATGATTAATAGTTTATCCTGAGGCTTCTCTCCAATTTGCCTTCTCATAGGAAAGAGTTTATCTGTGCTGTAATTATAAGAATTCTACTCCTGGCCAGGATGGAATAAACTTACCCTCCCACTGCAAAACAAAAATAAAAACAAAAACAAAAAAAAACTGGGAAACTGTACAGAAAAACAATGAATAAATGTTTTCAAAATTTGATAAAATGTATAAATCCACATTCTTAGAGACTTACCAAATCATACCATCTCTGAATTGTTGAAAATCAGTGATGAATGAAATGATATTTTAACAACATCCAGAGAAGAGAAAAGAAAAAATGTACAGAGGAAAGAAAAAGTAACTCCACATACTACTTCAGTGAAACATGCATCCTAGTAGACGAAAGAATATAATTCTTAAAAGCTCAAAGCTGGGAAAAAAGGGAAAAAAATTAAAACCAGAAACAACCATTTGTAAAAAGCCCCAAACTAGAATTTTACAGCCAATAAAAATACCATTGAAAAATTAAGGAAAAATACTAAAATGTTCAGCGAAACCCTGAAATAATCTTTTCCCAGCAGACTGTTGGTATGAGAACAATTAAATGAAATTTTTCAGGTAGGAGGGATTAATAACAAATGAAAACATTAATCTCCATAAAGGACCGAAGAGTACTGAAACTTGCAAATATGTAGGCATATAAAAAATATTTTGTATTTAGAAAAAAAAATTAAAATATAATTGATTGCTTAAAGCAAAAATAATCAAAATAAAGCATGAGGAGTTTCTGACATATATAAAAGTAATATGTATAATAAAAATGAAGAAAAAATGAGGAAGAAAATGGAAACAACCTGTCAGAAAGCACTTACAGCATTAAGTGTTGTTATATCATTTGAAAACAAAATGTAGAAAGGTATATATGTCTATAATAAATATTGAGGAATCAATTTTAAAAATAAAGATATAAAGCTAATATTCCAACAGAAGAGATAAAATGGAATGTTATAAACTAGTCAGTTAAAATGAAGAAACAGAACAGAAAAACAAGCAAATAATAGAAAACATTTTTAAACCTTACCATATAAACAATTACGGTCAGCCCTCTATATCTACTGGTTTCACATTCATAGATTCAAGTTCCACATTTTCAGGTATCTTTATAGCAGTGCCTCACTCTTCAGTACCAATTTTCTATATTAAGCCATTCGTGTATTCCTATAAAGAAGTACCTAAGAACTGAGTAATTTACAAGGAAAAGATGTTTAAATGGCTGTTAGTTCTGCAGGCTGTACAGGAAACATAGCTCTGACGTCAGCTTCTGGAGACGCCCCAGGAAGCTTGCAGTCATGGCAGAAGGTGAAATGGGAGCAGCCACTTCCCATGGCAAAAGCAGGAGCTAGAGAGAGAGAGAGAGTGGGCGGGGAGGTTTCATACACTTTTAAGTGGTCAGATTTCATGAGAACTCACTATTACTAAAAATAGCACCAAGTTACCAGGGATATGTTCCCATGATACAAGCACCTCCCACAAGGCACTGGGGACTAACATTCAACATGGGATTTGGGCAGGGAAAAGTATCCAAACTATATCAGATGATATAGATGTAATTCTTTAAATTTGCTTGGAAATTACACCAAATGGCTTTATAGGGTCTTTCAGTTTATCAGACTGTAGCATAGAAAAATTGTGACGGTGCGTTTCCTCAAGATACCAATTATATATTGGATAGTGTTTTTATATGTTCTTATAGACAACCTAGGATATGAAATAAGCTTCCATTAAATACAATGTTAACCACTGGAATGCATTTAGTGAATCCAGTGCTTCTAAGAATGATGAATTGCAATGTAAAATTTGTAGTAATTATCTTAATCAGTGTTTCTTTTGCTACCAATTTAATTATTTTTCTGGTTTTGACTACCTTAAATGACCCATTAGTATGTCCCAATGATGTTATTTCATACATGCATTTTAAACACTTGTGCTAGAAATATATTTAGAATAAATGATTTATTTGCATAAATTTCCATATGAATACCAATATAGAATGATGTCCTCAGACAATTTCAACACTCAATTACAGCAAATAGTTCACCTAAGACGAAGGACTATTCTAGAACAAAGAAGCTAAACTGAAAAAACACCCAAATAATGCAAGAACTAAGATCGGATCTTAGTTTAGGAGGAAATTAACAAAGCTTTAGATGCATTTTTCAGACTCAAGAAAATTTGAATTTATACTCAACTTTAGATTGTATTATGGTTTATTATTAATTTTCTTAAGCACAATCTTAGTTTTGTTTTATATAGAGAGATACTTTCTCTCAAGGTATGCTAAAGTAGATGGATACAATATAAAAAGACAGCAGTTTAAACCTTTTGAGTCCATGTAGTGAGTATAAGTGATACTTATACCCTTCTTTTTTGTAGGATTGGAAATATGTATAATAAAAAGAACTTTAGGGAAGTTTTTTGTTTTTCACCAAGAGGTTTTGGAATCTGCATATCAGATTGATTTTCCTTGGTTTTCAATGGTTTCTGGAAATTATCAAAAAGTAATTTCTCTGTCTCTGTGCTAAAATATTAAGGTTGGGAGTAAAACAGCTTAGTTCTTTGTTCTAGGAAACATCAGCTCTTGGGAGATAAGTTTGTGAGCCAACTAAAATAGCTTACTTTTCAAGACTAGCAGCTTGTGCACCAAGGCTCACTTCAAGATTTCCACCTTGGCTGGGTATGGGTGGCTCATGCCTGTGATTCCAGAACTTTGGGAGACTGAGGTGGAAGGATCCCTTGAGCTTAGGAGTTTGAGACCAGCCCAGACAACATAGTGTGATCCAGTCTCTTCAAAAATAAAAAAAGAAAATAAAAATTGGCCAGTCCAGAGGCTAACAGGGTTTGGGGCCCACGTGAGTCCAGGGATTCGAGGCTATAGTGGACCATGATCATGCCATTGCACTCAGGCCTGGGTGTCAGAATGAAACCTTGAGAGAAGAAAGAAAAGAAAAGAAAAGAGAGAAAAGAAAGAAAGAAAAAGAAAGAAAGAAAGAAAGAAAGAAAGAAAGAAAGAAAGAAAGAAAGAAAGAAAGAAAGAAAGAAAGAAAGAAAGAAAGAGAAAGAGAGAAAGAGAGAGAGAGGAGGAGGGGAAGGAAAGAAAGAAAAAGAAAGAGAAAGAAAGAAAAGAAAGAAAGAAAGAGAAAGAGGGAGGGAGGGAGGGAAGGAAGGAAGGAAAAGAGAGGGAGGAAGGAAGGAAGGAAGGAAAAGGAAAGAGAGAGGAAGGAAGGAAGGAAAGAAGGAAGGAAGGAAGGAAAGAGGGAAGGAAGGAAGGAAATAAGGAAAGGAAAGAGAGAGGAAGGAAAGAAGGAAGGGAGGCAAAGAGAGAAAGGAAGGAAAGGAAGGAAGGAAGGAAGGAAGGAAGGAAGGAAGGAAGGAAGGAAGGAAGGAAGGAAGGAAAGAAGGAACGAAAGAAGGAAAAAAAATCCCATCTCAACCTCAACCAGATCTTGCTGCACAGTAGAATATAAGAGTTTAAGACAATTGTGTAGGTATTGGGAAATTTAAACATCATATGAATATTAGATGATATTATACTATTGTTATTCATAGGTATTATATGTGGTTCATGAACTATATGGGAGGCTTTTTTTGACCTTACAACATGCTGAAATATTTTGTGACAAACTATTATTTATTTTTAGATGGCATAGAAAAACCAATGATATATAGATAAATAAAACACAAGTAAGTATACACAGAACAAATGTGAAAATTTAGAGTGTAACTGGAAGATATACATATGTTAATTGCATTCATTTTCAACCTTTGTATGAAAACTTACATCATAAAAAGTTTAGGAAATGTTTACGCTCAAAATCTTTCTAAGAAAGTGTAGCAAACTTACTACTTCCTTATTGTTAATTGTGTCTCTCAGATGGTTATTTTGAGATTCCTGCAGTTTATCAAAAATCTTGTGAACATTTTAGTTTGAGAATCTAAAGTATTTTTAGTATCCTACCAAAAAGCTTTTCCAGTTTTTTCAAAATCTCATTCTCAGAAATCTAAAAACAGACATTTACATTTTATATCAAATGTTCTGTATTATTTCTTGAATAGATTCTTTAGGAAAAAATGCACATACACACCTATGCTTACATACACACATACACAAACACATATACATATATATGCATAATGACACATATATTTAATATTAAGCAAAACTCCCTTTTAATATTTTAAATGAGAGAAGAAAAGCAAAATAATAAACACAGCTATTTTAGCCTTTAATGAAAGAAATGGTATTCGAGAAGCTTGAAAATGATAGAGTTCTCTGCTGAAACACTCCATCAAATTCATGAATCACTGCCTCTGTGCTTCAAGAGTGTTACTACAATTTGAAAAGGGGAGAAAGAACAAGAAAAAAAAAAGTTTTAATTCTGATCTGAAAAAAAAAAAGGAATAAAAAATCATGGCATTGACATCTGAACTTTCAAACAGGTGAATGAAAGGCCTATTTTCCGTTGACAGCCCCTGACTTATATTTAATTCAAAATTACTATTCTTGCCATTTCAAATTCCAGGGAAATTGGCAATCTGGTGTTGCAAATGCTGAAAGTGAACAAGATTGTCACACAAAAGCAAATACCATATGTGTCAGACTTAAAATAGAAGCAATTTTATTTTGAGGTTTGGATCCACTAATATTGTCTTTGTTTGGCATTTACAATGCTAGATAATTCTAAGAAAATAATAATAATGTCTATGGTTTATATATTAAATTTTTTTTAACATTTATTTATTATGAATGGATAATTTTATAGAGACAGAACTGTACATAAACACACAGATATGTACATATATATGTATGTATATAAATGCATATGTGTATATATGTATGAATATATATATGCAAACACATATTTGTGTAGGTATACATGTATAAATTCTATGTGATATATGTACATATGTACATTATATATACATATGTATGTATGTTCACACATGCACATGCACATATTATGTGTATGTGTTTTTTTTTTTTAGAGGGAAAGGGTCTTGCTAGGTTGTCCAGGATGAACTTGAACTCCTGGTCTCAAACAATCCTTCAGTCTGATGCTCCTGAGTAGCTTGAACTATAAGCATGAGCCACCATACCTGGAATCATGTGTATATTTTTAAAGCTTTGTTTTGTCAGGTTTCAACTTAAGAGAACAGAATCATTTTGAGTTTTTAAAACAGAATTTAAAAGGGCATTGCTTATGAAAGTAATCCAGTGCTAAGAAGTCATCAGGGTGCAATCCAGAGAATAGCAATAGCAGAAAACCACTCTTAGGAGGCCCTCTAGGAGGCTAGCAGGACAAACGAAAGGGCAGAGTTATTTTCAAACACAAAACCCGATCTGGAACAAAACTAGCAAATTCTGCTTATTCTTAAATTGCAACCAGAAGGAAAGAAACTACTGTCGCTTTTGCTTCAGCAGGAATTCAAAATGTATGAGAGGACAATAGTTTCATGGAGGAAAATGAGAAAATATTGTGATAGTTTCATGTTCTATAAGAGTTTATTAGATGAAATTCATAAGAGGCCATTGTTTTGAACTGAACATTTACACTAGGCCCTGACAGACCAGACCACACCCGAGATGCCACACAATCAAACTGAACTTTAAAACAGGCCAGTTTTAGAAAAACCAGGAGATTCAACACAACCAATCAGAAGGGGCCCAATTTACCTGAGACAGCAAGATAAGGAAGTCCCTTCTGTTTCAACCCTGTGATAAAACCAATTTTGAAAGCCCTATCCACTTGTTTCTTATTCAGCTCCTTTCTGCATCTAAGCTGACTCCCTCTGATCAGTTCAGTAGAACATCTTTCCAAGTCTTTCGATGAGATGCTGCCCTCTTCATAAATCACTAAAAAAAAAACCAAAAAAAACCATATCTTTATTTTTGAGTAGGTGGGATATTTGGAAATGAGGTAGACTTTCTAAATGGCTTTCAAATATGTTTAGCAGCCTTTTATTTGCTTGCCGTTAATTTTTTGCATGACTGGGAAATATCCACGATGGGCAGAAAAAGAAGTTTTCCTGTTTTGTAGGATTATCTTAAAATATTTGTCAAACTCTGGGTGGCAGGCAGCAGGAAATACCTGGGCACCGGCAGAATCCAGGCAGGGAGTTCTGCCTTTGTGCAAAACATATTGTTCTTAATTCCCAAAGTAAGATGCCTCAGGAAGCAGTTGCATACTGCAATCAATGGGCCACAGTGGGTCCATATGTACTGTACTATAGGAGCCAGAGCCAGATCAAACACTCAGTTGAGACCAGTTCAGGGAAAGGACGTGAGCATGGTAGTGTGGGTGGTGGCGAGTATGTCAAAGATAACCCAAACTGGATATTTGGTAAAGCTGTAAGTTCTGATAGTAGGGGAAAGAGGTAAGCTTCGTTCCGATTTTCACAGAGATGACTTCAAGAGGAAAAAATGGAGGATAAAGCGGGGAGTGATCTGGGACTCAAGAAGAATGAGTAAAGAATTGCTAAGGGTTGGTTAGGGTAAACGCAGGGAGGTCAGCAGTGTCTGCTAGCTGGCAATGATCAAAGTTAGGACTCTATCCTCCCATAAAGAGTGGGAGACACTGTCCTTTCTGACAATTACACTTCAAAGGAATGGTTTTCAGGTCCTTGAGACATCACTCCTGAGCTGTAGGAAGTACACATAAATCTCAAATGGGCACAGGAAGGATTCGCAATTGAAAGCCCCTCTTAGTAAATGGTCTATTTTCTTAAAAAAAAAAAAAAAAAAAAAAAAAAAAGCCTATATCAAGTGATAGCTAGAACAAATAGTGAGTTGTTTTCACAGTCCTAGGCTTTACTAGACAGAAACTCAAAAGGAGTCCCCTCAAGGGACACAGCCTTAGGCTGCTAGAAGCCAAGTTAAAGTTTGGTCAAGTCTTAGAGCAGAGGTTTGCACAGAGTCTTTTTTGCTGTGTGATGTCAGCTCCTCCACATAAGGTGGTATGGAGTAACTTAAATTAATAACAGGTGTGTCAGCCACTGACAAACTACTTCAGTCATGAAAGCTTTATTGATGGGATACTGTGATGGTGAATAAGGCATTTTGGAAAATACGAGAATTGTCAAATTAAATTTGCAGAAGGCTCTTGGTTTGGACTGAGCTCCCGCACTAGACCCTGCAGACCAATGCAAAATGGAATTACTCATAATGGAGTTCCACACCAACAAGCCAAAATGAAGCTGTTTATCTGACCTTCCAAGAAATCAAGGGAGAGAAATAGCCAAATTCCCAAACAGGACAGTTAGCCAGCATGATAAGGAAGTCCCTTTGCTTTAACCTTTACAAAAAAAAAGTAATTGAAACAACCAATTCACTTTTTGTTCTCTGTTTCTGCTTTTGTCAAATATTTTCTATCTATAAAGCCAATCTCTGCTCAGTTCATCAGAACACTCACTACTTTATAGAATGAGATGTTGCCTGATTTCAGAGTTTCAAAGAAAAGCTGGTTAAAATCTTTAAACTAATATTTGTAATTATGCATTTTATAGACATATCATGCTGTCAGGAGAAAGGCAGAGAGAAAAGGTAAATACATCACTAGAAAGATAAATAAAGCTTCCTCTCTGTTAGAAAAGTTCAATGTAAGCAATTATTCATCAAATAATGGTTTTATATTGGGGATTACCATTGGCAACAGATTGGATTCTAAGCAGTGGAATTAGCCAGATCAGGCTGTGTGAAACAAGAATCACATTTTGACCTCATTATGGCTGATGTTGTGTGGCTGTGTCCCCACCCCAACCTCATCTTGAATTGTAGCTCCCACAATTTCCCTCGTGTCATGGGAGGGACTTGATGGGAAGTAGTTGAATCATGGGGGCAGGTTTTTCCTGTGCTGTTCTTGGGAGAGTGAATAAGTCTCATGAGATCTTATGGTTTTATAAATGGGAGTTCCCCTGCACACGTCCTCTTGTCTCCTGCCATGTAAGACATGATTTTCTCCTCCTTTGCCTTCCACCATGGTGGTGAGGCCTTCCCAGCCATGTGGAACTGTGAGTCCATTAAACCTCTTTTTCTTGATAAATTACCCAGTCTAGGGTATGTCTTCATTGGCAGCATGAGAACTGACTGATACAATGGCTACACAAATAAATGAACCCATCGAAGGAGTACCACAATGGCAGTTGAAAACACTGATGAAAAGCCACAGAATAGGTCTAGTTCTCCATTAGATTTGTGAAATCCTCTGCTACATGCTATGTTGAGCATCCACGTGGGATATAAATGTCTCCACAGACCATCCACATTGTGTGAATTACTTCACATATCTGGAACCCAAAACTCCTTGTTATCAATCTTCTAGCCTTCCTTTTTTAAAAGCCTTTGATGAACAAGATACAATATTATTAACCACTGCCAGTATCTCTATACTGCCAGTATAGAAATCCATAAACCATGAGCTACCACTTTTCCCATACAAAATAAGACAACTGGGTATATCAGTTAAAGTTTAAGGAGAGTTGAAAAAAACTGTAAAAGAATGCCTCTTTTACATTTATAGATCATTTGAAAAAATAGTTTCATAATCATATTTTCATGTTATGAATTTGTTATTTTAAGTGAATTATAAATCATAAATTAAAATATTCAAAATAAATATTTTTAAAATATCTGAATTCTACTTTTTAATATGATATAGAGGAACAATCAGAACGATTTAAGCCCAATTATTTGAGTTCCCGGCCTTTCTGCTAGCAATTGTGAGTTCATTGCTTCTAATTTCAAAGGCCTTCAATTTGTTTCTTTAAAATTAGTCTTTCCTTTTCTGTTTGTTCCCTACCTGTTCTTTATGTTTCTTTTTTTTTTTTCTGTTTCACACTTCACTTAGAACAAAGTATAGCTCTAGCTACCGCTTTCTCTTTAGTTTCTCATAAAGCGGCATTCCTCAGTCGGGATCCCTTTATACCAGTGGCTCTCCACTAAGTGCTCTTTTGTTCCCAAAGTGAGCATTTAACAATATCCAGATACATGATTCCTTTTCACCAATGTGGGTGTGCTGCTGAGATCTAGTGGGTGGAGACTAGGGATTCTGCTAAATCCTATAGCACATAGGACAGACCCCAATAATAAGGATGTTTCTGGCTCATAATGTGAGAAGTGTCTGTTCTACACTTTTAAACATCCAAGACCCCCATTACTCATTAAACATTTAAGAGTGCTTTCTTTGTTACAATAATTATATATTTAGAAGGAAGTAGAGTTTACGATGAAGATTTCTGTCTTAAGTACCACACATCTGTAATGCTGCAAAGGCTTGAGTCGAGCCTGAGTCAAAGAATTAAGGAGGTTCATGTGAAAATGATAGGCATGAAATCAAGTATTGATACACAATTCGTCAGAACGGAGAGAAGAAACTACGTTCAGAAATATATAGGTTATCCACTGCTGCATAATACAGTTTGGAAAATTCAGCAGCTCAAAACAGTAGACAATTATTATCTCCCAATTTCTGTGGGTTCAGAATCCAAGCAGTTTACTTATTCATTTTTTCAAGGTCTCTCATGAGACTGCAGTCAAGGCTTCTGCCAGGGTTACATTCTCATGTGAGGATCAACTGGAAAATAATCTGCTTTCAAACTCATGTGGTTGTTGGCAGAATTCAATTCCTTGTGGGGTGTTGGATTAAAAGCTTCAGCTTGTGTGTGGCAGCCAGCTGGAGGTCATCCTCAGTCCCTTGGTGCCTGTTGGGAGGACATGTGGACCTCCCTGACACGCCTGTTTGCTTCATCAGAGCATATAAGCTAAGGAGGCAATAAAGACAGCCTGCTAACAAGATGCTGTTTTCATCCTAACATAGTATAAGCACAGAAGAGTTATCTCATCGCATTTGCCATATTATTTTGGTTAGAAGCAAATTATAGAACATAAGGCGTCACCCATGCTCAAAGGGAGGGTGTTGCACCAGGGCATGAATACCAGGATGCAAAGATCACTGGAGTCATTTTAGAGACTTCTTGCAGCACAAGATAAAAAGGAGTATTTGATCCAGAGAATCTCCTGAGCTATCACTGTCTGAACATTATAGAAAGGAGGTAGGAAATAAGGAATATAATTATCAGGTGAAATCAGCAGAACTGTGCACAATGAATTAATTGTAACAAAGAGGATGTTTCTAGTAATTGCCAAGGATTATATATTATTTGGCACATTGAATAAGATAGTCTAACATAACACTTAAAGTCAATGATATCATAAACAAATCAAAGTTTGTATCAGTAAGAAGCCTAAATGTGTTAACATATGTGTTTCAAAACTAGCTGTTATAATAGAGTATGTGTTAGCACTGACACCTATTAAATGTATTTTTAATCAATCATATCGGGGTTTTTGAGATTCAGGAAAAGATACTCAATATAGAATTGTTTATGAAATATCATGTCCCTCTGCCTTAAAGAACTAACTTATGAATGAATTAAATACAACTGGAGCTACTGGAAAGATAAAAATATATTGACTAAATATTTGTCTGTATAAGCAGGCAAGAAAATTTACACTCTGTTACTGCAGAAGCCATAATGTAACATTTTATAAAATCAGAAAAGTATATTTCACTTATATTTGAATAAGAATGCATTATGAAAGGCTTTAGGAGATTGTCACTTAGTATTATTTCTGCCAAGACTTTATTTCTACACTCTGTCTCACTAGGATCTTATCAAGGTTCTCCATCTATGATTTAAGTGATGTGTGTTTCTGACTAATAACGAATAATCTTGCATTCATACCAGGACTGTGATCTTTCTTTATGTTTCCTTGTCTGCAGCCTTCATGTTTAATTATTCATTTCTAATCATATTTAATCATTCTTCAGCCCCTTATTTTGCCATTTAAAATCTGTATGATATTGAAAAAATAGAGAAAATGAATCTCAAATATATATTTTCCACCATGATTCCTGTTTTTAGGAACTTTAGTTTTTAAAACACTAAGCTTGTGGTAATTTGTTACTGCAGTCATACAAAATTAATACCCTTGTCTTCTCTGTCTCTGCTTCAAACTCTTTGCATTTTCATCTGTTCTACATAGAATGCCATTTGCTCTGGTCCTTAAAAGTGCATCTTTTTCATCATGTTGGTAACATCTCAAAAGTTTCTTTCCAGAAAACGTTGTCCTAGCCATTCTGGATACATAACATCTGTCTTCCAATAACCTGAAATCACAAGAATCCTGAATGAGACTTTTCCTTTTCTTTTCCTTATAATGGAACACCCAGAAAGTACCTTACCTGTTCTACATTTAATGCCTATCTTCTTCCACAAGAATATTATCTCTACAGTAATAACTTTTAAATTTTTCTTATGGTAATTGACTTCAGTTACTAAAATTTTGTCCTCAGTCTAGGTTACTGAAGAATGAGTAGAAATAGTTTCACTGAGAAATGTCTATATCATGTTTGTTTGTTTGTTTGCTCTTCTTCTAAATATTGGCTTTGCTCAATAGTCAGTATTGTAGGTACCAACCTCCCTAAAGATGTTTTGTGATTGTATAGTTCCCAGCTTACTTAATTCTTTTGGTTATTGCCACTGATTCTCCAAGGAATCTGATACTGTATTTAAGAAAAAAAATGAATAAGAAGTAATTACGTGCATTACTTCCTGAAACATTAATTTTAAAATGTCTTTTATAGGAAAATAATATAATTATGCTTTTCCTTAATTATAGTCCTATACTACTTGTTTTTATAAGAAGCTCATATAATTAGTCATTGTTATTGGAACATGCAGTATGGGATGTTATTTAGTTAATAAAATTTCACCTAGCCCATCCCTCCATTTTTTATTATTTCAATCTAGTTTGTTAAATGGTATCTTTTGTTTTTCATTTCTCTCTATTTTACCCTTTTTCTATTTCAAGCAAATTGCCAGACTTTTCATAATCTCTCACTAGAGGGATATTGCCATATCAAAAGCAAATGATCTTGATTTAATAATAGTTGCTGCCTTTTAAACCCCAAGCATAATGAATGGTATACATTAGGTTTGGTTAGGGGTAAACAGACCGGGTCAGGCAGGGAAGTTAATGACTTTTAAGAACAGTATAATCTGAGAGTGTGTCTTTTTTGACTTGGAAGGGGAGACATCATCTTATCTTTCTACCAGACAGCACCCAGATGACTGGTCTTAGCATCTGGACCTGACATTTCCTAGTATCAACAAAGTTTCTTTTGCCCCATTAATTACCCCAAAGCAGACTGTTCCTAGAATCTGATGGAAACTTTTAAACTGGGACAATATATTTCTCAGTATGAATTTATGGGAAGTAATCAAGCAATCATCACTATGCTTGTAAATGTGTGTAAAATCTTAGTTGTTTTTTAAATTTATTATTTATTTATTTTGAGACGGAGTCTTGCCCTGTAGCCAGGCTGGAGTGCAGTGGCACGATCTCTACTCACTGCAACCTCCGCCTCCTGGGTTCAAGCTATTCTCCTGCTTCAGCCTTCCGTGTAGCTGGGATTACAGGCATGTGCCACCACGCCCGGCTAATTTTTCTATTTTTAGTAGAGACAGGGTTTCACCATGTTGGCCAAGATGGTCTTGATCTCCTCACCTCATGATCCACCCATCTTGGCCTCCCAAAGTGCTGGGATTATAGGCATGAGCCACTGGGCCCAGCTAAATCTCAGTATTGTTATCATCTTTAAGCAGAAAGCCTCCATCATGAGCAAGATTGAATTTCCCATAGCTGAGTAAAATGTGGCATTGCAATTAAATGAATCTAGATTTAAATAAATTTTAAAATAAATTTTACTTCATTCACACCTTGGTTTGTATAAAAACCATTCTTGTTATTTCACCAAATATACCCTTTATTGATATAGCTAATCATGTATTTTTTCTCTTAGAAGGGGTTTTTCTTTTTCCTCTGACACTAAATTACCTATAAGCATCACAAACTTCTAAGGCATGTCAACAATATAAAGCTCTAATTAACTAACTGGCCCACATAAAAACCATTTAAAGGGATAGAGATTAATAAATCCAAGGATGAATGAATCATTTATGAAAGCTGAGTCTGAATTAGCATCAAGTAGTGATCCAAAGCTCAAATTATATGCGTTTTGTGAAGTTACAGAGTAATGTCTGACATTTGAAGGTCATATAAAAGACAGTCTTCAAAAAATGGTGATAATTTTACATATATCTATCTATATGAGGTTAGAAAGACTGCATATTTCTTCTATAGAGGTCTAAAGGTTGAAATATAGTGGAGATTGTTGTGTATTCAACAGCTTAAACTGCTTCTTATTATTTGTGACTATTTCCTGCTTCATTACCTTTCTTCAGAAAGAGGTAATAAATGCAAAATCTTCTGTCAAAACGCAACCCTTGTTCTTACATTACTCACACCTGCTTTCAGCATAAATGTCATGCAGTATGTAATGTGAATTTTTCAACAGAACTCAAGGCAGACTTTTTTCTAATTGCAACAAAATGTGCCTACCTGCATCTCTTCTTTCTCAAAGCTACTCATCTTCTTTTTTGTGTGTGATTTTTAGCATGAGCCTTTTTGTAAAATTCAGTTCATATATGCAAAATATCATACAAACTAATTATAAGAAAATAGTGGAAGCTTTGAAAAATGACATACCAAAACATTGCTACCCACCAATGTAACTTTTATTTAGAAACCTCCTACATAGGCACTATGGCAGCAATTTACTCAATAGGCCTTCTTGTCTGATCCAAGGCACTTGTACCTACACTGTGAATTCGATAATGGACTATAAACAATTCTTCCCAAACAACCATTGTGTAACCATTTGCACATCTTTATGAGAAATGTTTCTTTAAGGAGGAAATTGGAATTCAATATTTAGGACATTTGAAAGAAGAAAGTCAATAGAGTGATAAAGATGAGATGGATGGTAAGACAAAAGCAGTGACCCTGTGTCTTAGCAGGTTGAGCTTGTGCAGTGTTGCGTATCAGCTTATTGGAGAGGGCTTTTAAAAGGTTGTTATTCTATTCTACTGCAAGTGTTGAGAAACTATTTTTTAACTGCAAATTTTTAACTCTCAATTTTTTATCTTATATGCCTGTTTCTTCCATTTGTCAACAATGAAATAATACACTGTGAAGTTATTGCTCTTACTCAGCATTTCTGGGTCTGGGAAATGGTCCACCTGAAAAACGTCCAAGACCTCCTCAGGCCTGTTTCAGTGGGAGAGGTATAACCCTTCTCTTCTCCCCAGTGCACAGATGCAGTATTACTAGGAGGGCACTCTGTACCATCTTTATATGGGTGTAAAATACTAAGAAAGCAGGTCTGAGCAGAGTGTATTGACCATTAGAAAGTGGAAAAGAGCAGAAAGTCTCAAATGCCAGCCAAGACCCTTCAACTCTGCAGACACGGCTGTAGGACATTTATAATAAAATGCAAGTTTGATCAAATTGGAAATATGAAAATTATAAAAGAAAAATATCACAGATGTTCACAAAAGATTGATATATACCTGAGGTTGATAAACAAACATGGGATTGTATATATATTTTTCAGATAGGTAAATTATTTGGATATTAAATAGTACAAAATCTGAATTTTGAAGGAAACAAAAGTAGTTTATGTTTTTTAATAAATTAGAACTTGCAGAGGTTAGGTAGTTTTTTCTAGACCATGCAAACAGTAAGTGGTGTGGTTTAAGATGTGTGGAAAAAAGATACACAGAGATTTATAAAATTCTAGCTGAGATTTAAAACAATGAAATAGCTTATAAAAATTAGCTTATGGTCCTAAAAATAGCTTTTGCATAAATTATATTCTCAGACTTACAGTTTTATCTTATTTTATGGGGTTTATTATAAATAAAATTTTTATACAGTGATTGAATTTTGGATAAAAATTCCCTTCTTGTGCATATATTACTTAACCTATCAGTATTGAAAAGTTCTGATCATTTTTTTCCCTTTTCAGATACATTCTTTTTCATTCTCATGCATCGCTGCATGGTTTTGTTCATGCAGCTCAGTGCACTTCAGTCTTCTAAAGTGCCTCCGGTATCAAATAAAATCTTACGTTCTGCAGTGATCTCCTGTAGTCACAGATTTAATCTCATTCTACACATCTCCATGTGAAGATGAGAATCTTTGGTTTCATGGACGATATCGCTATCAAATTGCAAAACCAGAAAAGGGGGCAGCATGATTTTGTCTCTCTGTCTCACTCATGACATTTACCGATACTAACCACCACATCTCCATATTTAACAAACGCGTTCCCTTTTCTTTATCCTTACACTCAATCACCTTGAACTCTTGTCCAAGCCACCATCAACTCTTGCAGAGATGACTGCGAAACCATCTTCTAATGCATTCTTCACACAGCTGGCATGGAGATTAAGTGATAATCCAATAATATAACTCCTCAAGGGCAGTTTTTAAAGTGACATTGAGTGAAACTTTTCTTCTTAGAAATATATGATTCATTCTTATTTTGACTTTTAGCAGTAATATTTACTTCATTTAAATTATAATTTGAAACTCTGAATTTTTAAAAATTTTTACATTTAGCTTTCACATGTTCTGTTTCATTTATGTCTAAGAACTATAAATCACATTTAATATTCTAATGCTTATTGTCCTTAACAGGTTAATTACTTAAAAACCTTTAAATATTTTAAAACACACGTATTTTTAATGTATATGGTCTCTTGTTAAAGTGCTTAAGTAATGGTTTAGCATACAAACCTACATAATTAATTCTTATAAAAATAATAAATTATAGTTATAAATATGGTTATTTGTAGCTTATTTAAGTGATACAAGTATGTTTATAAATTTAATGTGATTTTGGCTTAAAATCACAAATCATATATTTTAAAGTGAGATCCAAAGACTGATCTACTATTCAAATTTTGCACATTCTCATACATTACAAATGCAAGTAACTTCTGTTTAAGATCAGTAATCAGGTCCTATCAAATCAGATGTTTTGTGTGAAGACAATAATTCTATTTATTTATTTATTTATTGTTATTATTATTTTGAGATGGAGTTTCACTCTTGTTGCCCACGCTGGAGTGCAATGGCACAATCTCGGCTCACTGCAACCTCCACCTCCCAGGTTCAAACAATTCTCCTGCCTCAGCCTCCCGAGTATTTGGGATTACAGGTGCCCACCATCATGCCTGGCTCATTTTTTGTATTATTTTAGTAGAGATAGGGTTTCTCCATGTTGATCAGTCTGATCTCAAACTCCCAACCTCAGGTGATCTGCAGGCCTTGGCGTCCCAAAGTGCTGGGATTACAGGTGTGAGCCACCACGCCCGGCCAATTGTATTTATTGTAGGTAGATACATGTACAATACATGTCTAATTAATGCAACACTTCCAATGATAATCAATGTAAAACGCAAACACAATTTGGAAAAAATGCCTACATGTAAGTAACAAACTATTATGTTAACATTTAAACATGCTTAAAACAACCTTTTCTCTTCTCTAAACATTTAATTTGGTTGTTATGAACAGGTTCTGTGCATTCATTAGCATTTATGTAGCTTGCATACCATCCCCAAACCTTCACATTTTCGATATGGCTTGGCAAATAACCTAAGACAAAAAAATACATCTGTTCAAAACATTGCACACAAAAATTCACAAGAATAGACCAGGTGATTTTCTAGAGGGAATGTCACTCACTAAGTGACTGATGATTGAAAGGTTGAAGAAAATTGAAAAGACAGGAAGGAAAATCATTGACGCAGCCATCATAGTTGTGAAGCACATGGTGACGGAATGTTGGCAAATTCAGACAAGTTGTCAGACTCCAAATTAAAGATAGATAGGAGTAATAACAAAACATCAGTCACTGTAATTAAACACCTCAACAGAAAAAGTAATACAAGCAGAAAAAGCATTTGACAAAAATGTATTATCAATTCCTCTCACAACCCTGGCCAAATTCAAATAATCACCTATTAATAGTAACAATACTTGTAATTACTAGATAAAGACAATGTCTGCCAAGATTCCCCTTTTTATTTTGAAGTTTGTAAGTATTTCGTGGGGGGTTATTTTGTGATTCTGTAAGTATCTACAATCTCATGAAACCACTAATTTATCCATTAATGTACATTTATCTCTGTAGACTGCGGATCCCTATTTTATTCAATGAGTTATAATCTCTTACTATCAGTGTTTATTTTGATGCTTAAATTTTCCCACATTTGGTTAGTGGAAGTCACTATTGGCTGACTTGCTTCTATTTTTACTTTTTGCTTGCTTTTTTTTTTTTTTTTTTTCATATTTGATGCATCTCATTATTCTTTCTGGCAAAACAAAGTGACTCAGGCTCCTCAATTGGTACCTACCTTTCCTTAATTGTGGAATTAACTATATCTAAATATCTAAATATACTGAAAATATTGATTACCAGTGGTAGGTCCAATTCTGATTTAAGAAGATAGTTCATTCTATTCATTCTAGTTTTCTCCTTTTTCAGATTTGTGATTCACTTAACTGACATAAGAAGGCTTGCTACCATTATCCTCAGGGTATTAATGTATTTGACCAATCCTTCTGTTTGTAACCAACCTCTCTTTGTAGCTGACACCTGCAATACACATTTTACAAATATTCTGATGACCCCATACGTGTTCCAACACCCACATTCACCTCTGTACCCCACCACAGCGACACCCTCCTCTCACTATTCGGCCTTGAACACCCCATCCACTGGATCAACCTCACAAACAGAAGTCCTCCTCACTTAGCTAAGAATCTAACACCCAGTAGGAGCTGCTGGAGTTCATCCTTTCCCTCAAGCCAGTACCTACATGTCTCAGCCACATATAGGAGTTTTTGGACCAAATCGCTTCAGAAAGAAAAAAAAATGGAAAGATAAAGAGGAATGGATAAAACTGAAAACCTTTTCTATATTTTAAATGACAGAGTTTTTGGATGATTGAGAAGTGCCAATAGCCAACTGTAAGAAGGAAGCAATTATAATGGTTTAAACAAAGGTTAAGCTAATGTAGAAAAAATAACATATTCCTTCTTTATTTCCATTTAATTGACCATACATGTGTGGACATTTTTTCTGCTTAATTATGTATTCGACTTATGACTAGTCCATTGATTAGTACTGGTCAGAGAAGGAAAAAGGAGTCAGGCAAAAATAATCGCATATATTTAAGTATATAATGGAAAATAACAAATAAGATATTCTGTAGAAGTACTTATAGGACCAAGACACATATGAGCATGGGGAGGTAAGCGGGGAGAAGGAGAAACAGAGATGGGGAGAAGGAGAGATAGAGACACAGGCAGAGACAGAGGCAGAGAGACAGATGGACTTACTCATTGCAGCCTTTTTGATCTCAACGCAGTTTAGAATTCTTTAGTATCAACACCTTCTAGAATAGAAAAGTTAAAAAAGAAAAACTACTTAAAGTATTTTTTACCTATATCATCAATTTCATGAATGTACTTTTTATTTATCTTATGATCCGAGTCAATAATGAAATCATATTACATTTTCATGTTTAAGATAAATTCAGTTGGCACAAGAGTAGGCTTTATCATTCAAATGTTCTGAAATCAGTAGCATTTTTTTGTTTATTTGTCAGTCTAGCTAAGACATGCATTTGTTCTAGGGTGGGTTATTTTGTTTGTTTTCAAATCTCATTTCAATATTATAAATATAATATAAACATGACTTATTGAATATAACTACATCATTTAATATTGAAGGAATTTAAAATTATTTTTATATGCTTCAGAAAGGTGGAAGATTTTCCTGTTGGAAAATATTATGGTTGATTCAATTTTCATTTCCAAAGTGGAGAAAGGTACATTTACTATCTAAAAATTATCATTTTCTCTAACTGAAATTTTAATCTAAGTTTTCAACAAAAAAGAATAGAGATTTGTTGGGCTGACATTTCAAAATGTCATGGCACTCATGAAATACTTTAATATATATTTTTTCTTATTAAAACCATCATTGTTTTAAAATAGCAACATACTTCAACTAATCGTAACTTCATGAGATATGACTAAATAAAAGGAATATAAGAAAAATATAATTGAATAATGGCAGATCTGCTTTTAAGAGAAACCATAATTTAGTCAAGTAACACTTGAATAGAAGTTAGATAAAATGTATGGCAAGCTTAGGCAAGACACTACATAACAATAGTTTAGAATAAATAAATCTATACTTTTTTTTTCTGTAAGAAATCAAATAGTTAAAACAATGTGTTTTCAAAATTCCCTTAGCTCAAGAATTCTTTGGTCACTTTTCTATACCTTCAATTTATTTATTTTATTATTTTTTAAATCTCTTTTCTTTAATTCAATGCTGTTCTACCCATGACATAACATACTATTCTGTTTCTCCTTTCCTTTAGAATCTGATTCTATTTTCTAAATATTGTTTATTAAGGCTACTTTTGGCCATTGTTGCTTTTCTTTCTTAGCGATAGTGAAAACAGGGAACATCATCCTGTTATTTAATGTATTTGTTATTGCCCCATTCTACATAATGGGTCAACTTCCAAATTCACTCACTTTAAAGGGCAGTCACTTTTTTCTTCATGCATCTACATGTCAGCTGGTGATTGGTTGATCCAGGTCAGAATGGCTGTGATTGTCTCAGAACCATAAGTCAAATCTAGGTCTGCTTCACAAGTCTCTCATCCTCTTTGGACAGGCGGGCTGGTAGGAAAGGTGCTTTTCATAGCATCGCACAAGTACATTTGATACCTTTGTTACACAACAAATGCTAGTATCTCATTAGCCAGAGCAAGGTATGCAGGGCCCAAATTTGAGTGGTAGGAAGGTACACTCCACCTTTACTGGGAGAAACTATGATCTCTGATGCTTCAGGGCATGGGTATAGGGACACAAGGGGGATTAATGGTGGCTTTTCATTCCAGTCGCCATACTTTTCATGCCTTTTGATATTAAGTATATTGTTTGTAAATGTTAACCTACTCGATGTCAAAATTGAGGCAATTTCTCTTCAATTTATTTTTTTCATCCATATATTCCCCAAAGCCGTTTGTAGCCAGAACCCCTTCTCATCCTAGAATCAATTAAATCCTGCATTACAAGACATCAATAGTTTTTACTCAATTTGTAAGTGGTGTCTGTAAATAACATATTATTTTTGTGAGTGTTGCTCATGTTCAAGAGCTCACAGTTGAACTGACCACTTATTTCGTGGATAAAATCATGCAAGCGCAGTCTTTCTAGTATTATTTCTGCTGACACGCCTCATATAGTGCTTAATTATGGGAGGATAATTAGACTCCTAGATATGAGGCCAAGCAAGGGGTGCCTCTGTGGTCTAATAATGGGTAGACAAAAAAAGTTATTGTGTTTCTTGACAATAGCTAAATATTCATAGGTAATTTCAGATGTATTTTGAAGAATACACATCCTAACCATTAAAAGAGTTGGTTTTGTTTGTTGTTTGTTGCTTTTTAATCTGGAACACAAGCTATTATTTACCTTTGGAAAATAACTATTAGGTAAATGCTTAGTACCTGGTTGAATAAATGATCTGTACAACAAACCCCCATTACACGAGTTTACCTATAAAACCTTCACATGTACCACTGAACCTAAAATAAAGTTAAAAAAAGAAAATAATTTATAGGCAAAAACAAATCTCAGGATATATATACACATACATATAATGTGCCCACAGAAATTAAAAATTTTAAAAAAGAATATAGAGAAAATGGATCCAGTTTTTCACTCAGAAGTCAATAAAATCATAAGATACTTTTCTGAAAAATTTGCTTGCTAAGTCTTTTTCTTATATTGAAACATAAAACACTCACAATATTAATATTAAATATTAGGAGATTTTTATAATGTTAAGCAGGATAACTAATCTGTCCTATAGACTCTGAAAGAAATGGATAAATTAATTTAACACTGTGATTAATATATATTCTAATGAATACCATTTAATACTATGCAAACACTGCTTCTCAACATCAGAGTGCATTAGAGCAGTATTAATTTGTCAGCTGTTCTTATAATAATTTCTGTTGAATATGTTATGCATGTAATAGACTCATAAAGATCAATATTTTTCAAAAACTGGTTAAATCTAAAAATGTGAAGAAGTAGTGTAAAATTTCAGTGAGGCACAATTTAAGAACAATATTTCAAATTTGACTCTGCAGTGATAATAATGCTGAGACTATTGAAAATATGGTGAAAAAGTAGAATCACATTGAATACCGTATGAAGTAAATTTCAGATATATTAAATACTTAAGTATTAAACGATAAAATAACTCAGGAAAATACATCAATTAATAACATATTTTTAACCAATTGGAAACTCTGAAATTACTTGCTAATAATCATTAAAAAATAAACTATTTTATTGCAGTTTTAGATGTGCAGAAAAATGCAGAGAGTATGGAGAGATCTGATACACTTTGCTTCCAGCTTCTCTATTATTAGTATCTTACAAAAGTCTGCTTCATTCATTACAACTAATGAACCAATATGGATACTCTGTTATTACTAAAGTGCATACTTTTTAGATTTATTAGTCTTTACCTCATTTCGATTTTATTTTCCAGGATTTCATCTAAGATTCCAGACACTTAGTTGTTCTATCTCCTTAGTCTTCTCTTGACTATAAGTCTCTGAGACTTTTCTTGTTTTTGATAACCTTGGCAATTTTGTGGAATACTAGTCATATATTTTGTAGGATGTCACTCTATTTGGATTTGTTTATTTTTCTAATTATTAGACTGGGGTCATGTGTTTTGGGGAAGAAAAACATAGGGTAGAAGTGCCATCATCACAGTTTATCAAAGACATGTGCCATCAACATGACTATTACTGCAGATACTTACTTTAATCAGCTGGCTAAGGTAGTGTTGGTCAGGATTAAATTATCTTCCCCAAGGGTTTTTTCACACTGTACTCTTTGAAATGCACTTGCTCTGCACAGCTCACACTAAAGATGCAGGAAATTATGTGAGCATAGAGTAGACATAAATTATTGTAGACATAAATTATTTTAAATTCTTCTGCATGGGATATTTGTCCATACTCTCCCATTCACGTATCTATTCAATCGTGTATTTGTATCATTGCAGATTCATGAATATTTATTTTATATTTTAAGGTATAATCCAATACTATGTCAATATTACTCATTTTAAAAATTTTGTTGCTGAAGTTGTTTTAGCTTTGGCCATTGGAGGTATTAGGATGGTCACCTGTGTCCTTGTGACAGACTCCCATCACATGAGTGTATGTGTTTGCTTGGTTTGTGTGTGTGTGTGTGTGTGTGCACTTTTTTCTTTTTGACACAAAACACTTCAGGCTTATCTAGTATTGGTTGGCTTAGAGCAATTAACTTAATAAATAAATTCATTTTAAAACACCACTTTAGACTGAACTGAACTGATCCATAAAACCTTTTTACAAGAAACAAAAGTATGATCCATAAAACCTTTCCAGAAAATTTTTTAAAAGCGATGAACTCATTTCAATTATAGTAATATATACAGCTACCTTTCTATTATAGATAGAAATGTGTGCATGTACTATAAAATAATCTATATATCCACATACTGTAACATCTTCTTTTTCTCTTTTATAAAATAGTTTCTAATTAGAAATTCAGTGAATATTCATCCCTTAAAGTGTTAGTAGCCTTTCTAGACTCTGGGATTCATCTTGTTCCAATAGTTATTCAAAATCAGTGCATTTCTTTTTTCTAATAAAAATGGCTTATCTCAGGTAAATAGTATGTCATATCTAGAACATCAAATATATTGCAACAGAGAATCTCAGAAAATTAAAATAGGGTTGGTTAAATACATGAAGTTCATTTTATTGGCCCTGTACGTGAAAGACAACTGGAAAAGTTGGTCTTGATAATCATGGTAATGAAAAATAAATGTGATGTTTTCATTAGACATTGATCATATGAACATTAAGAAACCTCCATCATTCATCTGATGTATTAACATTTTCCCAAATGTACAAGAAAATATTATTGAAACTCACTAGTGCTGTGCACATGCATGTTCACATAGTAGTGAATTTTCCAGTATTTCAAAATTGGAGATAACCCCTGGACAAGGAAAAATTTAGAACACTATTGTTTTAGGGGAAGTGTTTACAGTTTGTAATGCCTTCAATCTTCAGGCAGGTAATATGATGCTACAGCTGAACTGGAGCTGATCACAAATTAGAGTGCACATAACCTGTCTCAGGACATTACAATTCAATGTAAATAATACAAAATCTTTCACCAAACAAAATAAGCCCCCAGGATGAACCTGCTTTGCAGTTCTCACATTTGTAAACTTCTGCCTCATAGCAAAATACACTAATAGTTGAATAGGATCAAGAACCAAAATCATTTAATGGCTCTCTGCGTATACTCTTTTGAAATTTTCAGAGAAGTCAAAGCTTATTAGCAATGTTTTCACAGTGATATTATCCAGTGTGTCACACTGACATAATTAGAAATCATGTATTAGGCCTATTTGCCAGAAATAATCAGGAGTTATTTAGTATGTTCCTATAAGAAAAGTATTCTACTTCTGACTGAGATGAAATGACAGAAATAAGATATACATTCTTCTAACCTTAAAGAATAAAATATAGGGAATCAAACAATTTTGATAACGTTAAAGACAGAAACCAAATAAGTTAATCCTTACGAGTGCCCTAACTTTTTGCTATGAGGAATTTTCCAGGATGCAGAAAAAAATGAGAAAAACAGGTGAAGCCTGGTGCACTCTAAATTTAGGAGATTTGGGACCCCAAAGAGCCTGTAGTTCCCAGTAGAAAATACTGACATAACACAAACAGAGAACTCTGAGGATCTGCAGAGGGTGCACCTCAATTACTGAGATGAGTAATGATTGGTATGTGTAGGAGAAAAGAACCATCCAACATATTTGAGGTTACAGTGCCTGTAATCATTAGATTCTCTAAAGAATGTATGATTTACAAAGTGTTGGGTGAAGAACACACAAGGGTCATGCCTCACGAATGTGGGATCCTTAGACTGAGAATTGATTCAGTTCAGCTTAACAAACCTTAAAAGTAAGACTTAAAAGAAACAGCCTGTTTTCAAATAGTGTAACTATGTCCCAAAGTAAACTCAAAATATTTATAGAAATAAATAAAAAATATCTCCAGAAAAGACAAGACAGTATTTGGCAACCAATTAATAATTACCAGGCATCACGTTCCCAAAAGAAGAAATACAAAATAGAACTTCCATATGATCCAGCAATCCCACTGCTGAATTTATATCCAAAAGAAAGGAAATCTCTATGTGAAAAGATACCTGCACATCCAGTGTTTATCACAGTACTATCCATAATAGCCAAGATATGCAATCAGCCTCAGATACCCATCAACGGATGAATTGAAAATGTGGTGTATATACACCAAGAATGGAAAGAAAATGTAGTATATATACACAATGGAATGTTATTCCATCATTAAAAAAAAAAGAAATACTGTCATTTTAAGCAACATGGATGATCCTGGAGGACGTTATGTTAAGTGAAATAAACCAGACACAGAAAGACAAAAATCGCAATTTTTTCATTCATCTATGGGAGCTAAAAAACAGATCTCATGGAAGTAGAGGGTAGAATAGTCATTACCAGAGGCTGCAAAGTTTATGGGAGGGGGCAATGAAGAGAAGATGGTTAAAGGGTACAAAAATACAGTTAGAAGGGATAAGTTTCAGTGTTCATAGCACAGTAGGGTAAGTATAGTTATCAATAATTTATTATATATTTCAAAGTAGCTACACGTGAAGATTTGGAATGTTCTAAACATGCAAAAATAATAAATGTTTGAGCCAATTGATATCCCAATTACTCTGATTTGATCATTACTGGTTGTGTGCATGTATCAAAATATCACATGTAACCCATAAATAGATATAATTATTATGTATCAATGAGCAAAATGCCCAGGCATGAAAAAAGCTCTAAAATTTGATTCGTAACGAAGATAAAAAAAACAATAAAATACAAATGATGTTGAACTAACACATACTTTGGAATTAGCAGGAAATATAAACTGAGTCTATAGCATATGTTTAAAAAAGTTAAGTAAATATGAAAACTATCTTTAAATGCAAATAGAATTGAGATGAGAAATAAAATTTGTAAGATAAAAATTACATTAAAAATTATTTAAAATTAAACATAGGAAAAGGGAGGAATCTGGCTCCAAGCCAAAATCTTGTGTGTGATCTTTGAGGCCCTGCCAAAGGTCATTATAAAAGCTTTCCATGAAGGTCTTGATGAAGAAAACTGCCCTCCACAGCTTGGTGTGCAGTCAGTCAGTGCAGCGCAGAGTCTGAAGGGAGTTACCGTCAAAGTTTAAGCCCACAACCTCCACCCAACCCATGTCTAGGCTAAAGTTGGCCACAATCTTTCCCTTTTACATAGATCTACTTTTCTAGCTCAAATGCCTCCATGGAGGCCTCCTTCTTAGGAGATACTCAGTCAAGTCCAATCTCAGGTATTTCCTTGTGGGGAGATATGTAACTACTAATAACATGAATTATTATTGAACAAAGAAAATTTAATTTTTTTGATTCTGTCTTGGTAAAGTTATACTTATCTAGAATTTTAATTTATTTTCTAACATACTAATTCCAACATTAATCATGTTCATTAATTTTATTTATAAGATATATATTTATTTATAAGATATACAACGTTGCATGTTCCTTCTTTCATGCCAAATATCTTTATCTGTGCCTTCCCAATTAAATTAAAAAGTAAATTTTTTTTGTGGTCACTGCAGTTTTTCAGCTGCCATCCTCTTAATTTAACCTCTCTTTGTTCCCTGACTTTGCTATTTTCTGGATCTTTGGTTTCTTATACTTCAAGCAACTTTCCATATTGATTTCAGATTGTCTTAAAGTGCATCTTTCATCAGTTAACTTTTCAGCTCAAGCACTTTTACCATTCATTTTTTTTAAAGAAACATTTTGCTCTATCAAAATCTAACTTCTGTGATATAGCCTCAAAAGTTTCATTTATTTAACAGTAATTAATATGTGCTTATTATATGTCAAGTATGAGGTTTTGCTGGTCAGCAAAAACGTAACAATTTCTTCTTTCATGTCCTTTCATAATAGTGAGAAAGAAAAATGTGAATTAAACAACTATAAACACATGAAATTTCAGAGGTGACATGGTACAAAGGAGAAGAACCAATTCTATGACTGAAATAGAAGTATTTAGCTAGCAACATCAGCAGTTCTTCCTTAAATAAGTCATGCTTCTATTAACAGCTGAAGAATAAATAATATTTGACTAGTAATTAACAATGACTGATAACATTAAACAGCATGGGCCAGGCGTGGTGGCTCACGCCTGTAATCCCAGTACTTTGGGTGGCCCAGGTGGGCAGATTAACTGAGGTCAGGAGGTCGAGACCAGCCTGACCAACATGGTTGAAACCGCGTCCCTACTAAAAAATATAAAAAATTAGCTGAGCGTGGTGGCAGACGCCTGTAATCCCAGCTACTTGGGAGGCTGAGGCAGGAGAATTGCTTGAGTCCATGAGATGGAGGTTGCAGTAAGCCACCGAGATTGTGCTGCTGCACTCCAGCGTGGCCAACAGAGCAAGACTGTCTAAAAAAAAAAAAAAGCATGTACAAAGATCCTGTAGTGAAGTGGGTGGAGAATAGTGTTGAAAAGAGAAAGAATGCTGTCATGGCTGGAGTGGAACAAGCAATGTGGCGATGAGTTTGAGGGATAGGCAGGAGTCAGACTCCAGAGGGCTTTCATGGCCATATTTAGAAGATTGCTCTTCAATGATTCACAGTCGTAAGTCAATGATTACATGTGTTTTGTAAAAAGTACTTTATTAGCAGAGAAGTAAGGTTCAGAAGAAGCCAGAGATCTACAGTCAAATACCTGGGGAATAATTCAAGGCAAGAAATGATTGTAACTTAGACTAAAGTTGTCATGGTACAAAGATTATTGGAACCAGACAAATTATATTTTAGAGACGTAAATAATAGTACCTGCTAGGGCCTGGGTTTAGGTGAAGTTGAGGTGGTGTCTTTTTAGTTGTATCTCTCTATTATATTTCAAGTTTATTCAGTATTCTCTATGCTATCTATATGATCTGAATAGATTTAACAGTCTATAAAATACACTTCAGTAAAATGTTTTATTATATTTCAGTCATATCACTGGTTAACTGACTCTAAAACTAATCATCTATAAAATGTACTGTCCCTTCTACCAATACTTCCCAGTTTAATATCATTCTATACTTTAAAAATGACATAAGTTCCTGAATATTTTATGCAAGGTTTTTGGTTTTTTTCATAATTCACCATTTCCACAATCTAACTTCTCCAAATAGATACTAATTGCCATGTTTGGTTCATGCATGTTTTTCTTTGCCCTTGGATATTTCTGGAAAGTCTTTTTGCTTGTCAAACAAGCACATTCTGATTTTAACATTCACTTAACAGTTTTGTTGTCATCGTTGTTTTGGCTTTCAATACTTTTGCATTTTGAAAGAACACTGTACTGGAATGGGTTAACATCATCATCTTTAGCATCCTGGTAGCATTATTCAGTAGTTAATAAACAGACTTTAAACTTCTGCCTGACTGGTTTTTGAAAAAGGAACCTGAGGCTCCCCAAACTCAGGCACTATTGTAGCTTCCATCTCTAGTTCTTTTAATCCTGGCCAAGATGGCGGCCGTGGAGACTTTCTTCCGGTCCTAGGCGAGAGTGAGAGCAGCCATGCAACCAATGAAGAATGTGGTTAAGTTGATGTGGCATTTAATTCAAGTAAGTGAATGCCATGTCTTTGCCAAAGAACACTAAGCACTCTTTCCTTTGCACTAATTCTATATCTTGTAAATTCTTATATTATACCTGGAATGTTTAAACACTGTTTTTATTTTGTTACAAGTCTACTCTCAAGCAAACAAATAAAAATGCCCTTTTGTACATTATTGGTGTATTTCTAGAAGATATATTTGTTACATGTTAGATGCTCATTAAATGTTTATTTCTTGTAATACCTGAAGTACATGCTATGTGTTTACAAAAAATATATAAAGATTTCACTCTTTTATAAGGTGATATTTTAAAATGCAAAGTCTGAATCAAGGTTACAGTATTCAATTTAAATTTTTTTTCATGAATATCATTTTTCCTTTGAAGGTTTTATATATAAACAAGAATGCATATATTCATTTAATTTACCCTTTAGAGTCTAATTATAATCCAGTGAGATTAAGTTCTCCGTTGTGATGTATTAGACACTGTGGAAAATTTTCTAGAAATTTCAAGCATAAAATAATTAAAATTGCAAAAGCATTGTTGAAGCCATTGAATTTCGTTAGTATATTGACTTCACACATATAGAAAATCAAAGTTTAATTGCTATTCATGATGGATAACTCTGCTTCTATTAGCTCTGAGGAAGGTAAAATAGGCTTTTAGCAATAGAAATCCATCCAAACACATGTAATAGCATTTTCCTGGCTTGCTCATTAGATTAACACTCATCGGAAATACAGTACTGATTCTATATATATATTATATGCTCCAAATGGATGTTTTAATTTTATATTAATGATATCAACTAAATAATTTTGAATGCCATGGATGGAATCAAAGTCATTCTTCCATGTCCTTCTTATAGATTAAATAATACTTCAGAAAAACATAGAATTCTGCATGCTTTCAAATCTATCCTATTCAAAGAGAGTGTCTTTGATTGTTGGTATGGTGACAGTTATGTGGTGTAGTGGTGCAAAAGATGGAATTTGACTTAACTCTGATTCCTACTGTCCTAAGTGTTGATATAAGGGAAAACATGCCAAAGAAATCTTTCCAACAATTTTTCAGCCCCTAGACACCTACTCTGGGTCTTTCCACAGACATAGAAAAATCAACGTTCTAAAACTGGCATTTCTGTTTATATTTTCCCATAACCTCTAGAATTGATTTAGAAGTCTCTGTACCATGTAGACCTATATACTCCAAGTCAAATCATTTTTATGGGGCAGGGAATAAGATGCAAAAAGTCATGGTTTTGCTGGTGTTTTTTGTTGACTTTCATTTTACTTTTGTCCTATCATATAAGTGGAATGCATAGCTTACTTTTTCAGTGACAACCACTTACACAGTGTTTATTTTATCTTGAAATTATAAATTGTATAGAGCAAAACAAACATTGAATCATTGGTTAGATTCATGCCTCCCTTTCCCGTTTGTGAATTGCTTCTGCAACACTACTGAATGATTTGAACATTAAGCCACATTTCGTATTCTATCCCAGGAACCCATTACCATGTTTCAAACTCTCTCAAAATATGGATAACTGAAATAATAATTATTCTAAAGTTGTGAAATAGCCACTGTAAGTTCTAATTATGGCTACAATTGAGAATGGACATTTATGTTTATTAATAATTATTTATTTCAAGGGCTTTTTTTTTGTTTGATACAACTTTTCAAATTTAGCTTATGTTCATTAACTACAAGTATAAAGCTGCTTAGTTATATTAAATAAATTGACTTCCTAAAAATTAAACCGTAAATATATTTTTAAAACACTTATATTTTTATGTGTTCTAATTTTTGCTTCTTGACTCCCTTTTCTATATGGAAAGTGCTTATGGAATTATAATAGAAGAATAATATCTAGTGAATACTCTTTGTTATGTTTTATCTCTTTTGTTAAAATGTATATGCGACCTTCCTTCCTTCCTTCCTTCCTTCCTTCCTTCCTTCCTTCCTTCCTTCCTTCCTTCCTTCCTTCCTTCCATCCATCCATCTTTCACTCAGGCTGGAATGAAGTTGATCATAGTTTATTCAGCCTCAACCTCTGGGTCTCAAGGAATCATCTTACCACAGCTTTCGACTAACTGGGACTACAGATGCGCACCACCATACCATGTGACAATATTGGTAAAGTTTTCCATAGTAAGAGAAAGACACTTTAAAATACGTCCAGTTCATAATTAAACTTGCTATTTAAAATAAATCTTTGTTACTCTTTTTGCAGAGCTTAGAAACAAAACTCTGTATCTTTCAATATATTATACCCTAAAATATGTTTCAGTTTATGATAGAGATTTGATTCTCATTAGTAAAAAAAAAAAAAAAAAAAAAAAAAATACAATCCTTAAAGAAAGATTGAACATAAAGAAAACGTTTTTACAGGCAAACAAAAAGCATGTTGATATGTGTACCTAAAATTAGAGATAATTGTATTTAAAAATATTAACATTAGGCTACATAGAAAGCTTACTCATCATTCTCTTGACATCGTAATAATGGTTTATTGTGGTTAAATATTGTGATCAGTTCTACTTAGATATGGTCATGAGCACTTTTTACAATGCAAATAACTGGTATTTTGAAGTTCCTGGGTTGTGATGGAGCTGTGTAGTCTATTCTTCACTAATTTGACACAATGAAGTAATCAGCCCAGAACAATAAACTATGTAATTAATCTCATGAAGCCAACAGTTTTATGTAAATGCTAGTGATTTATTTATTTGCATATTTGAAAGTTTAATTTCCATTTCTGCTCTGAAAATAATTTTGAAATAAGTTAATATATTAAAATATATATCTAGCTTAATAAATTATTATAAATATAGTAGATATGCTAATGTTATTATGTATCTTCAATCCATATTTGAAAGAGATGTACTTCAGTTATTATCTTTAATACATGTTTCACTTTGTATTTGAGAGAACAATTATATGTCATTTAAAGATTCATGGCTAAGTGTTACCACCAATCACAGAATGAATATGGATGGACATTTAGGGCGAATATGTTCAGATACAAAAAATGAAACAAAATACTGATATTAGTTTCATGGCATATTTTCTTCTTCTTTTTCTTTTCTTTCCTTTTTTTTTTTTTTTTTTTTTTTTTGCTTCAGTAAATTCTTACCTGTCAAGAAAATAACACAGATATGTAGAGGTAATTGGTTTTGTCCAGTGCCTCCTAGCAGGGAAACATGGGAGGAAATATGATGTCTTTGCATCTTTATTTCTTTATTTGTTTTTTATTTCATTAGGTTTTGGGGGAACAGGTGGTGTTTGCTTACATGAATAAGTATGTACTGAATACCAGACTAGAAAAATTATTGAAGAAATGGGGCAGATAATATAAATACAGATAAATGGCAAAGTACTTTTAATTCCATTATGAATTCTGGTTAAATGTCTCCATTTCTCCCATTAATGACAACTAGACAAGCTGGTTATTTTTCAAAAATCAATTTGATGCACTCAGAGAAGTAACATAAAGAGTAATTTTTAGGTCCAGGTCTACAAGATATCCAGATAGAGAAGTGGCCAATATCAGGTTCTCCTTTCTCCATAGCGGCCATTGCTTTTATTAGAAAAGGGACTAAAAGGCTCAGAAAGCATTTTGAGATCTTCCTGCGTATAGAGAGAAAGAGGCTGGAGACCAGGTCCTGTCAAGGTTTGGAGCGCTGATAACACCACGGTGCAGGTAACACCTTGGACAGCTTCAACACAATGGATTGACACTTTCATGCTCTGAAGAAATAAATGCTATCCTAGAGCTCTATCACCAGTGAGAAATGTCACTATATTTCATGAATGAAGGCTAAACAAGGACATATTTCACATACACATGAAGACGAACTATAAAGATTTAAGAAGGCATGATTAATAAATAAGGTGAGACTGATAGTATTGATACGTAAAAATGCTGAAAATAATATACATCTACATACTATGAAAACACACAATAACACCAGCATATAAACCAGGAGGAAGAGAATTGTTCCAAAATGTGTTTCACAGTTGCCAAGAAGATAAAGGTGCCAATCTATAATAGACTTAGAAAAGTCAAGTATACATGTTTTAATATTTAAAACTGCTAATGGAGTAGAAAAAAATTATAAAGCTCTTCAGATAATGGAGGGGCAGGTAGAATAATTAAAATAGTCATTCTAAAAGACAATAAGAAAAGATATAAAAAAGATGATCAAGCAGATAGAAAAACTAAAAGAACATAACACATTTTAAAGTCACATGTTAATACTTACGTTAAATGCAAGTAGACCAAATTTCCTAGTTAAAAAACACATTTTTAAACTGAATAAACACACACATACACATACAGAGAAGGTAGTGAGATTATATATTTAAAGTACTGAAAGAAAATAAAAATGCTAGCCAAGCCTACCGCATCTAGCAAAACTCTTCTCCAAAAATGAGGGAGAAATTAAGAAATTCTCAAATAAACAAAAGCTGAGGGTATTCATCACTACAAGACTTGCCCTACTAAAAAAAAATATAAAAAAATGAAGTGGATCCTTTCATTTGAAATGCAAAAATGCTAGACAGCAATACAGAAGTATAAGAAAACATAAAGTTCTCCAATAAAGGTAAATACATGGACAAATATGAAACTTGTATTATTGCAATTTTGGTTTATAACTCAATTTTCAATTATTTTATAAAATTTAAAATGCAAACACATAAAAATAACTATACATCCATATTAATTGATACACAATATATAAAGGTGTAATTTGTGACATTAATAACATCAAGCAGGAGAGTGCAGAACTATAAAGCAGACATTTTTCTAGCTGGGCGTGGTACACGCCTCTGGTCCCAGCTACTCGGGAGGCTGCAGGGGTATGGTCACTTGAGCCTAGGAAGTCCCGGCTGCAGACAGCCATGATATACCACTGTACTGAAGCGCAGGTGACAGAGTGAGACCCTGTCTCAAAAAAATAAATACATAATTTTTTTATGAGTTAGAAATTAAGCTGTTAACAGTTTAAAATAGATTGGATATAATTTTTATATGTTTAATGTAATCCCTATGATAGTTTGACGGTTACAAATGGAATATTTTAGGAGAGTTTGACATTTGACCTTTAGCTAATCATATAATAATTAAGTTCATTATTGGATAATTTTAATAATTTTTGGAGATATTTTCTGAGATTCTTAAAGTGACAAATCTTGCACTAATTTTTTTGTCTTATTATATTGGTTATATCGCTTTATATTCGAATAAGCCACTTTTGTTCTTATTAATCCAGTAGGTATAATAGAAAAATTATTCATTGAGTCATTCATTTGTCTTAACAATATTCCTTCCTATATTTTGAGCATAAAATATATTTTTGATATATATCATTGGTATAAAAATAATTTAGTGATGTTTTAATATGAACTTATGTATTTATTTGCAATATTTTATGGTCCTGTGTCTACGTCTATACTCACTTCCAGACACAGGATTACCTACATTCTATCCAATTTTCTTGTTTTTACAATGTATCATTTTACTCAGTGTTTTGGAAATTGAGTAGAAACTACAGTACTTATATTTTGGTCTAATTTTGAAAGGCTTGTGCTTTATTATAAAATATCTTGAAAATAAATATGTCTTGAGAATGTAGTTTTTATATATAATGTCATAAGTTTTCAAAAATAATTATGAGTGTTTTTTCACAGAAGCTTCTATTATGAAATATAGAATATGACTCACTTGTTAACTTTAACTATATGTGTAAAAACAAGGCTAATGACTTTAGTATTAAGAATATATTGTTTGTGAGATATTGATCTAATAGCTCATTAAATATACAAATTATTCTGACTACATATATCACTGAACCTTATCTCCTTTTCAGGTAAAATAAATAAAATATTGCCCAAAACAGCTAGATAGTAAACTTGCATCTTTTAAAAACTTGACACATTGTGTATGAGTCTAGCTTAGACTTAAGAAATATAGAATATTTATTAAGGTATTTATAAATTTCTTCTCTATGGTTAAAATTCACAGTCATTTTAAAATATTTTACCCAGTGTTCTATCCCAGTCTTGCTTGTTATTACCCTTTCTGCAATTCAAACCTTAAATTTCTGCCATTAAATAAAACAGTTTTATATTTGATCAAAAGTACTTTACATCCCTCTACGAAAGCTATTCGCTTATTCCGTAGTGGTGAGGTATTATGGTTTAAGAGCTTATCAAAGTGAACGGACTATCTTATGGGATCAACTGTAGTTTTTAGACTTTTAAGTATTAAATTGTAACAATGTATTATTTTGAGTTGAAAGTGAAGAATTACTGATAAATGGAGACAATCCAACCTCAGATCTACCCTTGGCTTGTATCTGCTACATTCATATACTTCTCATCAGAACTTCTGTCAATCCAATTGATAAACAAGAGTATTTAATATCACCTCAGAGTCACATTCCATATTTATTGTAACAACATAACTTTTGCAACATAATAAAACTTTTGAAGGTTTAATTTTCCTGTCAGTAAAATGGGATAAGTTCTATCCAGTTTTGGTGAGGATGTAAAACAAAATAGCTGTAGGTCTCTAAAGTATTAGGTATTGAACAAATAAGAGTATTTCCCTCTCTCATTGTGAAAGTCAGTCATTGTACATGTTTGTTTTCTGGTATCACTAATACGTCCCGTAAGCAGAAAAGGCAGGATCTTTTTTTTCTTCTTCTGATATATTTTTCTGCTTCACCCACAGACATGGTCCCTGTCACCATCCACCTCAACTTCATGTATCTTCAGCCTCTACCTTTGTAACAAGCACATGTATGTAAATAATACTATTAATAACATTTGAAACTGTCTACGTTTTATATAAAATGACACGCCAGAGGTTTTTAAATACTATAAAATCTGCATCTTCAATTAATAAATTTAAAAAATGAAGAAAATTATTTTAAATAATCAAATATTAGTACCCAAATGTTTCAGAGTCAGATTATGGAATAGCCTCAAAGAAATTACATTTGCTGAAATTCATTAGTTGATTATTAATTACATGTCTCCTTTTTGGGTTCTCAGTATCAATGGTGAAGTTTAAAAACATATCTGGGTATCCAATTGGTCATGCGTGCACTAGCTAAAATAAACAATTTTAGAGTTCAGAGTACATGGGTTGAAATTTCATACCAATCTTGTATGTCCTGTATGACACTGGGGAAGTACTAAATCTCATTTTTCCTATCTATAAAATGGTCTAGCAAAAACATACATCTAAGTTTTTTTTTCTTTTTTTTCTTTTTTCTTTTTTTTTTTTTTTTGAGAGGGAGTCTTGCTCTGTCACCCAGGCTGGAGTGCAGTGGTGCAATCTCAGCTCACTGAAAGCTCTGCCTCCTGGGTTCACGCCATTCTCCTGCCTCAGCCTCCCAAGTAGTTGGGACTACAGGCACTGCCACCTCGCCCGGCTAATTTTTTGTATTTTCAGTAGAGACGGGGTTTCATCGTGTTAGCCAGGATGGTCTCGATCTCCTGACCTCGTGATCCGCTCGCCTCAGCCTCCCAAAGGGCTGGGATTACAGGCTTGAGCCACCGCGCCCGGCCATAAGTTTTAACTATGTGTAATTTACTGAAGCCTTTTACCGCATCATCTGAAGTTAAAAAAAAAAAAAACAAAACAACTTTATCTACATTAAAATAAAGTCTTATGAAAAATGTTGTAGTCAAATTTGGACATCCTAGAATTTAGCTAGCATAGTAGATGAGATAAATAATAAAATCTAGTAACAATAAAAACTACCTATAATTAATCACTTACAATGGGATAGACCTCTTAGTAAATCCAAGCATTTTATTCCCCCTTTGGATTCTTTGTCAGACCAGTGCTAAACACCAGTGTATATTTTGGTGTTAACTTTGGTTATTACAATTGCTGCCTCTGCTGCATTTCTTTATAACAAGTTTGAATTAAACAAAAGTGCTTGAACATTGGAAAATTTTAACCTGATGAGAAGATTCATATTTTATTCATCATGTGTTATAGGGTTTATATGAGACTGAACAAAATTTATGCAGCTAGTGTTAAAATATTTAGTCATAAGGTAATGTAAAAACTTTTAGTCATAATATTATTCTAAGAAGTATGCATGACTGTGTTATATTTAAACAATATATATGGATTTTTAAGTACGTATTTTCAGTTTTCTCTGACAATGTTTTCATTTTCATTTTTTTCCCAGATTGACTAGTACTTAAAACAACTGCAAAATACGTGTATTTTCTCAAAAATAACTGCAAGAGTAATGGACATTGAGATAGTAAGGTTCTTATTCCTCTTTATTTAAATCTGTAAAGCAACGTAGCAAATTAAAACTGAGATACTATTATATTCAATTCATAATTTGATGCAAATGAAAACTTTTTTTACAAGGTGAAAAATAACTGAAAAATGAGTAGATCCAGTGGAAGTCAAACAATGTAACCATCTTCAGGCAATAACCTAGTAGGCCACTGTTGTGAAAACAGAGGCTGGAAGGAACACATAGATTGACTTAAGCATGGGGCTGCAAACTTAGTGTTTTAAGCCATGTCCTTCATACACAAAGTATTGAGGTATTTTTGTGGTTTTTCTCAAAACTAAATAAATTCACTGAAATTTAATCAGCCTCAATAGCCACAGTGCTTTAAATAGAGCATTGTAAATTTTGAGACATCATATTTGCTTTTTTTTTTTTGGCTAGGGTCCCAAGTTTTCCTATATTCAGGCTCGTGTTACAGTAGTTTTGTTGTGGGATTACATTCCTAATTATTGTGTGTTAACATGATGCATATTATTCTATTCATGATTTTCCCTATCCTTCTCCTCTTCAGCTACTTTCTCTCCTAATTATAAAGCATAAATGAAACAATTGAACATATAATAATGCATGCATCCATTACTAATAACTCTATCATCCTCTAAACCATCTCTTGCTTTTATGCTGTGTAAGTAAAGTAATATAGATGCCTAAGAATGTCAAATGACTATGAATTAATTTATTTGCCTTTGAACATCAAAGTCCTCACAAAATCAAGTCATTGTGAGGAAACAGAAATACTCTCAAAGAAAGTGTCACTTCTTTTAGTGTTTAAATACAAAACAACTGAAAATAACTGTCTCAGTGAGTGATATCGTACTGGGAAAAGGATAATCAGATTCAGAGAAGTACTTTTATGTGTACTTTTCAATTTTTTGGTTTTTCGTGTGTTATCATATAAATACATACACATACAGATACCTATATAGTAATTCTGGTTAAATTAGCGGATTTGAAATATGTGAGCCTTTGATTATATTATTTTAAAACTGTGTGTTCATTGTTCAAAATATAACAGTGGTTATAACTGTGGTCAAATTAATTGTGGGTTTTAAGGGGTACTGTGTAATTTAGCATGGTACGTGTAAGAATGTTGGTGGGCTTTATACTGATATGATGAACTATTTCTGTGACAGAAGGAAGATGCACAGCCACAAGAATTGTAGAATGCTTTCTGAATTTTTTTTTTTTTTTTTTGGTAAACTAATATAATCTATATTGCCATTCTCTATGTCCCTGTCCCAAAAAATAATTCAAGTAAACAAAAGACCTGCAGGTGTCTGATCTTATCCGAAAACTGAAACACAATAAATGAGGTGATTAAACTAAAAGGCAAAGAAATATAGAAAACTGAAATGAAGTGTACACTGATGTGAGATAATGCTGGTAACAACATCAGTATTCATACCATAAAATAAATACATGATTATTAAATAAATTTTAAAATAATTTTACCATATTTGTGAAAAATATTGATTTGCTGTTTGGATAGATGTTGATTATAAAATGTAGAATCTCTCCAAATTATCAAAGAATTATTTAAAATATACAGTGAATCTGACCAGTTTATTGACTAATACTACTAGCTGCATATATCTTTTTTGAAACATTGTGTACACAGTAAAGATTTAAGAGAATCAAGGTTATAACTATTGACTCTAAAGCAATAGGCGAACAGTTTGCCAGACCTAATTGTCTTCAGCAATTGGTCTGAGCAAAAATTGAGATTTGATTCCTCTCATTTCTTCTTCCTCATTCCTTTATTGCTTTAATCTTTGTGATTCCTAATCACTTTTCTAAAATTTAAACAGACAGAATACACTTATGTATAATTAGAAGATAATATTCTTGCTTTTCAAATGTATCTGAGGCATGTATTTTATTACATGTATTCAGAGTATTTCTCTTATGGAAATTATACAATGAAATGGATGGAAAATGTAGTGCAGACTTCTACAAAATGAAACGAGTTATTTCATTTAATTGAAACATTCATGTGAACATTTTTGGAAACTTACAATTAGATGTATGCTCACTGTAATTTTCACCATCTTTCGATAAATTCTGCCAGTTCTAAACCTTACCTGCATGTACGAGATAGTAGATAAGGACTGTTTCCTGCAGTCTCTTGATCTGAATTATCTTTTTCATTCCCTTTTGTTGAAGACTTAATTATATCTCATTGTCTCCATCATCACTGTTAATTTCATATTTCCAAATGTCAACTTTTTAGCTCTTCCTTATGTCATAACTGCACTTGGATATTCAGCTTAACAAGATAAATATCAAAATCATTTACATATTTTAAAAATAACATTGCAGTGACCCTATTATCTTAATGATCCAACTAGAGTTCATGGGGAGAAATTCTGACCAGATCCCTATTTTAGTATCAATTTTTCTACAAATTTTACTCTTAAAATTTCCTTCAGACCATGTTTCCTGACTCCTGTTTCTCCATTCTATGGGCTCTTGTTCAAAATCTTTGTATAAATGCGTTTGTGTTTATAGAAATTTGTTTATCTTTCAAGACACAATCGGAGTTCTCACTTTCTGGAAGCTATGTCGGAATTCTAAATTAATTTATATTACCATGTTTGTACTTCGCTAGTTCCTTTTGCATGTCTTTATCACAGCAATCGCCATGTTACATTGATATATGGTTTTCAAGTATGTCTTCACCAATTTATGAGTTGTTTAAGCAGCCAACAGATAATCTGGAGTTCAATAAAATTGGATGAACTAAACTGAATTAGACAAAAAATGTACTATGGCTCTACAAAGCCTGTCATTATTCCACTCAAGAAGTAAATAACTTTAAACTACTCACTTTGTACTTTCCCTAGCCCTCCAAATCTAATTTATTTTTTAAGAAACAATATAGATATTTAACCATAATTTTTATTAATCACTACTTGTTTAGGAAAATTGTACTATCAATTGCTCTTGCAATAAAATAATTACACAGCATTACATCCTTTAAGAAAGCTTAATTTTATTCATAAATTTTGTCACTTTTAAGAACTCATGTAGTGCCATACCTAAGTAAAAGACTGCATATCCCACGCTTTCCCATTCTTTTTTCCCATCATACAATATTTAGTCCATTCTTTAAGGTGTTATTCTTGAGTCACCTTTAATGAGAGGAGGTCTCTGATATTCATATTCTAATGTACTCTGAACATATAAAAACAGAAATTTGTAAGTTAGAATTAAATGATTAGACATGTTTCTGAGGACTCAACATGGGAAATAATATTCCCTCTAACAAATAATTTTTACTTATAAAAATGATTTAATCATGTAAGTCTTTAAAATTTTGGTGAATCCTCAGTATATGGAAAAATTAAACCTAACCAAAATGAAAGGATTAACACATTCCCTAGGAGATGGATCTCTGCTTTTGAAGAAAGAGTAGCTTGAATTAACTTTAAATTGCTTTATTTCCCAGAGCTGGAATGTGGTCCCCAAACTAGATTTTTAATTGGTTCCTGAAGCTCTTTTTTCTTAAATAAAATCATCAAACTCACTTTAAAATGGAATTTGAAACCACATTAGCCCAAGGCAGTAAAAAGCAAAACAAAACTAAAGTTCAAAGTTTTCTTAAATCTATTTTAACTTGTTGTGAAATCCCTAAAAATGAAAAAATCAACATTGTTTAGTACAATGTTTTTTGTTTTTTTTTTCTTGAGCGGTAACAATCATAGGAGGAAACTCCTTTTCATATAATGCAAATACTGAAAATATGTATTAGATTTTTAAAACTAAGGGAAAACAATTCTAATATAAGTAAGAATTTTAAACATAGGCCAGGTGCGGTGGCTCATGCCTGTAATCCCAGCACTTAGGGAGGCCGAGGTGGGAGGATCACTTGAGGACAGGAGTTCGAGAGCAGCCTGGCCAACATGGTGAAACCCCATCTCTACTGAAAATACAAAGATCAGCCGGGCATGGTTGTGTAGCTTTTAGTTCCAGCTACCCAAGAGGCTGAGGCAAGAGAGTTGCTTTATCCCTGGATGTGGAGGTTGCAGTGAGTTGAGATCATGCCACTACAGTCCAGCCTGGGCAACAGAGCTAGAATCCATGTCAAAACAAAAAGAAAAAAAAAATTTTAAACATATTTGGCAGCAGCTTTATAATATTAAATTAAATGGATTAGAGGAAAGAGTAATTCGATTTTAGCATTTATTTTATGTTACTTTCTCTTGCCATATGTGTATTGTGCCTTCCATGAAATAAGTCATTATTTAACTTAAAGAGGGTCAATGAGGTGTTGAAGATGGAGTTTTCTTCTTTTACTGTTAACAATGGGTTTGTATAATTTGTTTAAAAGAAATTTAAACCTGCTTATTGAAACCAGAAAAAACCAGAGAATACTCTCCTAGCTCTCAGCATTTATGTACTGCACAAAGCTTATTCTATTACATTTGGTGTAAAACTTTACCATGTTCTGTTTTAGTCCATAGTAATGTTTTAGTCCACTTCTCTACACACCACAAAGCTCTTTCTTTTCTTTTCCTTTTTTTTTTCCGAGACGGAGTTTCACTCTTGTTGCCCAGGCTGGAGTGCAGTAGAGCAATCTCACCGTAACTCTGCCTCCCAGTTCAAACAATTCTCCTGCCTCAGCCTTCTGAGTATCTGGGCCTACAGGCATGCACCGCCATGCCCAGCTAATTTTGTATTTTTAGTAGAGACAGGGTTTCTCCATATTGATCAGGCTGGTCTTTAACTCGCGACTTCAGTTGATACACCCACCTCAGCCTCCCAAAGTGCTGGGATTACAGGCTTGAGCCACTGCGCCCAGCCCACAAACCTATTTCTAAATGATGCAAAAAGTGAAGTAAAGTTTTTACAGAGCCTAGCTAATATCATCCTTAATTTCTGGCCTTTTATCGTTACTTATGCTTACTAATTAGCTATATTTTTTGTTTCTTTTAGAAAATTAAGGGTACTGATCATGTTACTAAATTCTAAGTCATTCATGATGCTATTAATTCAGGATGACTAGACCATTTTAAACTGCAAAATCAACATCAAAGAGCTTATATATATATACACACACACACATATATACATACACAGAGAGAGAGAGACAGAGACAGAGACAGAGACAGAGAGAGGGATTTTTAAAAATGGAGAGAGAAATTCAAATAGTTGATTCTCACCAATTCTTATGGCCTCAAAGTCACTGCAAACACTACCTAACCAACACTAAGCTATTGCTTCTATGGGAAATACAGGGTTAGGTTCCTGTACGCCTCTGATCATAACATTTTTTAACCTGATAATCCATAACTTTGTTTTACGTGCATTTCTGTTTAATTGTTGGGAAAAAGCTGAGTGTTGGGAGAAGCTGAGGCAGGGCTTGCATGTCTGACATCATGTAAAAGAGTCTTGGAACCTGTCTGGGGTACCAGGTCTAAAACTCCTTGTGGCCTTTGGAACACCAAGCTCTGTGCTAAAGGGTGCATCATAATCTAAGCCCAGGGCATAAAATCCCTTGTGGCTTGGATAGAATCCAGGGTTTGTGGCTCTGGAATGTGTCTAGACTTGCTGGCTCCTTGCTCCTTGCTCTCCCACGATCAATTGTATCTTGAGTTAAAAGAACCTGTTCCCTATTATCTCAAGTAGCAGAGCAAATGCTAAACCATCACAGCTGGAAATCATGTGCTTAATGTAACTCGTCCTTTTGACCTCCAAATTCTCACCACCTGTTTCTGTGTTGGATTACCAATAAATAGCATGGGCTCCCAGAGCTCAGGGTCTTCACAGCCTCCATACACCAGTGATGGCCCCCTGGTCCCAACTTTCTCTCCCAAACTGTTTCTCAATCCTTTGACTCCACCAGACTTTGTCACCTCCACGACCTGGTGTTGGGTCTGATCACCCCAACATTTAATGACACCTTATTTGATATAGTGTTTGTGTAAACTTTGAACTTATCAACAGTACTATAACTCATGTCTGAGCAAGCTTAACACATGTATTTTTTCTGTAAGATGCATCACAGCCTTCCCAGTATGATGCATTCTTATGATTTTATGTTGCCTTAGTAGCTATTCTGAATTTAGGTTTTACTTTCTCATAGCAGAATTGGGGCTTAGTCACCCTTGACTCCGTTTCCAGTTCACCATTCCCTCCCAGTCCTTCCATGTGGTTGATCCAGATATCTGGCTCAAACATCTGCATCCAGGTGACCACTTTTCTATGGGATAGCTGGATACAACCTACTTATATCCAGCTGAAAACCCCCACTGACCTCCACACCCCACGTGGACAAAGCAGACATGCAGCACTGCCCACTTCTCAGTCACAGAATGATTCCGTGGAACTCAGGCCATCAATTAGAACTCTTTGAGAAAAACATGCTTGGGCAACACGCTGGACTCCAATAAAGGCTTTGGCCTACAGGCCTCTCACTTATACTCTTGCTCCCCACATGCTGGCAGAGCTTGTGTTTCCTGAATGGCTGCTAGCATGTTGTCACCTCTCAATTCTGTAGAAGTATATACAACGGCAATCTCCTGGTGGTGTTGGAACTTTTTTTCTATTTTTTTTTCTTTTTCTTTTTTTTTTGAGACAGAGGCTCACACTGTAACCCAGGCTGGAGTGCAATGGCACAATCTCGGCTCACTGCAAGCTCCGCCTCCTGGGTTCATGCCATTCTCCTGCCTCAGCCTCCCAAGTAGCTGGGACTACAGGCACCAGCCACCACGGCAGGCTAATTTTTTTTGTATTTTTAGTAGAGACAGGGTTTCACCGTGTTAGTCAGGATGGTCTCGATCTCCTGACCTCGTGATCTGCCTGCCTCAGCCTCCCAAAGTGTTGGGATTACAGACGTGAGCCACCGCACCCTGCCATGTTCTTGGAACTTTAACAAGAAAGCATTTATAGAAAATCCACTTCCCCAAATGCAGATTATATACTGTGTTAGGCTGAATGCTGATTCCCCCAAGGATATCCATGCCCTAATCCCCAAAATGTGTAAATATGCTGGGTTACATGGAAAGGAGAAATTAAATTTGCAGATAGAATAAGTTTGCTTATCAGTTGTTCTTAAGGTAGAGAGGTATCATGGATTTCCTATCTCTAATCCTCACACTGTGCAAGAGTCAACTGTACATATATTTTCAGTTGTTTCCCATGCAGCCAAAAATTCACTGTAACATTTGACTTCCCAAAGACTTAGCTACTAATAGCTTACTGTTCACAAGAAGCCTTACCAATAACATAAATAGTCGATTAACACATAGTTGGTATATGACACATATTCTATACTGTATTCTCACAATAAAGTAAGCTGGAGAAGAAAACGATATCAAGAAAATCATAAAGAAAGAGGAAATATATTTATTATTTATTAAGTGGACCATCATGCAGTTCCTTCTCCTGTCATCTTCAGCTGAGTAGGCTGAGGCAAAGGAAGAAGAGAAGGGGTTGATCTTGCTGTCTCAGGGGTAACAGAGGTGGAAGAAAATTCCCATATAAGTAGATCCACGTAGTTCGAACCTGTGGTTCAAGGGTCAACTGTAATTATAAAGGTCCTTCAAAATGGGATGACTAAGCAGAAGAGGAAAGTCAGAAAAAGAGGTAAGATGACAAAACAGTTTCAGAGTAATATGATGTCAGGATTTAACCCTCCATTGCTGGCTTTGAAGATGGAGGATAGCACCATAGACTAGGGAAGATGGACAGCTTCTAGAAGCTGGAAAAGGCAAGGAAAATGGATTCATCCCTAGAGTCTTCAAAGGGAATGCAGCCCTGCTGATTTTAGCCCAGTGAGATTTTAGATTTCTGACAGGAAGAACTGTAAGATAATACACCTATAAGACAATAAATTTAGTTATTTTAAGCCATTAAATTTGCAGTGATTTGTCACAGCAATAGAAAATTAGTACATCTCTTCACCCTCTGTTCTGTCTCTCTAGCTCTGTACATATATACATATGCTCATATATGCACACTATACATATATAAAAATATAGAAAACATGTAAATTTTTTTGAGATGGAGTCTAGCTCTGTCACCCAGGCTGCATGCAGTGGTGCGATCTTAGCTCACTGAAACCTCCTCCTCCTGGGTTCAAGGGATTCTACTGCCTCAGCCTCCTGAGTAGTTGGGACTACAATTGCACGCTACCCTAGTAGCATTCAAGATGCTGGCAGATTTAGTATCTGGCGAGGGCCCCATTCCTCATTAATGGTGCCTTGTAGCTACATCCACATATGGTTGAAGGGCATAAAGCTATATTCTTAGGTGGTAGAAAAGCAAAATGGATAAAGGTGCAAAGACTCCCTCAAGTCCTTCTTATTGGCATGCTATTTCCATTCATAAGAGCAGAATTCTCATGATCTAATTACCTCCTAAAATCCTCACCTCTAAATTCTGTTGCGTTAAGGACAACGTTTCAACATATATTTTGAAGGTACGTAACCATTCAAAGCAAACACCCAACTCCATAAAACATGTTAAGCTGAGCACTCGAATAATTTTTAAATGATGGTGAATGTTGAAAATATGCTTTCTTGTTTTAAAGAGCTGGCCACAACAAGCAAAAGACAAAATTGTACTTCGATTTTTATTCATAACTGAAAACAAAATTCATTCTTGGAGGTACTGTGTTGGCTTCTGTACTGACAGTGCATTACCAACCATTGGGTCTAAGAAGGGTTATGCGTCTTGTAAAATCAAACAAATCCTGCATCATCCCAACAAACTGAATGCTTTGCAGAGAGGCAGTTGTGCCAAAGACATTGGAGATTAAATGAAAAAAATATGGGTAATGCTACTAAAAGTCATATGTATATTATTAAACAAAAACTAGTACACCTGAGAATGTTTGAGGAGAACAAAAATGCCTGAATGTTTGAGAAAAACCTCCTGTACGTGTAAAAATCCAATAGGTTACCAAAGGATGTCTTTTTCACAGGGTGTTCAGCTGAAAGGTGAAATGCATGAATATATACAAGAAAAAATAAGCCACATTTTGCTGACTGCTTTGACGATAAAAAAAAAAAAGTGGTTGCAGAATTTAACCCACATAACAGACATTTACAATCATATGATACAGTGGAACAAGCATCTGCAAGACTCTGGAGAAACATTTTTATAATATAATGAGATACTTGGATTTTAAGTGAAACTGAACTTATGTAAAAATTATGTTGCAAAAATAAATTTTGAAATGTTCTTATTGTGGCTTCGTATTCAGAGAGTAGGTGGCTATCAACAAGCCATTAAGTCTTATTGTAAGAAAACTGGATGATTTGCCCAACAAAGTTATACAATTTTTTTCCCCTTTCAACACAAAATATGCTTGGGTGGAAATTCTTTTCTCTGACTCTTCTGCTGAGCCTGAAAACTTGATTTTGATAGAAGAGGAAGAATTTTTCAAGGTGAGTAGCAAAAATAATATCTTGAGGTCCTTGTGTTCTAATGTCAATATATGTGTCATCTAGAATTTTGTCCATGTTGATTTTTTTTTTCTCTTAGAATGGATTATGCTTTCCTATTTCTTCATACATTTCATAATTTTGAATTGGATTCTGGACATTTTGAATGTAATGATATAGAAAATATGGGTTCTCTTCTGTTTCTCTTAAGAATGCTAATATTTTTCTCTTTCATTTAAGCAGGCTATTGATTTGACAGTTAATCAAATAACAAAACTCTTGTTTTCTGAAGTAGGTGGCAGATCAGATTTTCATCCTATTTTCTTTTAGCTTTAACAGACTTATGAGAAAGCCTGTGTGAAGCTGGCCCCATGATTGGTTCAGGAGTGAGCCATATATTTGGGCAGAATTTATACACAGAATTCACAGATCCTCTTCACTGGATCTCTCCTTTCTGGAATTTTTCCCTTTAGATTCCAGTGGCTCTGATTGCCATAAATTCTGGCTTCTGGTGCTTTCAAAACAATGAGACTGTGAGTTTTTCTGTTGAAATGTTAGCCTTCCTGTCAGATATAAATTTGAACTATCTCATGATAAAAGCAATGAAATGAGTAAATCGCTCTTTGCCCTATGTTCATCCCTGTTTCCAAGTGTAAGAATCCTTCCAGTGTCTGCTTTGTTTTTTCACAATCTTCTGCTTTCAGGTACTTGTTTTTATATTTTTATTTTTCTAGGAACTACAGTTGTCTTTCTTTACTCAGTTTAAAATCGCTGAAATCAACAGTATAAAAGTAAAACAAGAAAAACCTAATCTTTTACATACCACATGTTAGAGAACATATTTCATTAGAATATTTTTAGTACAGACCAGGGACTGTGGCTCATGCCTACAATTCCAATGCTTTGGGGGGGCCGAGACCAGTGGATCACTTGAGACCAGAAGTTTGAGGCAAGTCTGGCCAACATGGTGAAACCCCATCTTTATTAAAATTACAAAAAAAGAAAAAAAAAGTTAGCCAGGCATAATGGTGTGCACCTGTAATCCCAGCTATTTGGGAGGCTGAGGCATGAGAATGGCTTGAATCCAGGAGGCACAGGTTGCAGTGAGCCGAGGTAGTGCCACTGCACTCCAACCTGGATGACAGAGTGAGATTCTTGCCTCAAATATATATAGTTTATACATATAAATATATGTCATATATTTATAAATATATATCAAAAATATATAAATTTATAAATATATATCAAAAATATATAGTTTATATATATAATTTATATAGTTTCTATATACATATTGTTTCTATATATATATTAGTAGAAATTAGTTATAAGATATTTAGGCTGAATAGAAGACTACTCAGAAAAAGCAAAGTATCAAGCAGAACTTTTTTTTTTTTTTTTTTTTAACTAAAACACTGTGGGAGGCTGAAGTTTTGTTTTGTTTTATCCCACACTAATGACTTGCATTGTAGTCGATGTCCCTGTGGGAAGAGAGAAGCAAACAGAAAAATCATATTTATTAATTGACCAAATAAATAAATCTGTTGGAAAATATGATCTACTTAAAAGATAATTGAAAATGATTAATAGGTTATCATGTCCTCAAGCACGTATCATTTTTACATATGGTCTGCGATAGATAGAATGTTCTTTTACCGCAGAGCTTTTCTGAGGCTTGACCAGTTTTTCAAGTGTCCCTCCAGGACTAAAAATTCATTAAATTGTAATAATTTGAAAATGACTTAAAGTTACTAAAGATCTATAAAATGTCATTAAGTAGGATAGTGAGATGGCAATACTTTGGTTTTGATTATGTAGAACTCAATGCTTATTTAAGAAAACAAACATACAGCAAAATGATTAAATAGAAAAATCACCATTTTAGCACCACCACAGGCCTTCTGTTAAAAATGGGAAGTGTTGGCCCGGTATGGTGGGTCACACCTATAATCCCAGCACTTTGGGAGGCCAAGGCAGGCAGATCATGAGGTCAGGAGATCGAAACCATCCTGGCTAACATGGTGAAACCCCATCTCTACTGAAAATACAAAAATTAGCTGGGTGTGGTGGTGGGTGCCCATAGTCCCAGCTACTCAGGAAGCTGAGGCAGGAGAATGGTGTGAACCCAGGAGGCAGAGCTTGTAGTGAGCCAAGATCTCATCACTGCACTGGTTGACAGAGCAAGACTCCATCTCAAAAAAAAAAAAAAAGGGGGGGAAGTGTTAATTGATATATGATGGGTATTTTGATTTATTCTTGTAGTTATTAAAATTTTTCTTTTTTGCATTTCAAAAAACTAAATTTATTTTTACTAACATGTTTTGACAGTAAACCTGGCTCATCAGTCTCTTTAACACAAACATGACAGCAATGCAACTGGAAGGTTTTGGTGATAATGATGCAGACTCATGGAATCAGATGTAGTTGAACTGGGGTGGGAGACACAGGTATATTATTTATACTTGCAAAGGAGTGGTGACAATTTATGATGATACTAATACTTCCTGGCTTGAATTGAATATATTGTGAAATATGAATGATTCATTTAAAGGCTGAAGCATTTAACACTGACATCCAAGCAGCATTTCCTGAATTCCTGTTAGTACAGAAATAGAAAATATTATGAAATATCACTATGACATTATTGCGGTAACTTTCTTTTTTTGTACTTGTGGATTGATACTTTAAATCGAGTGCTGTAGATTGCACTGAGTGCCTGCAATTCATTTTGATACCCTTTATATCTGATTACAATGTTTAACTTGCCATGCGAGGCATATTTTATGCAAAAGAAAATATTTTTGTTTACATGGGCAATAGTTTAAGTAGTAGATTGACATTAAAAGAAAGAAACATTCAAGCATAAACTGAATTTGAAAGTAATTTATATTAAAGATTCACAACAACATATTATCCTTAAGTGCAAAAACAAATATTGTATCATATTTTACCGATGGCTAATATGGCTAACATATGGAGAACTAAAGCATTGATTTGACAATGACCCAAATAATGACGCAATTATAACCTTTTCAAGAATGATTTAAAGCATATTCTCACCTTTTCATCATTTCACTTTTTTACTATGAGAAGATCATTACTCAAAAGGGAAAGGAATGACTTTGTCGTTGGCTCTTGCTGACAGTTATATTTCAATTTCTCATTACAATGAAATGTAAAGCACAAGAGGAGGAGGATGGGGGAAACTCTACCAACTACCCCCCTTGCAGTTTTTCATGTGTGATACTCAATATGGTTTAAAAACCTAAGAGAACAACCCATTTTGTTTCAGCAGCAAATCTGTCAACCTGTTGATGGGGCAAAAGCACAACATATTTCATTGGAATGCTGCCACATGTAACATTTATTTGCAAAATGCAAGGAAGATTTTAAAGGAAAAACTTCATAACCTAGGAATTTAATTTAATAATACCAAGTGAACAAAAATTATGATAGCCTGTGAACTTTAAACTAGATGAAAATTGCAAACCTGAATCATGAAAATTAAATTATAACACTCCTTGATTTGTTGAACATAATAATGCTTATTGAAATGAGTCAAATGACATTTCTCTTGTGAAGACCTTTCTGATACATGGCATTTGAAACTTCCTCCATTGTTCATGATCATTAATGCTTAATTTCAAAGATCATTTAATATGTACTTTGTAAAAAGTCTGGATTTAGATTTTTAGGTTTTCTTGGCTTGATTAATTTGGTGAGCTGAAAGACACTGCTTCATCAGAATTCAAACAAAAGAAAACATTTCCAAGGTGAATTTTCAATTCTATATAACTTGATCATTTTTAAAGAAATGTAAAAATAGATTGTATAACTTTTGCTCATTTGCTTCCTAGGACAATTAACACTTTAATACCACTACTTATATTAAAACAAAACCATGCATTTTTTCTCTATTTTTATGTAATTCGACTTAAAACTGTATGTATTGAAGGCCTACAGTGAGTCAAGTTCAACTCCATTTTCTTAAGATGCGTCAATGAACCAAGCAAAAACACCTCCTTTATGGAGCTTATATTCTAGAGGTGACAAGGAGACAGATAACAGTGCACCTGACACACCCAGGGTATGTTACATTACAAAGCAATGAGCCTTCTGGAGCCAAAGCTAAAGTAGAGCAAGGAAAGGGCTTGCAGCTGTTGGTAGGGCCTGGGGGAGAGTTGCCATTTATTGAGGCCCATGATAACAGGCCTCTTTTTGGTGATATTTGACCAAAACATTGAATGGCACATTTGGAGAGAGCTATGATGAGGCCAGTGTGATTAGGGAAGAAGATGAATAAACCAGAGGAAAAGTCAAGATGTGGATGGAGAACTAAGGGCAGCATGATCACGTTGGTGGTCAAGTCATTATAAAGAGTTATACTCAGACTGAAATAGGGAGCTAAGTAAAAGTTTTTAGCAAAGGAATGAAAAGATTTCATGTAGGTTTCTCCCCTCACTCCCCTCCCTTTCCCTGCCCTCCCCTCCCCTTTTTTTGACAGAGTCTCGCTCTGTTGTCCAGGCTGGAGTACAGTGGTGTGATCTCTGCTCACTGCAACTTCAGCAACCTCTGCCTCTTGGGTTCAAAAAATTCTCCTACCTCAGCCTCCAGGGAAGCTGGGATTACAGGCGTGAACCACCAGGCCCGGCTAATTTTTGTTTTTTGAGTAGAGACAGAGTTTCACTATGTTGGCCAGGCTGGTTTCGAACTCCTGACCTCAGTTATTCACCCACCTCAGCCTCTCAAAGTGCTGAGATTACAGGCATGAGTCACCACACGCGGCCTGATTTCACCTAGGTTTCTAAACAAGATTTCTGGCTATCATCTAGAAAAATTATGGAAGACAGATAAGGATCAAATCAGTTCAGCTAATTATAAGGCTATTGCTTTAATTCAGACAAGAAATTATGGAAAATGTAGCAAGTCCAAACAGATACATCTACTTAAGGAAACATCTAAAAGCAAATTTGAATAGAAGACTATCTTGTTTACATACTGATCATATCTAATATGCAAAGAGTTTTTATTACTTTAAATTGCAAGTTTTGAAAAACATATTCACTTCTCTTCCGTGATGAATCACTTTTGGCAACACGCCTTTGACCTAATAACTACATTTCAGTGTGACTGTATTTGATGGGCAGATTATATAAAATACTTTGAACACACCACACTGGTACATAGTAAAATTAAAGAGGATAATTTAGCTGGGCTTAATTCATAACTCTGGTGTTGCAAATTTCTTTTCATTTTATTCTTCCAAAACATGTTTCTCGGAGTTAGGCCTAATAGGTTGTGGAACAAATGCAATAATTAGGTGTAGGTCACAGGTCATTGCAGACTTGGTTTATCATCTTAAACAGGATTTGAAAGATAAAATTCCCTTTACTGCAGTTTCTTGTTATGGCATTCTTGTGCATGTCATGTTTAATAAGTTTCTGTCTTCTTGAAAACGTTTAAAATATTTTTTATAAATATCTAGTTGAGCACTCAGTCTTATTCTATCCAGGCATGGTTCTAATCTGCACCTCTATGATTTCAAACCTTGTCATTCAACATCTTAACTATTATACACTTTTGTATCTAGTAGGTGCAATAAGCCCCTGTTTTCATGTGAATTCTTACGTCAACAGTTCAAGGAAATTGCATACATTAGAATGGTCCTTTCTCCTGAAAACTCATGATATATTTACTATAAAGAAAATAATGTCATCATTCAAACTCTTGCTAAATTTTTTACAAGATTACAAGTACATTATAATTAACAAAAAAATTGAAAAATCATTTATAAAATATAAATACATTTTTTAAAAATATGTACAGGTTGCATTAGTAATTAACAATTATTGGTAATTACTTGAAACATAATTTATATTTAACAAATCATGGTGTTGTAACCTAGAGACACACATTTTTGGGAAGGAAAACAAAACATAAGCAAATATTATAAATATCATCTGGAAAGCAGAGGCCCCTCAGCTCCACCAATAGCTAATAATACCTGCTTTCCTTCAGTACCTCGCAGATTCCCTCCAGTTCTCAGAAATCACTGCTAGCAACACTCTTTCTATTTCATCCCTTTACGTGTGTGCCAAAAGGCCACCTGAGTATGTTTAGCTAAGTTCATTCTGGTATCAGATTGCTGTGATTAATACTGAAGGTCAACTTGATTGGATTGAAGGATGCAAAGTATTGATCCCGGGTGTGTCTGTGAGGGCGTTGTGAAAGGATATTAACATTTGAGTCAGTGACTGGGAAAGGCAGACCTACCCTTAATCTGGGTAGGCACCATCTAATCAGCTGCCGCATGGCTAGAATTTGAACAGGCAGAAACATGTGAAAAGAGAGACTGGCCTAGCCTCCCAGGCTATATCTTTCTGCGATGCTGGAGGCTTTCTGTGCTGAAACGTTGGACTCAAATTCTTCAGTTTTGGAACTTGGACTGGCTGTCCTTGCTCTTCAACCTGCAGACTGCTTATTGTGGGACCTTGTTATCGTGTGAGTTAATACTTAATATTATATATACATATATATGTTTATATGTGTATATGTACACACATATGTTTATATACGCACATATATATACACACACAAATATATACACATATATAATTCTGTCATTCTAGATACATTGGCTCTGTCCCTCTAGAGAACCCTAATACACAGATAAAGAGTAATATGTGAATAAATATAAATCAGTATATCTCATTTTATTGTGTTGCCCTTTACTGTGCTTTACAGAAATTGCATTTCTTTACAAATGGAGGGTTTGTGGTAACCCAGCATCAAGCAAGACTATCAGTACCATTTTTCCAGTAGCACGGGTTCACTCTGTGTCTCTGCGTTATACTTTGGTGATTCTCACAATATTTCAAACTTTTTTTTTCCTACATTATATCAGTTATGGTGATGTGCGATCAGAGATTTTCAATGCTACTATTGTCATTGATTTGGGGGACACAAACCATATAAGATGGCAAACTTATTTGATAGATATTACGTGCGTTCTGACTGCTCCACCAAACAGCCATTCCTCTTCTGGGTCTTCCCTACTCCCTGAGACGCAACAATATTAAAATTATACCAATTAATCACTCTACAATGGCCTTGAAATATTGAAGCGAAAGGAAGGACCATACATCTTTCACATTAAATTAAAAGCTAGAAATCATTAAGTTTAGTGAGGAAACCATCCAAATTTTTTCTGAGACAGAATTTCACTCTTGTTACCCAGGTTGGAGTGAAATGGTGAGATCTCAGCTCACTACAACCTCTGCCTCCAGGGTTCAAGTGATTCTCCTGCCTCAGTCTCCCGAGTAGCTGGGACTACAGGGGCATGCCACCACGCCCAGCTAATTTTTGTATTTTTTAGTAGAGACATGGTTTCACCATTTTGGCCAGGATGGTCTCGATCTCTTGACCTTGTAATCTGCCTGCCTTGGCTTCCCAAAGTGCTGGGATTACAGGCAACCACCACCATGCCTGGCTAACTTTTGTATTTTTAGTAGAGATGGGATTTCAACATGTTGGCCAGGCTGGTCTTAAACTCCTGACCTCAGGAGATATACCTGCCTTGGCCTCCCAAAGTGCTGGAATTACAGGCGTGAGCCACTATACCTAGCCAGAAACCATGTTAAAAGTGGAGATAAGCCTAAAGTTAGGCCTGGTGTGCCAAACAAGTAAACAAGTTGTGAATGAAAATGAAAAATTCTTAAAGAGAATTAAAAGTAATATTTCAGTGAACACATTCTTAATGCTGATCTGGAGAAAGCTTTAGTGGACTGGCTACAGACAAAAAAGTGGGAAGCTAGAAGAGGTTGGTTCATAAGGTTTAAGAAAAGAAGCCATCTCCAAAACATAGCAGTGCAAGGTGAAGCAGTAAGTGGTGACACATAAGCTCCAACAACTTATCCAGAAGATTTACCTAAGAGCATTGACGATGGAAACTACACTAATCAACAGATTTTCAAGATAGACAAAATACCAGCCTTCTATTGGAAGAAGATGCCGTCTATGACTTTCATAACTAGAGAGAAGTCAATGCCTGACTTCAAAGCTTCAAAGCAAAGACCAAATTTCTTGTTAAGGTCTAATGAAGCTGGTGACCTTAAGTTGAAGCCTAAGTTTATTTACTATCCCCAAAATCCTAGAGCCCTCAAGAATTATGTTAAATCGACTCTGCCTGTGCTCTATCCAAGGAACAACAATGTGCTGGATGCCAGCATGTTGGTTTACAGCATCCTTCACTGAATATTGTAAGCGTACTGTTCAAACCAACTGCTCATAAAAAAGTTAACTTTCCAAATATTATTGCTCATTGAAAATGTACCTGGTCACCCAAGAGCACTGATGGAGATGTATAAGGAAATAAATGTTTTCATGCCTACTAACACATTTCCTGTAGCCCACAGATCAAGGAGTAATTTTGACTTTTAAGTCATATTATTGAAGAAATGCATTTTGTAAGGGTGTGGTTGCCGTAGATAGTAATGCCTCTGATGGATCTGGACAAAGTACATTGAAAACCTTCTAGAAAGGATTCACCATTCTAGATAGCATTAATAATATTTGTGATTCATGGAAGGAGGTCAAATTAACAACATCAACAGGAGTTGGGAAGAAGTTGCTTTCAACCCTTACGGATGACTTTAAGGGATTCAAGACTTTCGTGGAGGAAAAAAACTGCAGATGAGGTGGAAATAGCAGGAGATTTAGAATGAGGAATGGAACCTAAGGATGAGACTGAGTTGCTTCACTCTCATGATAAAACTTGAACACATGAAGAGTTGTCTCTTATGAGTAAGCAAAGAAAGTGATCTCTTGAGATGAAATCTATTCCTGTGAAGAGGCTGTGACCATTGTTGAAATGACAACACATTTTTTTTTTTTTTGGAAATACCATGAACCTGCTTGATAAAGCAGTGGCAGAATTGAGAGGATTGAAATTATCGTATTTGAAAAGAAGTTTGACTATGGGTAAAATGCTAGCAAACAGCATCAAATGCTACAGATAAATCTTTCATTAAGGGAACAAACAATATGAGAAACATCATTGTTGTCTTATTTTAAGACATTACCACAGCTACTCCAACCTTCATTACCCACCACTCTGATCAATCAACAGTCATCAATATGGGAGCAAGACATTCTACCAGCAAAAAGATTCTGACTCGCTGAAGCTCACATGGTTTAACAAATCATTTTAAAGTAAGGTCTACATATTGCTTTGTAGACATAATGCTATTGCACACTTAATAAACTACAATATAGTGTAAACATAATTTGTCATGCATTGGGAGGCCAAAAATGTTGTGTGACTCACTTTAATGCAATATCTGCTTTATTGCTGTGGCCTAGAACTAAATCTGTAATATATCTGAGATATGGCTGTAATCAAGGGGGTAAGTAATTTATCAAATCTTATATATCATACAACCTCCTTACTAAAAAAAAAAAAAGCCTAACAAAAACACAATACTTAATATTAGGGAAAACCAATGAACTTCAATCATCGCTCATATTCTAAATGCCTGCTCCTTGAAAAAACCTTTTGATAAGTCACACATTCCATTTCTAGGACTCTGCAATTTATTGAGATAAAAATCTATGAAGAGATAAACAGATCATTTAACTAGAACACAGACAACTAGGGAGGGGAAGTAGAAGTTAGTATCATAATGCTCTAGACTTTAATAGAGAGTTGTTAAATCTTTATTCATAGGATATGCCTTTCATTTTACTAAATGACTCTCTGTAAACCTAGCAAAAGGAATGATTTGTCAGATATTGTAAAAAGGGTAGAACTAAGGTATTTTATAGTATAAGCTCAATCTATTTGCCTGACTCTCGTTGTTTATAAGCCAGTCTACTGAAGCCTTTTCAGCTACATCATAATGATTTTAAAAACAAAGCAGTTATGAATTTCCTACCGTTCCATGTCCTTGTATCCGTAACCAGAAGTTATTGAGAGGACAGAGATAGCAAAACATCATACTATTGAATAGCAAGTACAGCTTCTGTAATACCTGTAATAGCTGGACCCTGCTTTATAAAATTCAAACAAATTACTTAGAAATATATTTTTATTTTAATCGTATTTTTTTTTTTTTTTTTTTTTTTTGAGACAGAGTCTCACCCTGTTACCCAGGCTGGAGTGCAGGGGCATGATCTCAACTCACTACAACCTCTGCCTACCGGGTTCAAATGATTCTCCTGCCTCAGCCTCCTGAGTAGCTGGGACCACAAGTGCACATCAGGCCTAGCTTTTTTTATTATTATTATTTTTACTTTTTGTAGAGACAAGGCTTTGCCATGTTGCTCAGGCTGGTCTTGAACTCTGTGCCCATCTGGGCCTCCCAAAGTGCTGGGATAAGAGTCAGGAGCCACCGCACCTGGCCAGAAATATATATACATATATATATGTGTGTGTGTGTATGAATATATATATACATATTCTTTTTTAAAAGTTACACTTTAAGTTTTGGGATACATGTGCAGAATGTGCAGGTTTGTTACATAGGTATACACATGCCATGGTGGTTTGCTGCACCCATCAACCCATCATCTATATTAGGTATTTCTCCTAATGCTATCCCTCCCCCAGCCCCCCACCCCCTGACAGGCCCCGGTGTGTGATGTTCCCCTCTCTGTGTCCATGTGTTCTCATTGTTCAAATTCCACTTACGAGTGAGAACATGCAGTGTTTGGTTTTCTGTTCTTGGGTTAGTTTGCTAAGAATGATGGTTTCCAGCTTCATCCATGTCCCTAAAAAGGACATGAACTCATCACTTTTTATGGTTGCATAGTATTCTATGGTGTATATGTGCCACATTTTCTTTATCCAGTCTAGCATTGATGGGCATTTGGCTTGCTTCCAAGGCTTTGCTATTGTGAATAGTGCCACAATAAACATACATGTTCATGTATTTTTATAGTAGAATGATTTATAATCCTTTGGGTATATAGCCAGTAATGAGATTGCTGGGTCAATCTGGTATTTCTGTTTCTAAATCCTTGAGGAATTGCCACACTGTCTTCCACACTGGTTGAACAGAAACATGTTTTTTAAAGAAACATAAATGCTTTGAAGCTAGCCTAAAAAGTTAATTACCTTATACACAAGTCAGCAACATTTTCTTTCATAAAAATATTTTATATTAAAAGCCAAGCCATTCACTAATGTCAGACAAATCACTGCCCCCTTGGTGACTAGAGTACCTTTTGATTTTATTAATTCTTTGCTGATTCCAATTAATAAAGATAAATCTGAAAAAGAAATTATATGGTGTTTCATTTTCAGAATCTGAGATACATTTAGAACTAAAGAAGAAATGAAGGAAGTCAATATTTCTGCAATTATTCCCTCTGGTTGCCTCTATTCCAAAGACAAGGACAGCTCCCAAGACCACACTACGAATTAGGCTTAGAATAACAGTTAAACTGAACTAACAGGATTCTAGCAAAGACAGACCTAGGTAATCAAAAATCACTTGCGGAATAATTGAGAATGAGGATCAGATACTGAGGGTGTTCAGATGTCAAAGATAGGAGTTTCTTGCTAACCTGACTTAGCAGTGTTCTTGCTAACACTGGATTTTACAGAAGAGTTCACATTTTACCGAAGAGTGCACAAATGGACCTAGGAGAAGGATCAGGAGCCTAATTAGAGTGGTCAACCAAAGAGTCTGTCACCTCTGACCCGCGTGTTCTGTTTTCCCTTTCTTCCAAACTGTGAATCTGTCATCCGTAAGAATCACTCCCTTATATATACCCTTAAACCCTTTACCCTTATCGTTCTTTTTTTTTTTTTTTTTTTTTTTTTTTTTTTTTTTTTTTTTTGAGACGGAGTCTCACTCTGTCGCCCAGGTTGGAGTGCAGTGGCCCGACCTCGGCTCACTGCAACCTCTGCCTCCCGGGTTCAAGCGATTCTCCCACCTCAACCTCCCAAGTAGCTGGGACTACAGGCGCATGCCACCATGCCTGGCTACTTTTTTTATTTTAGTAGAGATGGGGTGTCACCATATTGGCCAGTCTGGTCTCAAACTCCCAACCTCGTGATCCACTCGCCTCAGCCTCCCAAAGTGCTGGGATTATAGGTGTGAGCCACCGTACCCGGCCTCGTTCTTTATACTATATGCCTACGTAACTACAACCATGATGAATCTAACACTTCTAACTTTTCTACTGTCTGCAGGTGGCTGAAAAAGAAAAGTTAAATAATATTACTTCAATTTTATACATATTTGATCACCAACTTCTGGAACTCCACGTTATATTATCTCCCTTATTTGTATTATTCATCTCGATTTTGTATTTTTTGATAGTTTTCCTAATCTTCCTGTTCTCTAAATAATGGGGTGATGCAAGGATCAATACTTAGAAATGAATGCTTCGTGCAAGTTTCTACAAAGATTTTTCCATCTAAACATATGACAACACCTTTCTTGTGCTTGCAGAATCTTTGGCATCCCTATCCACAACCAATCTATCCACAAATTGTGCCAGTTTTATCCTGAAAATGTACCTGAGATTTAACCACTCACTCGTTAATAAGTATTCAAACACCAAGTGAAACTCACCTTTCAATTGGGTCTCTGCAGTAATGTGGTAACTGAGTCCTACTTCTTTATCTCTTACGAATGTCACCTTCTATATGCACTGTCTGAACAATCCTTTTTAATGGCCCCTCCCAATGCTTTCCTATTTCTCTTGGAGTAAAATTCAAAGTCTTAGTTGAATATGTCATCAAATATACTTCCCAACCTGGAATATTCTCCCACCAGATATTTGCATGGCTTCCTTCAGGCATCTGCCTAAACATATCTGATATGGTTAGGCCTACTGGCCCCGCACACATCTCATTTTGAATTCTCATCCTCATAATCCCCATGATCCCCACATGTCAAGGGAGAGACCAGGTGGAGGTAATTGGATCATGGGGACGGTTTCCCCCATGCTGTTCTCATGATAGGGACTGGGTTCTCATGAGGTCTGACGGTTTTGTAAGTGTTTAGTAGTTCTTCCTGTGTTCATTCTCCTTGTTGCCCTTGTGAAGAAGGTGCCATGCTCCCCTTTGCCTTCCCCGATGATTGTAAGTTTCCTGAGGCCTCTGAAGCCATACTGAACTGCGAGTCAATTAAACCTTTTTCCTTTATGAATTACCCAGTCTCAGGCAGTTCTTTACAGCAATGTGAAAATGGACTAATACAATATCTGTGTCAGACAGGTTACCACTGATCACCCTATAAAAAATAACCAATCCTCCTACTCACTCAGAGCATTTGCTATTCCCTTCCTTCTTTGTTTTTTTAATTATTGCTACATAATATTGTGATTATAGATTCTATATAACTAATAAAATTGAATGACGAGTTGAGCATCTCTAATCTGAAATTTAAGATGCCCCGAATTTCAAAACTTTTTGAGAGCTGACATGATGTTGCAAATGCAAAATTTCACACCTGACCTCTTGTGATGGGTCTGTCAAAAGACAGTCAATATTTTGTTTCATGCACAAAATTATTTAAGACATTGTGTAAATTATGTCCAGGCTATGTGTTTTAGGTGATATGAAACATAAGTGAATTTCCTGTTTAGACATGGGTCCCATCCCCAAGATATCTCACCGAGTATATACTAATATTTCAAAAGCCTAAAAAAGTTTAGAATCTGAAACACAGGTGGTCCTCGCCATTTTGGAGAAGGGAAATTCAACCTGTATTTGTTCACTTTTGTCCATAACCTTGAGAATGTAAGACCTCCTAATGTTAGTTCTTATTTTTATTGTTAGTGTTAATTAAAGCTTCATTTTTTTTGAAACTCAGACTCTTTCACAGTTGTTGTGGATAGATCCTAGAAGTGGCTCCCAGGGTGTTCACATCATCTAGAATATTCTCCCTCCGAGTGTGAGCAGGACCTGTGTCTTGCTTCCTGCCAATAGAATATGACAAAGAGCAAAGATTTTGCAGATGTAATTAAGTTTTACAAATCAGTTTATGCTGTGAATCAAAAAAAGGGGATTATCCTAGCTAGGTCTGATATAATCAAGTTGAAGCTCCTAAAAGAGGAATTGGACTCTCTTTAAGGTGACAAATCTTTATGCTGTCTTAATGATGAAAGTGGTCATGTTGAAGAAGCCCAAACAGCAAGAAATTGTAAGCAACTTCTAAGAACTATGAGCAGTCCCTAGCCATTGGCCAACAAAGTGCTAGAGCCTTCAGTCATTGTACAGTCACCAGGAAACAAATTCTACCAATGACCTGAAGTTTAGATGTAGATTGATCCCCAGTTGAACCTCTAGCTGAGAATGAACTCTGGGTGGACCCTTAGTTGTAGGTTTACGTGATTCCCAGTAGAATATCCAGCTAAATTATACCCAGATTCCTGACCTACAGAAACTGAGGCAGGGCACAGTGACTCATGCCTGTAATCCCAGCACTTTGGGAGGTTGAGGCAGGTGGATCACCTGTGGTCAGGAGTTCAAGACAGGCTGGCCAACATGGCGAAACCCGTCTCTACCAAAAATACAAAAATTAGCCAGGCATGGTGGTGCACCCCTGTAATCCCAGTTACTCAGGATGCTGAGGCAGTAGAATCACTTGAACCCAGGCAGCAGAGGTTGCAGTGAGCCAAGATCGCAACACTGCACTCCAGCCTGGCGACAGAACGAGACTCTGACTAAAAAAAAAAAAAAAAAGAAAGAAACTATGAGATAATATATGCATCTATTTATAAGCTGCTGAGATTGTACAACTTTGTAACATGTCAATGTGGTATTTATAATACTAACAGGACAGCATCATGCATTATAATTATTTTTAATTGCATGTGAATCCCTGGGATACAAGGACTACCTATTATATTTTTCTTTACCTCAGGCTCAATTCCAACATTTTAAAATATATAATACTTGATCATTGAATAAACAGATGGATGAATGACTGAATAAATTGACTAAGTAGCTCTTCTTACAATCACAGGTACAGGAAGGAAGGACAAGCACAGAAATCTTCTTAAGTTTGATGGGAAGAATTAGAACAAGCAAATAGTAACGATAGTTATTCATTTACAGCTCAAAAATATTTTAAGATAATACCATTTCACTGAAGCCTTACAACTATTCTGAATAAGAGATGATCACGTATATTACAGTTGTTATTATTGAATCCATGTAAATGCTCTGAGATTCAAATTAGTCCAAGGTCGGTCACACACATACAATTATGGGGCACTCCAATTATTTTTTTTGACCTGAGATCACAAGCACTATTTACTATATCACTTTGTCTATTATCATAGTATTAATTACACTGGGTTATATAGGGAATATTAACAAAATATTCACTTGGCTGATATCAGTCTTCATGTGCTAGTAAGATTTGTTCAATTTATTGACATCAAAGCAGGAAACGTCTTGTTAGGAAAGTCAAGACACATATGAAATTAAGAGGTTAAAGGGCACTTGATACTTTTATCACAAACGCAGTTGCCTCTGCCCCAAACTTTGCCTCTTTGTCAGTGTGAGTAATTAGTGCTTCTAACTACATTTAGTAATGTTCAATATTTTAGGAACACTAATTAACCCACACAACATTGTCTCATCTGCATTTTATAAATTGAAGAAACTAAAGCAGATAAAATAAAGGTTAAGAACCTAGCCCAGGGTCACAACACATTAGTAGCACAGTAAAGATTACTGTTCCAGACCTCTTGAAATTCCTTTTGCAAAAGGAACCTGGAGTCATCCTCTTGCTGTGAACACTTTGCTGCTTGCAATTCCTATAGTGTTGCACAGAGTTGTTGCTAATTCCTATCGATAAGCCAAGTAGCATTACAGTCTTCATCTCTCATCTCACATTCAACTGCTTCCCCCCCCCCGCCCCGCCCCCAAGTTCTTGGCAGAGCCCTAGACCAGCTATACTAGACCTTCATTTCTAGCAGTGTTCTCTTGCAGCATTCACAGTGGAAGCACTTTCTGTAAAACCCACACTGAAAGAATTTGGAAGACTACGTTGTTTGGATGTCCTCTTTGGTCCCACTTGTGGTTTTCTGTTTCTCTTTCTTTCCCCTTCATATGTCCTATCTCTATAAAGTAAATATTATCTGTCTAAGTTCCCTACAAACTTTCTTGTTATTCCCAATCTTCTACTTATGAGTTTAGCTCTGAATCATAACCATCAAGCCCATTATTATTACCATTTTTCGAGGTGGTTCTCGCTCTGTCACCCAGGCTGTAGTGCAGTGGCGCGATCTTGGTTTAATGCAACCTCTGCCTCCCAGGTTCAAGTGGTTCTCCTGCCTCAGCCTCCCGAGTAGCTGGGACTACAGGCTTGTGTCACCACACCCCGCTAATTTTTTTTTTGTATTTTAGTAGCGACGGGGTTTCACCATGTCAGTCAGGCTGGTTTCGAACTCCTGACCTCAAATGATCAACCCATCTCGGCCTTTCAAAGTGCTGGGATTACAGGCGTGAGCCACCATGCCCATCACCCCATTATGATTTTAGCAGTGTCAGTATCCACATAGATAATCTGACCAATACTTATCACCACTTTTTTCTAGCCACACATGAGCAAATCACTCATTTTAGTTACACTCCAAGCCTTCCTTAGAGGTAAAAACTTAGTTTCACTACCTCTTAAATATCTTTTCTATCATCATCCAAGCATCACTTCCCATCTTTCCAAGTTACACAGTTTAGTACAATCACCGAATCAATTATTTACCTCTACAATTATTTTAATCCCGTGTTCTCAACACTTCACTTTCCATGACCACCCTCTGTCCTGGTTGGCATCCACTAAAGGAGACACTGCAATCTAAGTGCTTGGGGGTGTGTGTGTGGTTTATTTGTGAGGTGATTTCAAGAAGAAAAACTCAGGATGTGGGAAAAGTGAATTAAAGACAAGAAGAAGCAAATACAGTGTGCAGTAATAATCCATGTATTACAATAGACAAATGCAGCACAAGCTTCCTGAAGATCCTCTGTGGAACTGTGCAAGACACACTTTAGAATTTTCCATAGAAGGGTGTAGAAGTTGCTGAATTTACTCAATGACTCCACAATTTCATTGGTTGAGATTTGTATAAGGGCTCAATTCTTGTTATTGTCAGATGATAAGTATTGTGAATATAAGCTGAGAAAAATATTGAAGTGTTAGAAAAAGCCTTGGCCACACGCAGTGTCTCATGCCTGGAATCCCAGCACTTTGGGAGGCCGAGGCAGGTGGATCACAAGGTCAGGAGTTTGAGACCAGCCTGGGCAACATAGTGAAATCTTGTCTCTACTAAAAATACAAAAACTTAGCCAGGTGTGGTGGTGGGCACCTGTAATCCCAGCTACTCGGAAGGCTGAGGTCTCCTGTTTGAACCCGGGAGGCGAAGGTTGCAGTGAGCTGAGATCATGCCATTTCTCTCCAGCCCTGGGCAACAGTGTGAGACTCCATGCCCCCCCTCAAAAAAAAAGAGAGAGAAAGCCTTAAGGCAGATAAGGCAGATAAGCTGAGAACTAGTGGCACTTGAGGAAGGAAACTATCAGCATGCATGTGAACGGTTTACTGCACCTGTAGTTATAAGTTGAAGTCAACTGAGGGAATGTAAGGTAGAGACATGACACCCCTCAGATTTTCATCTTATGACCTGGCATAGGTTGCACAGAGCAGACCTCTCAACATCGACTTGATTCACTCTTGAGTTCTTCTGTTGAGTCATCCTTCTCTTGTACTCCTCTGTTAGAAACTCAGAGGAGTAAACTTACCGATCCATTTTCTGGAATTACACCCCAAGTAGCTGATTATTGCCAAATACATGATGATGATTGGATTGACTTCAAATTTAGGATGAACCACATTTTGAAATTTTAACTTCATAAACCTAGACAATTATCCAACAGTTTCCTCATATGTAACTTTTCCTGTTTCCCAGAAGAATGTTTCATACCTCATGACCATTTATTACCTCACACCATATTCACAGACAAAGCATATAGACCCAGCCTGCATGCCTCCAAACTCATATAATCAAACACATCTTCTATTACTCAGGGAAGTAGCCCTCCCTGATTTAAATCAGCCATTCTACCAACCGCTGGATCCGTCCCTTCTTACCTTTTATGGACCTCAGTTTTGCAGTCTTTATCTATTTTTTTGTCCATAATCATATACACATACTGAATATCCGCCATTTAAATAACAAAATAAAATACACAAGAGTACATTGAATGCACATAGATTTCTGGTTATCTCCTCATTTGGCTCAACTTTTTACAACAAAACTTAGAATAACAGCTATGAATATGTATAATCTCCATTTCCACCTATTCTCTATCACAACAAATCCAACTTTGACATCATAAACACTAAAATAACTCTTAACTGGCTCGTAAATATTTTAAAATTTTGCCGGAACCTGTAATCAGTACTCGGTATTTATCCTTGACTTCATAGTGACATTGGAAATAACCCATTTTTCTTGAAACATGTTTCCTTTAGCTTTCATTGAGTCTCACTCACTCAGGTGGTTTTGTTGTTGTTGTTGTTGTTGTTGTTTTGGTGGAGGGTGGAGGGAGATGATTTTGCATTTGTGGTTGTTTTCTGGCTTTCCCCCATGGTCACACAGGATACTTTTTAGTCTCCTTTGATGAACCTTTTCACTCTGTGATGCTGTTAGGGTGCCGCAGGGCTGAGCCCTAAGTCTTTACCGTCTCCTCAGACAAAATAATCCAGTCTCTGAGACTTGTGAAATATTTTCTGATGACTCCCATTTCTCTCTCCAACTCCATCCCCTCCCCTAAGTTCCAGATATTTAAACAAATCTAACAGCTGTTCTTTTCCACTTGTATATGTAACAACTCCCCAAACCTAAACTCTTTCCTGGCCAAGTCTTCTTCATTTCAGTTAAAGATTCTGTGTGTGTACGTGTGTTTACGTGTGTGAAAACAAAACATATTCATATAATAAAATATAGGGGTTATTAATGTAAGCAGAAACAAAGGGAAATAATAGAACAAATCTTTTTAAAATCATATCTTTTTAAATTAACAAATAAAAATCATATGTATTTATTGTGTATGATGTGATATTTTGAAATATGTGTGTATTGTGGAATGACTAAATCGAGTTATTTAACATATGTGTTACCTCACATAGCTTTTAGGGGTGAAAACACTTAAAATCTACTCTTTTAGCAATTTTCAAGCATAAAATACATTATTATTAACTATAGTTTCCATATTATAAAATAGGTTGCTTGAATGTTTCCTTCTGTCTAACTCAAAATTTGAATCCTTGGTCCTACATCTCCCCAAGTAGCGCCTAACCTCAGTTCCTGGTAAATGCTATTCTACTTTCTACTTTCATGTGTTTGACATTTTGGGATTCTACGTATGAGTGAGATCATGTGGTATTTTTCTTTCTGTGCCTGGCTTATTTCATCTAACATAATGTTTAATGATGGAATTTGTTATTGCAAATGACAGGATTTCATTATTCTTATGGCTAAAGAATATTCCATTGCATATATATACCACATTTTCTTTTGTTCATCCATTGCTGGACAACTAAGTTAATTCTACAACTTTGCTATTGTGAATACTGTTGCAATAAACAAGGGAGCACAGATTTCACTTTGATATACGTATTTCCTTTCTTTTGGAGATATATATATTTGGATCATATGATAGTTTTACTTTTAGGTTTTTGAAGAACCTCTATACTGTTTTTCACTATGGTTGTAAAAGAGTTCCCTTTTCTCCACATCCTCTCTTAACCCTTGTTATTTTTTGTCTTTTTGAGAATAGCCATTCTAACAGGTGTGAGGTGTTACCTCATTGTGATTGTAATTGAATTTCAGTCACAGGTGTGAGGTGTTACCTCATTGTGATTGTAATTGAATTTCAGTCACAGGTGTGAGGTGTTACCTCATTGTGATTGTAATTAATTTCAATCACAGGTGTGAGATGTTACCTCATTGTGATTATCATTGAATTGTGATTGTAATTTGAATTTCCCCAATAATTAGTAATGTTGAATATTTTTAAATAAACCTGTTGACCATTTATAAAAATCAAGTTATTTGTTTTATTGCTATTGAGTTGTCTGAATTCCTTACACATAGAATATTAAACTGATTAAATGTACGGTTTACAAATATTTTCTCCCGTTTGTAAGTTGTCTCTTCATTCTGTTGACTGTTTCCTTTTCTGTGCAGAGCTTTTCAGTTTGTGAATCCCGTTTGTGTACTTCGCTTTTGTTGCTAGTGCTTATAGACTCAGCTCCAAAAAATATATTACTTAAGTCAGTGTCATGGAGCTTTTTTTCCCCTCTATTTACTTCTAGTAATTTTACAGTTTCAGGTCTGAAATGTAAGTCTTTAATTTATTTTGATTTGATCGTTTTTCTGTGTTATAAGAGTCTAATGTTATCTTCTGCATGTGAATATCCAGCTTTCTTAGCATCGTTTATTTTCCCCTAATTCATTTCTTTTAAATTAACAGATATAATTGTATATATTTATCAAGTACATGATGTTTTTCCATGTACATACACTGTGGAATATTTAAATCTAGCTGATTAAAATATGTAATACCTCACAGTTATTATTTTACATCACACTTAGCATTTCTCAACATCATTTATTGAAAAGATGATCCTTTCTCCATTGTGTGTTACTGGAATCTTTGTCAGAAATCAATTAACTGTAAATTCATAAAATTATTTCTGGGTCCTCTATTCTGTTCCATTGGTCTATGTGTCTTATTTTTGTAACAGTACCATACTGATCTAATTACTATGGCTTTGTTTTAGATTTGAAATTAAACAATGTGATGCAATCAGCTTTGTTCTTTTTGCTCAACATTGCTTTGGCTAGTCAGAGTTTTTTGTGGCTTCATACAAATTTTAGGATTGTTTTTCTAGTTCTATAAAAAACTGTCATTGGAACTTTGATAGCTATGGATTGAACACATAGATTGTTTTGGGTAGTTTTCAGTGTACAAGTTTTTTTTTTTTTTTTTACTATCTTTGTTAAATTTTTTCCTTAAGTACTTTATTTTTAATTAGATTAATTATTTCCTTTTCAGTTTCTTTGTAGTGCATAGAAACACAGGTGATTTTTGTTTGTTTTTTATTCTGCAACTTTACTGTATTTGCTTATTAGTTCTAACAGTTTTTTGTGGAGTCTTTAGAGTTTTCTATATATAAGATCATGTGTATGCAAACAAACGATTTAACTTGTATTACAATGTAGATGCCTGTAGTTTGTTCTCTTACTTCATTTCTCAGGCTAGGACTTCCCTTTCAATATTGACAGAAAAAGGGAAAGTGGGCATATTTGTCTTCTTCCTGATCTTAGAGGATAATGTTTCAGCTTTTTGCAGTTGAGTATGATGTTAGCTGTGGGCTTGGCATATATGGCGTTTATTGTGTTGAGTTAAAGAAAATCTTAATTTAGATAAAAAAGCAAATGAGCAATGACAATTTAACTCCAAACAAATGGAGAGGTGAATATCTAATGTTATGCTGAAAGTTAAAAGTTAACTAAAGTTTGTTGACCATAGAGCAAGACTTTATGATATATACTTCACAAATAAATTTTGCCATGATAAGTACAACAAAATGCATGGAATCATGAAAGCAAATTAAAGGGGTAAAAATGTTAAGCATTTTTTCTTAAAGAGTATATATATTATATAGCCTTTTTACTGCGTTTTACTAACTTCATTTATTGCATCTAGAATGAACTTTTAGAAAAAGTAAACTCAAATAATCTCATTTTTTTCTTATTTATTATGCCTTAAAAATGAACACATAATCACAGAGTAATAAAGCTGGAAGAGGCATGAGATATTAAAGAGAAAATCCTTACTTTTTGGAAGAGAAAATAGTGAAGGGTGTTAATTTCATGAAAGCGGCTGGGGAAGCTTTCTGAGAGACCTGCTGCGACCCTTCCTCCACTTTGTTAGCATCATTGGCAGCTGGAAACCTTTATTTACACTGTAGTTCTTCCTCCATGGAGCTTTTCTGCTGCAGTTGTGTAGCTTTGTTAGCGAAACAGATCCTTGCCAGTGTCTGTTTGTGTTGATCGAATAGTCACATCATTCACAATTTTATGTCCACATTGCACTTCTCATGTCATAAGAGTCAACAACCTCCACACTCAGATGCACTCTGCACCTGTGTTGGGAGTTGGCAAGAGGCTCAACTGAGCTGAGTCACCCACCAAACCCACTTTGGCACTGTCAGAATAAGGCAAAGGCTGCTGCTGCTGAAAGGAATGAGGCACATCCCCCATATATCTCCCAACTTCCTGAGCCCAGCACAAACACATTCCTCCATATTTCTTTCAAACTTCAGAAAAACATCACCTGGGAGATCTCCGATAAGGAATGCTAAATGTATAATGTTAACCAATTGTAATGCTGTAACCGAGAGAATTACCTTGTTCCCTGTAACTTTACATATCCTGTTTACATCGGGCTATAAAAAGCAAGCACTCGCATTGTTCGAGGCCCTCTTGTATGCTGTAAAATGGAGGGACCAAGTTCGAACTTGTAGTAAAGATCCTTGCCGCTTGGCTTTGACTCTGGACTCTGGTGGTCTTCTTTGGGGAACAAACGGTCTGGGTATAACATCGCCACAGACTACTTCCGGTGGTAACTCACACCAGGTATAGAGGGTGGTAACTCACACCAGGTATGGAGGGTGGCAGAGATCAATGGGCAGAGCAGCAAGGCTGGCGCCCTGTGAGGTGCAAAATTTCAGGTGGCAAGATAATGAGGGAGTAGCAGTTTCAAGTCCCGGACACATGATGCATTATCCAATCAGAATTTGCTTAAAAATACAAATTCAGAGATAACATTAAGAAGTAGGCCAGGCTTGGTGGCTCACGCCTGTAATCCCAGCCCTTCGGGAGGCTGAGGTGGGCAGATCATGAGGTCAGAAGATTGAGGCCATCCTGGCCAACGTGGTGAAACTCCGTCTCCACTAAAATACAAAAAATTAGCTGAATGTGGTGGCGTGTGCCTGAGATCATGTCATTGCACTCCAGCCTGGAAACAGAGCAAGGCTCTGCCAAAAAATAAAAAAGAATTAAAAGCCTGCAATGAAGATCATTAAACTCTAAGTGCAGACCCTTCTAAGAGTTGAGGCCTGTGCAACTGTGCTAGTCACCCATCCAAAGATTCAGCCTTGCCTAGAGTTGGTGGAAAATCTCAAGAATGGGAATATATTCATCTGGCATATTGTTTAATGGGATTGGGGACAGAAAATGGTTGATTACATTTTAGCTATAAAGTAAGATTAATGCAAAATATGCATATAAACAGACACTCAATTGTTTTATAATAAAGATTATTAGTAAAAACTTTTGCAATATAGTTTAAATAACATTAGCATTCTCTAATTCATGAATATTTAAAAAGTCAAATTTGTTTGTGCTCAAACATATGCACTGTTACTTCATTTTCAAAATGCATGTAATACTTGAACCTAATTTATTAGATTGTTGACAAGATTAAATAATACAGAGCAAGGAATAGACATCGGTCTATCATATAGAGCTCAATAAATATTAATAATTTGTTGTTATTGTTACCATTACTATATTTCTGATTTATGTTTTCTATTAGTAGCACTGCAATAAATTTTCTTATACAAAATGTTTTTAATAACGTCTCACTCGAACAGATTTCCAGAAGATAAACGATTAGATTAATGATTGTGTTTAAGACCCTTGACAAATCGGTCAACACATGTGCTTCAAAATGGGCTTTAAAATACAGTACATGTATAATTGATTACACTACCATTTGCTGCATAGGAAACACTCTACTTTATAGATGACTAGTTTAATACTTTTACCCTCCAATATTTGGAAAAGCGTGTGTGTGTGTCTGTGTGTGTGTGTCTCTCTCGCTGTGGGTGCCTGTGTGTGTGTTAGTGTGTTTGTGTCTGTGTCTGTATGTTGCCCCTAGGTTCCAGATGAGTGAAATTCTGGGGTAGCTTAGCTTCAAAATTAATAGCAGATGGCTCAAGAGGAGATGCATTAGTTCTTGCCAAGTGTCACTGGAATAACACAGGATGCTACACTGATGATATGAGATTGATGTGGAATTAGCTCAAGCTATTCTGAAGCAGCTAAAAGAATCGAGTATTCATGTGAAATGTACCTACAAAATCAATATAAATTTTTGAAAGAGTACTTAGCCATTTTCCATATTTGTATCAAGTAGCTTGGTAAGTGCCTTCTTAGTCCTCGATGTTCTTTTGAATATGAGGATCTATTTCAGGCATCAGACACATTTCAGTGCAGTGATTTCATAATAGCAATTCCTGTTTGCTACTGATCCAACACATAGCCAAAATAACTTTATGGTCACCTTCTGGGATTGCAAAATGCTCCCAGTAAATATGGGATTTATGAGTAAATAATGCCTGCTAATGCATATGACTCATTTCAACACCCCTGGCAATCTCTCAGCTGGACATTCTTTTATTTCCTGCTTAAGAGTAAATTGAAAAGCACACAGTTAACATGACAATTGTGCTACTGTAAGAGGTGAGTCATAACTGTGACATAATAACAAATCAAACTCTGGCATATCCTCTTGCAATAAAAGTTGCTGTCATGTGAGTAGACCAGTGGATATTTTATGTAAGGTATTTCTGGCATTAAGTGGAACAATTTGGAGTAGGAAAAGATTTAATTTTAAAAGTTAATTTCTATAAAAAGTGCCTCTTTCAATAATCTGATGTGTATGATATGGAAATATTTTCTTGGTTCAAAATCAACATATAAATATTAAATAAGTGATTTTGGGGTTTCCATTTTAGCTTTATCTGCATGTAACTAACAAGTATATTAAATTTCTCAATTGAGAGAGATGATATGGCTCTGCCCTATTCATTATTAAAAGGTGATTTTTCAGCATACAAAAGACATATAGTGAAATATAAATTATTTTACACAGACCACATAGTAGAGGATGTCACTGTTTCTGAGAGTAGATTTGTATTGTTTGTTCTTATTTGATTTTCTCAAAAGAATGAAATATTAATTACCAAACACAATATTCTGGCTAATAAGTAAATCAAACCAAACAAAATAAAACAAAAGGTAATAATAACAGGAAAAGTGGGGACATACAGATTACTATGCAAAAGCCTTTGGCAGGCTAAGAGGGGCAGATCACTTGAGGTCAAGAGTTCAAGACCATCCTGGCCAACATGATGAAACCCCGTCTCTACTAAAAAAATATGAAAATGAGCTAGGCGCGGTGGCACATGAGCTAGGCGTGACTCCCAAGTAGTCCCAGCTACTTGGGAGGCTGAGGCACGAGAATCGCTTGAACCCGTGAAGTGAAGGTTGAGGTGAGCTGACATGGCGCCACTGCACTCCAGCCTGGGCAGCAAAGTCAGACTCCGTCTTAAAAAAATAATAATAAATTTAAAAAAATTACTCTGCAAAATGTTCCTAAATAAATGTTCTGTTACAAGTATATTTCAGTGACAAAACATGAGTAGTAGTGATATATTCAGAACTGCGTTCTCCTAATACCCTTTCTGTTGAGGATTATAAAAATAGCATTTGAAGTTAAACAAATGTTAAAATTGGCATATATTATGTTGGGTTCTTCTGAAATATGTTCTGAAGTTCCATAATAACAAAATGGATTTTTTCTGTCTGAAAATATTGAGATGTGTTTCTCCCCCCAGAAGGTATGTTGAACTGTACACATCTATAAGACTGTGGTTGCATTGCAAGCAGATATCTTTCAAGAGACAGCTAATAATACCTGAAAGATTTTCTTTAAATCTCTAAACTAATTTTGCTGTTTCGGTCCATTTTCTATTTCAAAATTTTATTGATGATTCTGTTTCTTAAAAAATAACTTATAATCAAATTATTCATTATTTTTAACAGTTTTCCCTTTTAATGTTACTCATGAGTTCATAGTTCCAAATATTATATCCTATATATTAAAAATTTTAGTACATTGTATTAAAAAATCTTGGTAGCATTGCCACATCCATCCCTCATAAAGAAACATATCAAAATTTCAAAACGTACAGGAAATGGTACTAAAATATTGCCTGAGCCATTATCTACAATTACTTACGTAAGACTTTATAAAAGTGAACATTCATTTAAAAATGGAATATTATCATTTTGCATTGTGCCTTAAGTTTTGTTAAAAAGTATATTTTCCATGCTTATAAAGATTATCTGAGAGAAGATTCCTTTATGCAGCCTCTCTCATGCTTCTTTCCTTAATTCCTAATTATATAACTGTCTTTATATTTCGTTGACTTACATTGAAATGTTAGCTGTCCTGATATGTCTCAGCCTAATATCTAAAATTATGGTCAACTATCTTGATATTAATATAACATAACCCTTGACAATTGTGACTTAAAAAAAAGAGAGAAAAAAATAAACTATGAAGACACTAGTTGTGGGGAGAATATCACATAGGATTTAATAAATAACATTATATAGTATAAAATCACTTTTAATGCTTCTCTAAGAAAGACTTTGTGATTAGTACATAACTATAAATCCAAGATATTTTCTAATTAATAGGCAAGATGTAGAAGTGGCTTGAACTTTGGTCCTTTATACATTATATAAAAAATTGGAGAAACATTATTTAGAATAATTTTAATGTTATGTTCATTGCAGAAGTCAACTAACTACAGATTTCATGATGCTAAATTTGTTACTTGGTAAAGTAAGAATCATAATGGCCAGTCATCAGTTTATCTTTTGTGAATGACATATATCTAGGCACCACAATTTCCTAATCGATCATATAGTTTATGTAATCTTTACATTAATTAGTTAACTGATACGCAAAATCAAAATGATTATAAACTCTAATATAAAATTGACTGGAAATGCACACCTAGATATAAAGATTAATAGTATTCTGTTTCAGTACTTACCTTTAATGTAAGATAAACACATTTTCTCTAGTGTAATTCTCCAAGGGTATATTAACTTCTTTTTGTCTGTGAGGTTACCAATTTCTGTATGTAATATTATAGGATTTTTAAGATGTTGTTGAGAGAGGGGGACATAATTCACCAATTAAGTGTCATTTTCCTTAAAAGGACACTAAAACCTGGACATTGTTCTTCACAGGGTAAGCTAATTCTAGAGGCAGTAGATGGACCACTATTTCTAATTTCAGGAATGTAGCATAGTAGTTGGGAATTACGTTTTTTTAAAATAATTATTTTTAATTGATAAATTACAAATTACATATATCTTTGGTATACAATGTGATGTTTTGATTTATATGTACACAAACAGGAACATACACATAGTGGTATGATTAAATCAAACTAATAATCATATTCATCACCTCACATATTTATCATTTTTTGATGAGAACATTTCAAGTCCACTCTTAGCAATTTTAAGTATATTATACATTATTACTAATTATGATCACCATACTGTACAAGGGATCTCCAGTACTTATTTCTCCTGTCTAACTGAATGAAACCTCTTACCCTTCAACCAATCTCTCACAGCCTGTAATTAAAGAAATGCTGCTTTAACTTCAGATTGTGAGAGGCAAAATTCTGCCTCTATCACTTAATAGTAATGCAACATAGGGAAAAAAAAATCAAACGTGGTTAGTATGACTACTTACATATTTTTGTTAGTTATTAAATGGGAAAATAAAATGTACCCTCAGGTATTGCTTAGTGGGGAAAAATGACAAAAATACTTTAAATTTTGGGTACATATTAAATAATAAATAAGCTAATCATCATCAATTATTTGAGAATTTATAGAAACTTATTCTGATGAATTAACGTGTAAAAATGCCATGATCATGAATATCATTGGTGTGTGTATATAGAGAGATACATCTATCTATCTATCTATCTAATCTATCCAAACACACCCCTCCCACACTGTTACATATAAATCTATATATTTAATGGATACACAATTTTCAAATAAATCCAGATATATAAAAGAAGACTTTATAACTGATACTGCAGATATTCAAAGGATCATTAGTGGCTACTATGAGCAACTATATGCCAATAAATTGAACAATCTAGAATCAATGAATACCTAGATAAATACAACTGACCAAGACTGAACCAGAAGGAAATAAAAAACCTGAACAGATCAATAAAATGTAATGAGATCAAAGCCATAATAAAGTCTCCCAATAAAGAAAAGACCAGGACATAATGGCTTCACTGCGGAATTCTACCAAACGCTTAAAGAACTAATACCAATCCTTCTCTAATTATTCCAAAAAATAGAGGAGGAGAAAATACTTTCAAAGTCATTAAGAAAGGCCAGTATTACACTGATATCTAAACCAGACAAAGACACATCAAAGAAAGAAAACTACAGGCCAATATCTCTGATGGATATTGAATCAATAATCTCCAACAAAATACTAGCAAACCAAATTCAACACTATATTAGAAAGATCTTTCATTATGAGCAAAGGGGATTTATCTCTGGGATACAAGGATTGTTCAACATACGCAAATCAATCAGTGCAATACATCATATCAATAGAATGAAGGGTAAAACCCATATGACCATTTCAATTGATGCTGAAAAAGCATTTCATAAAGTTCAACATCCCTTCACAATAAAAACCCTCAAAAAACTGGGATAGAAGGAACATTACTCAATGGAAAAAAGCCATATATTCAGATCCACAGCTAGTATCAAACTGAATGAGGAAGAACTGAAAGTCTTTCCTCTAAGATCTGGAACATGACAAGGATGCTCACTTTCAACACTGTTTTTCAACATAGTCCTGGAATTCCAAGCTAGAGCAATCAGACAAGATAAAGGTATAAAGGGCATCAAAATTGGAAAGGATGAAGTCAAATTATTCTGGTTTGCAGGTGATATAATCTTACACCTGAAAAAAACTAAAGACTCCGCAAGAAAACGATGAGAACTGATTAACACATTCAGTAAAGTTTCAGGATACAAAACTGAGTAACATTATGCCAACGGTGAACAATGTGAAAAGAAAATAACAAAGGAATCCCATTTACAATAGCAATGGACAAAATTAAATACCTAGAGATTAACCAAAGAAGTGAAAGATCTCTATAATAAAAACTATAAAACACTGATAAAAAAAATTTTAAAGGATTCCAAAAATGGAAAAATATTCCATGTTCATCTATCAGAAGATTCAATATTGTTAAAAGTTCATACTACCAAAAGCAATCTAGAGTCAATTCAATTGCTATCAAAATACCAGTGAAATTATTTATAGAAACAGAGAAGACAATTCTCTAATTTATATGAAATGGCAAAAGACCCAGAATAGCTAAAGCTCTCCTGAGAGAAAAGAACCAAACAAGAGAAATCACATCAACTGACTTCAAATTAGGTTACAGAGCTATAACAATCAAAACATCATGTTACTGGCATAAAAGTAGACATGTAGACTGATGGAAAAGAGTAGAGAACTCAGAAAAATGAGACACCCACAGTGAACTCATTTTGATAAAGATGCCAGGAATATACACTGGAGGAAAGACTGTCTCTTTAATAAATGGTGCTGGGAAAACTGAATATTCATATGCAGAAGAATGAAACCAGACCCCTGTATCTAGCCATGTACAAAAATCAAATCAAAATGGATTAAAGACTTAAATCCAAGATCCAAAACTATGAAACTCCTATCAGAAAATATTGGGGAAGTCTTCAGGACATTTGTCTTGGCAAAGATTTCTTGAACAATACCGCCCAAGCACAGGTAACCAAAACCAGCATGGACAAAATGGGTCACATCGAGTTAAAAAGCTTCTGCAGAGCAAAGGGTACAATCTACGGAGTGAAGAGACAACCCACAAAACGGGAGAAAGTTATTTGCAAACTACCACTCTGACAAGGGATTACTAACCAGAATACATAAGGAGCTCAAACAACTCTATAGGAAAAAAAATCTAATAATTTGAATAAAAAATGGGCAATAGATATGAATAGACATTTCTCAAAAGAAGACATACAAATGGCAAACATACATATGAAAAGGTGCTTCATATCATTGAATATCAGAGAAATGAAAATCAAAAAATTTCAATAAGCTATCATTTTACCTGCAGTTAAAATGAATTGTATCCAAAAGAGGCAATAACAAATGCTGTTGAGGATGTTGAGAAAAGGGACTCCTCATATACTGTTGGCGAGAATGTAAATTAGTACAACCACTATGGACAACGGTTTGGAGATTACTCAAAAAAACTAAACATTGAGTCAGCATATGATCCAACAATCTGACTATTGGGTGTATACCCAGAAGAAAGGAAATCAGTACATGAAAAAAGGTATCTGTCCTCCTAGGTTTGTTGCAGCACTGTTTGCAATAACTAAGATTTGGAAGCAACCTATGTCTCCTTCAACAGATTGCTGGATAGGGAAAATGTGGTATATATACACAATGAAGCACTATTCAGCCACAAAAATGAATGAGATCCAGTCATTTGCAACAACATGGAAGAAATTGGACATCATTATTTTAAGTGAAATAATCCAGGCACAGAAAAACAAACATTGCATGTTCTCACTTACTCGTGGGATCTAAAAATCAAAATAATAGAACTCATGAACATAGAGAGTTAAAGGATGGTTACTAGAGGCTGGGAGGGTAGCGCGGGGCTTGGGGAAGGTGGGGATGGTTAATGGGTACAAAAAGAAATAGAAAGAATGGATAAGACCCACTATTAGAGAGCATAATAAGGTGACTATAGTCAATGTTAAAATAACTTAAAGAGTGTAACTGCATTATTTGTAACCCAAGGGCAAATGCTTGAGGGGATGGATATCCCACTCTTCATGATGTACTTATTTGACATCGCATGCCTGTATCGAAACATCTCATGTACCTCATAAATATATATACCTTCTATGTACACGTAAAAATTAAAAATAAATAAATGAAAAAGAATCAAATAAAAAAATTGGATATATACTCGTATCCCAACTATGTACACAAAAAATTAAAAATAAATAAATGAAAAAGAATCAAATAAAAAAATTGGAGATATACTCATATCTCAAAATGTTAGATAAAACTGATGTTATTATTTTCAATTAATATAATTTATGCACAGACGGGCAGGCAGTTATATAACAAATCTGATAACTGGGTTTTACTCAGAATAAAGTGTCTATAACAACGTGGGGTGTGAATAATCACCAATGGCAGGAATAATCAGGTTTTTTATTCCTAAAGAATTTTCTCTCATGCTAATCTCTACCCCCACCACCATATATGCAACTTCTGCCTTCAAACGTGAACTTCAGAGAATTTTTATTTTCACAAAACTCATGTTTACGTCTTGTTTTTTAAAACACTGTATTAATATCATAAAGGTGCAATCTAGGTGGTTTCAGACTTGAAAATGAGTTACAGAGCATCTTGTTAGAATGCAAAGAATGAGTGTTCTAAAAGCAGTGGTTCTGTTACTGGCAGAGAATCCATATGGGTCTGCAAAAACCTCAATTCTTGCCTACTCAGAAGAAATACTTTGACCAAGGAGGCATGAGGCGGAAGGAGAGACTGAGGCAAGTTTTAGAGCAGGAATGAAAAGAAGTAAAGTATACTTGGAAAGGGGCCAAGCGGTGACTTGAGAGATCAAGTGCTTAGTTTCACATTTGACTTGGGGTTTTATATATTGGCACACTTCCCAGGTCTCACGTCCTTTCTCCTCTGATTCTTTCCTTGGTGTGGGCTGTCTGCATGCGCAGTGGCCTGGTAGCACTTGGGAGGGGAGTATGCACAGTGTGTTTACTGGAGTTGTACACTTGCTCAGTTGAGGCATTCTTCCCTTACCAGTCCAGCATTCCTAGAGGAAGGTCAGATACCAGTTAAACCACATAATTTTGCTTCTTAATGCAACATGCTTGAGCCCATATGCCCAATTCCTGAGATCTTATTGGGAAGCTGCTAATCACCAGTTTCAGGTATTTTCTACCTATTTGGAGACAGGCTTTCTCTGGTACCATCTATGGTTAATTTTTATTTTAGAGAGACAGTTGACAACCACCTGACCCTCACCTGATGGTTGCCTGACATTCCTAGTGTGTGTGTTGAGGGGGACCAGGAGCCCTCTTCTGTGCTTCTCATGCCTGACTAGCTACCTACTGTTACAGTTCTAGGCACAAATTTTGGCGATGAGACTTACTAGTTATTCGACATCGAACAAATAAATTAACACCTCCAGAGATCCGCAACTGTAAACTGGAATTGCACATTTGTCCAGACCATGGCAGAGAAAAGGTAAAGGGTAATTTGTGGATGGGACTATGGCATTAGCCAATGTATGAAAGTGAATATTCAATGCCAGGCTTGTCAAAATATGAAACAAAAGCTGGGGCAGAAAGTGTTTCCAGTAGAAAGAGATTTGAATCTTATCCTGTAGATACTAGTGGTGCTTTAAAATTTATTAAGCAGGACATGAATAAAGCAATGGAACATTAATTTTGTAGAGATGCACAAAGTAATTTGAAGCTGAATATAATAAAACCAGTAATGGCATCTAGAAAAAACAGTTGCATTGAACATATGGCTTTACCTCCATCCTCCTCTAAGACTCAATAAAATAATAATAAAGTTATAAAATAAGAAAACATAAACAAATAATTACAAAAACAAATAAGATAACAGGAACAATATCAGTAAGTCTGGAAAGGGAATAGGCAAAAGGTAATTATTTAGAAAATTCATAAAAGGTAAGCCTTCCTGGAATAATCATGGAAGAATCCTGATTTGTATAAATGAATTCCAAAATGATGTACAAATTAAAAGAAGTAGTCATCACAGAGTTGATGGAAAAGTGAAGCAGACAATTATTATTTGGAAGTCTGCTTAGCATGCAGACAAAATTTTCTATCAATATTGACAGAAAGAAAATTATGTCTCCAAAGCAAGAGAAAATATTAGAGCCTGTTCCTTGCAGTCAGTAAAACACGAGAAATATGAAAATGGGAAAACTTTGCACAGATGCGAGTGGGGTACCTTACACAAATAGGCATAGTCACAGAAGTCTATCAACCGAGTGGTGAGAGCTACCCTGATGTCAGCTCTATTCCCTCAGCAGGCTTTGAAAAAATCGTTGAGGATTACACAGTCTTTTCAATCAGAAGATTAAAAACTTCCTCTGTAGAAAGCCCAACCTGTGGGAGAAAGGATGAAAAACAAGAATAAAAGATGAAAAAAGGAAAGGAAGGAAGAAAACATGAGAATCTGCAATACCCTAGTGACACAAATAATCAAATAACCCAATAAAACTCTCTGCTCTTCAAGCCATGTTATGCACACAGAGTTCTTCAATTAGTGTGCAGCCGAAGAGCAGAAAACATCTGTAAAACAAAACAAAATAAATTAAAATGTCAATTAGAAGTTGAAGATATACAACAAAACAAACAGGAAAATCAAACCAATGCTGTAAGGACAGTCTGTCAAACAAGAGATGACCTCAACACATGTATACACCTTCCGTGCTATGCAGCCTCTAAGAGTGATCCCCGTCTCTAGCCTTCATGACTATTTTAACCTGTTTTTATACTGCTCTAAAGACTGGGCAATTTATAAAGGAAGGATATTTAATTGACTCACAACTCTGTACGGCTGAGGAGGTGTCAGGAAATTTACAATCATGGCAGAAGGTGAAGGGGAATCAAAACACCTTCTTCACAAGGCAGCGGGAAGGAGAAGAGTGCCCAGAGAAGGGAGAAGGGCCCCTTATAAAACCATCAGATCTCCTGAGAACTCACTATCAGGAGACCAGCACAGGGGAACCGCCCCCATGAGACTCCCCCTGGTCTCTCCCTTGATACATGAGGATTATGGTGATTATGGAGATTACAATTCAAGATGAGATTTGGTGGGGACACAAAGCCTAACCATATTAACGACCTTGCATAAGTCTCTTTCTTTGATAACTTGCTACCAAAATCAGAATAGGAGGCTTGCGGCCTATGTACGGCGGATGAGTGGGGAGAAAGGAAGGATTCATTTTCTTCCCTCTTGGGCTAGGAAGGCGTCACCAGGAAAGCACCCACCGCAGGAAGGGGCAACCTCAGGGCATCTAAGGATCAGAGATCCCACAGGACGATCCTGCCATTGCAAGAGGCCACCCACTGAGGCCCCTTTCATGCCATCCCTCCCCGAGAGCACATATTTTCCCCTACAAGACCCCTTCCCGAACCGTTCCTGCTGTGCACATTGATGTTCTCATGCCTTGTATCATGTTGAGCTCTGTCTCGTCCTGCTCGTGGGGACTCAGCATTTAATCACCCTTAAAAACCCATCCAAGACCTGTCCCCATTCAACGATGCTGCCACACTGCAGCGACCTGAAGAGAATGCCTCCATCTCTGACCCACCCACTACCTACCACGGAGACTCCACAGTGGCTTCCCAGCCCAGGTGTTATCCTGAGATGCCACTCAGTGAATCTGACACACATGGGGATGACCCTTTGAGGCCTCCCTCCGACATCCCACCCACCCTCCAGGGAAGATCAGGCCTCCCACTCAGATGATGGCTCCCAGCTACCACAAAAATAAAGTAAAATAAGTAGTTTTAAAATGTCACTTCTGTGATTAGGTATTTGTCATCTTGCTGTTGGACCCTCTCTATTGCCCAGATTCTTGGCCCACAAAAGCTGTGAGGTAAGAAATATAACAAACATGTGTTGTTTAACTTGACAAGCTTGGGGTGTGTTTTGTTGTGCCGCATTAGTTAACATGCACATGCAAACATGGACATACATGCACACATATATACACTTACATGCTGATAAAATACAATATGTGATTTCAGAAATGTCTTAAAAGCTAAACAAAGAAGAGAGAAAAAAGATAGAAAAGGGAATATTATCTCTTATTTCTTAGAATGTTGTACATTCTGGTATGGATATTTTATGATTTGATTATATATAAATATATATACACATGGATACATACACACATATAATTTATATATACACACACATATATATATACACACACACACATATATATAATGGGTGACCCATGCATTAGGTCATTCTCATGCAGCTGTGAAGAAATACCCCAAACTGGGTAATTTTTAAAGAAAAGAGGTGTAATGGACTCATAGCTCCATAGAGTTAGGGAGACCTCAGGAAACTTAGAATCGGTTTTCACAGAGTGGCAGGAGAGAGAATGAATGCCAGCAGGGGAAATGCCAGATGCTTATAAAACTATCAGATCTGAATTTCATGATAACTTACTCACTATCATCAGAACAGCGTGAGGGAAACGGCCCCCATGATTCAGTTACCTTCTGGGTCCCTCCCACAACCCATGGGGATCATGGGGATTACAATTCCAGATGAAATTTGGGTGGGGACACAGCCAAAACATATCAACCCATATGTAGAGAGAAATACTTTTTGTCAATGTGATATTTTTAGGGAGTGTCTTCTATTTTCTTTCTACTAATCTTCTTTTTTTTTTTTTGAGATAAAGTCTTGCTCTGTCACCCAGGCTGGAGTGTGGTGGTGCAATCATGGCTCACTGCAACCTCTGCCTCCTGGGTTGAAGTGATTCTCATGCCTCAGTCTCCCAAATAGCTGGATTAGAGGCACGTGTCACCTTTCTCAGCTAATGCTTTGTATTGTTAGTACAGACAGGGTTTCCCTGTGTTGGTCACAAACTCCTGACATCAAGTGATCCACCTGACTTTGCCTCCCAAAGTGCTGGGATTACAGGCATGAGCCACCACAGCTGGCCATCTTCCTACTAATCTTCTATTAAAGATTTTCTCTGTGAATTTCTCCAGGCTTTTATGTCCCTGTCTTTGCCTCTGCCTATGCATCATGATCAATTAGTAAATATATAATATGATAGAATAATCATTGGGAATCATTTCATTCCAATTCTAAAATCAATGTCAATCAATGACAAGTATCTTTATACCTCCTATCAACTCATAAAAGTACCTTCCCTCATTGGGACAATGCCATGGGGATAGTGAGCAAATACAGGTGATATATACAAAGAAGATGGCAAAATACATCCTCAAAAGCTAAAGTGTATCCTCATTTTGGGGCTGTATGTGTTGAAGTCCAGCAAATCATAAGATAGAATACTTTTTAATGTATCTTGGCTTTCCAGTACTTTATTTGGAATGAGTTTGGTCCGTGGAAATAGATTATTTCAGCATGTCTTACATTTTGGGTATCACTGAAAAATTTGTGCAGTTTTATGATAAGCATATCCCAAATTTTTCTCATATTTTACTGATTAATTTCTATTCATCTTTCAGTACTTAAGTCAAACTGTACATTCACCAAAGTTCTTTTACTAACCTTTAGTAAAGACTTGGAATCACTGGCTGGGTTGCTAATTATTTTTCTAGTATTCTTTCTCTGCATATCTTAGAATTGTAAATGGTTAAGTTTGGTACTTGGCCAATTGCGATGTTCTGCTAGTTTCCCATGAAAGTGATTCTGGTGTCCTTAGCTGGGTTAATAACACCTTTTCACAATGTTACTAAATAGCCAGAACAATAGCCTATCATTCACTTATCACACAATATGCCAGGACATCTAAGGCCTTGGAGCTGGTGTTGGTTCAGCCATCCCAAGTGTTGTTACTGAATGATGAGAGGTGAATGCATTTAAGGTATTTTGAACACGCAAACAATGTTGTATCTCATGAGAGATGATTAGTTGAGATTATATTCTGCCAATAGATTCAGTTGTGTTTGAGTATGTCATAAAGTTTCTCATGACTGTCTTTCTTGAATATTAGGTGTAAATAATGTGATATTTGGCCACCATTTTATGCCAATATTCACCTACTTAGATCCTACTGTGATTCTTTAGGTGTCTGATTTTGTAGTGTTCAAACCCCATTTTTTTACCTAGAACAGTCAAAACAGTTTTGGTGTTGCAGCCACATCAAGCAAGCAGCAGCGACGTGTATCTCTTCAACATGGATAATCGCCTTAACGATATGTCTCCTGGTTCACAACAACTCAGTAGATATGCTGACCACTGACAGTAACAAAATGACCTGTATGGTTCAAAGGTAGAAATTTCAAGTCTGCAAAAGAATGAACATAATAAGCATAACCAAAAAATACCTCAATCAACATCAAGCAGATATTATTTACAATGGTGATAAATGATGTTTGGTGCTATCTTTTTACTAAATCACATATATAGGTACCTTGAAAAAGGTACCTTGAAAAAGTGAAGTGTATTATTCCCCTGTCCTAAGATTGTATTATGAGGAAAAAAAGGCATTTTCTCCAGCAAAATTTCTCATTAATATGTGTCATCAACTGCTACAATTTCTCCATGTTCTTTCCATTTATTACCTATCTTAAACCAGAATCAGTACCCAAATGAGAGCCTCTTTTTCGAATAGCACAATTGGAACTGCTGTATTTTCCTGTATTGTCTATTCTCAATAAGGAGACAGAGGAAGATGAGGTTGCTTCTATGACTAAAAATCACTACTTACCATGATTTGGCCAATAAGATGGAATTACCCTCTGACTCATTTTACTTTAGAAAATTCACAAAGTTCATAGACACTGAAAAAGTACTCTGCATGCACACCAGTGCTTATTCTGCCAAGCACAAAATGAGCAGTCCTAGACCACTCCACTTCCAGATAATGGAATAATGTACATGTTGGGAAAAATAGGGAACTGGAAGATTACATCATCCTCCATGGCTTCATTCCAAGCACTACATTCCCACAACCTTTCCAAAGATATCCTGTTTTCCACTCCCACATTTAGATGAAGAACAAATTCATCCATTTACACTAACCTACACTTTTTACCCATATTATGTTTTTATTTCTATTAACAGATATTTGTTTTTTAACCCTAGTTCTCAAAGAAGTGCCTTTTAGATCTTAAAGAATAGCATGCATCTGTTTGATGTAATGCTTTATAGAACATTTAGGATTGCCGGCAGGAAGGAAATGCATTCTTTGTTCTGATAATATATAACTGGGGAGAACAAATTGATGCAAACTACTTTATTCTATACTTTTAAAAACATTCTCTGCTGTTGATTCAAGTAAGCAGTAAACAGAGCCAAAAATGGATTGCATAAGTACTACAGTGAGAATCCATTTGAAGCCACCTGGATTTCTTTATAAAACTCCTGTAGAGTACAACTCCCTGTTAAATGTGAGAATTTCTCAGGAAATCTTACTCAAATTCAATTTCCTGTTAACAGTCTGTATGGTCTTTTATTACATTAGCAGCATTGGTAGAGGCTAGAGGTATACAGCCTTTCCTGTCCAGTGTTGCATAACCTGAACATATCTGTGCCTGCTCATTTCAAGTAACTACCCCCAGGGCCTAAGCAGGGGCATCAGTCTTCACATTCCTGCCACTTTCTGAGCAGTAACTATTGATTATCCACATGACTTACTTTAATTCTTCCTTGAAATTTCCACTTGGAATTTTACAATTGTATTAACAATGTAAGGATACCCGTGGAATCCAATTGTCCAAGGCAGGGCTGGCAAACTCTATAATAAATAATTATTTTATTTTGTAAGATTTTCTTGACCCATTAAAATCCAAGAGTATTAAAATAGTTTTGATAACTCCATCAAGAAATGGTCTTGTTTTAAAGTACAGTGAAGACTGGAGTCATTTTTAGCCCCATCTATAGCAGCTATGGATCATCTACTGACCTTGTAAAGAAGATGATATCAGCATCTGTCCTTATGCCTTAATACAGAACAAAGCTATTGATGATGGTCTAAAAGTTCATGTATATCCAAATATTATCCATCTCTTTTCCCAAATGAACTTCTTCAACTGATGTTTTATCATCTACAGAAAGAGTGGCTGCATTATTACATACTGCTTTCTTCCCTTAATTTGAGACACTCATTCATGAATTCAGTTGTGTAGGGAGGAAAAAATAATTTCCCCTTTATTTTTCTGAAGTTATAATCGAGAGCCCTATAACAAAAGACAGATTAACAAGAGAAAAAAAGTGATAGAAATTAACATATTATAACTCATGTATACATGGAAGATACCCAGACAAACATGAGTAAATATTAAAGAGGTGGCTTGAAACGCTGGCTTATGCAGCATCATTAACAAAAAACAACATATTGTTATAGACACAGCAAGACACAGAAAAACTACCTTGAATATCTAGTGAGAAGGCAAATAAATGGGAAAGTGAAGGTTCGTAAAAGGTAGTAATAAAGTTTGTGAAATAGATTCATCTGGTGGTGTCTCCAGGCTGATAAATGTTGAAAGCTTTCTATGATGATCAACTTTTGTCCCTTCTCATTAAAAGGAGGAGTCAATTTATATCCTGTGTAAATTTATGTCCTGCTTTTAGGCAAACGGGTGAGGGCACAGAGCTTTTCTTGCATCTGTTTCTTACCAGTTGCCTTCAGCTCAAAAGACTTCTTACGCCAAAGTGGCATATTTTGGATGGCATTATGTGACCCTTTGGGTGCTTGCTCTGCTTTAACTCTAAGACTCAGACCATTCCTTATAAAAGCTATCAGTTTTTCCAGAAGTTTTATCATTTCTCCCAGAAACAGGATGGCAAATTTTTCATGAGTACAATATAGTCTTCCAGAACTATAGCCTGTCGCCTGTTTTGGTGTATGCCATTTCCACTTCATGAATGAGTTCTGATGAGCTGCTTAACATATCAAAATAAATATTTCTAACATTACTAGTGACACAATAGGTACCTTAAGTCTAAAAATTATTTGATATTTCTCAATATCTGCAGCTGTCTACTCTAAAACCACATGAAAAGCTGCTAAATTTTTTTGAGAAAAGTGTATCTTGCTTCAGTGTTAGGTAGCTTGTTCAAAATCCTAGTATTTGCTACTTCTTAGAGAGACTCAAGATTACACATATCCATATGCCTGGCCTTTCCACTGTATTGTGTGCTTTAATAAGCATTCATATGGCCCCAAACAGTACTACATGGGATATACTATACTGCACGATTCCAAAGATAGTTTTAATTCCATATTCTATTTAAATTCATTTCAGGAAATTGGGGGACAAGAGGGTTTTCTTATGAATTGGGTCTAGCAGAAAGTACAGATACAGATATTACAGTAGAATTATAAGATATTATACATTTTTATTTTTAGTTTGGTTTATTTCTGTATGTGATATAACTTTCACGGCCCCTAGAAATATTATTTTAGTGAATTATGGGGTGGATACCAATATTGTAGCCAATTTAATTAACCTAGGCTATGATAGGTACTATGACACTTCTCTAACATTTCTTAGCTTTTCACTCTCAGATGGAAATTTTCATAATCTCTTCATTATAATAAATTAATTCTTTTTTGTGGTGGAGAACTCAGGTATCTTTAGGGAAGGAAATGATTATTTCATAACCTACCATTCTATTTATCTAACTTTACCGTCATGAGCATTAGTTGTGTTTAAACAGATTGCCTGTTAGGCTTCCTGAAGAGTATTCACCATCTTTGGCATGAACTGCTTTACAATAAACTTTCAGTTTCTATAGGCAAGTCACTATTTTCACATCTAAGAGAAGAATGTTATAAAATTTGTGAGACTTGTGATTATATCAATTATAGTTAGGTGTAAACTTTCAAGTTTTTCTTTTTCATAAGATGAATACATGGGCAGGATTAGTCAATTACAAAGATTTCCATTTTAGCATGAGTAATTAAGAAGCAAAAGGCAGACTTGCCTGACATTCAGCTATATACTTACAATCTATTCACACATCAAATACATCTAATTAAGCAATCAGATACAAATTATACCACCAGAGGGTTGTTGTTCTTTCTCTCTCCCTTCCTTCCTTCCTTCCTTCCTTCCTTCCTTCCTTCCTTCCTTCCTTCCTTCCTTCCTTTCTCTTTCTTTCTTTCTTTCTTTCTTTCTTTCTTTCTTTCTTTCTTTCTTTCTTTCTTTCTTTCTTTCTTTCCTTTCTTCTTTCTTTCTTTCTTTCTTTTTCTCTTTCTTTCTTTCTTTCTTTCTTTCTCTCTTTCTTTCTTTCTTTCTCTTTTTTTCTTTCTTCTTTCTTTCTTTATTTCTCTTCTTTCTTTCTTGGATTACAGGTATGAGCCAGCCTGCCTGCCTTCCTGCCTTCTTGCTTGCCTGCCTTCCTTCCTTCCTTCCTTCCTTCCTTCCTTCCCTCCTTCCTTCCTCTCTTTCTCTCTTTTGTCTTACTTGCTTGCTTTCCCATCTAAATTATCACCTTAACTCTAATTACTTTTTATCAGGGCATCGCTGTTCACTCCAGGTTTTACTTTTAATCTTCTAAAATGTAGCTTGTTCACTGACATATCACAGTATATGATCATCACATACAAACATTCAAAAATTTAAATTTGAATATGTATTTTATTAGTCTATTCTCATGCTGCTGATAAAGACATACCCAATTTACAAAAGAAAGAGGCATAATGGACTTACAATTTCACATGGCTGGGGAGGCCTCACAATCATTTCAGAAGACAAGGAGGAGCAAGTCATGTCTTACATGGATGGTGGTAGGCAAAGAGAGAGAACTTGTGCAGGAGAACTCCTTTTTTGAAAACCATCAGATCTAGTGAGACTTATTCACTTCACCATGATTCAATTATGTCCCACAACACTTGGGAATTCGAGATGAGGTTTGGGTGGGGACACAGCCTACCACAAATCATTCTACCACAAATATCATGTCCTCACATTTCAAAACCAATCATGCCTTCCCAACAGTCCCCCAAAGTCGTAACTTATTTCAGCGTTAACTCTAAAGTCAACAGTCCAACATCTCATCTGAGACAAGGCAAGTCCTTTCTGCTTATCAGACTGTAAAGTCAAAAGCAAGTTAGTTACTTCCTAAATACAATGGGGGTATAGGCATTGGGTAAATACAGTCATTCCAAATGGGAGAAATTGGCCAAAATGAAGGGACTACAAAGCCCATTAAGTCCAAAATCTAGAAGGGCAGTCAAATCTTAAAGCTCCAAAATGATCTTCTTTGACTCCAAGTCTCACATCTGGGTCATGCTGATGCAACAGTTGGGTTCCCATGGTCTTGGGCAGCTCTGCCCCTGTAGCTGTGCATGGTACAGCCTCCCTGCTGGCTGCTTTCATGGGCTGGTATTGTGCCTCTATGACTTCTCCAAGTGCACAGTGCAAGCTGTCAGTGGATCTACCATTCTGGGGTCTGCAGAATGGTGGCCCTCTTCTCAAAGCTCCACTAGGCAGTGTCTCATTGGGACTCTGTGTTGGGGCTCCAACCCACATTTTCCTTCTGCACTGCCCTAGCAGGGGTTCTCTATGAGGGCCCTGACCCTGCAGCAAACTTCTGCCTGGGCAACCAGGTGTTTCCATACATAACTTGAAACCTAGGTGGAGGTTCCCAAACCTCAATTCTTGACTTTTGTGCACTTGCAGGCTTAGCACCATGTGAAAGCTGCCAAGGCTTGGGGTTTACACCCTTTGAAGCCATGGCCTGAGCTGTACCTTGGCCCCTTTCAGCTACAACTGGAGTGGCTGAGACACAGGGCACCAAGTCCCTAGATTGCACACAGTAGAGGGAACCTGGGCCAGCCCCACAAAACCATTTTTTCCTCTTAAGTCTCTGGGCCTGTCATGGGAGGGGCTGCCACAAAGGTCTCTGGCATGTCCTGGAGATATTTTCCCCATTGTCTTGGTGATTAACATTCAGCACCTCATTACTTATGCAAATATCTGCAGGTAGCTTGAATTTCTCCTCAGAAAATGGGTTTTTATTTCCTATTGCATTGTCGGGCTGCAAATTTTCTGAATTTTTATGCTGTTTCCCTTCTAAAACTGAATGCCTTTAACAGTATCTGTCACTTCTTGAATGCTTTGCTGCTTAGAAATTTCTTCTGCCAGATACCCTAAATCATCTCTCTCAAGTTCGAAGTCCCACAATTCTCTAGGGCGGGGGGAAAATGCCACTAGTCTCCTTGCTAAAATATAACAAGAGTCACCTTTGCTCCAGTTCCCAACAAGTTCCTCATCTCCATCTGAGACTACCTCGCCTGGATTTCATTGTCCATATCATTGTCAGCATTTTTGTCAAAGTCATTCAACAAGTCTCTAGGGAGTTCCAAAACTTTTCACATTTTCCGGTTTTCTTCTGAGCCCTTTGAACTGTCCCAATCTCTGCCTGTTACCCCATTCCAAAGTTGCTTCCACATTTTCAGGTATCTTTTCAATAGCACCCCACTCTACCGGTACCAGTTTACTGTATTAGTCCATTCTCACGCTGCTGATAAAGACATACCCGAGACTGGGCAATTTACAAAAGAAAGAGGTTTAATGGACTTACAGTTCCGTGTGGCAGGGGAAGCTTCACAATTATCATGGAAGGAAAGGAGGAGCAAGTCACATCTTACGTGGATGGTGGTAGGCAAAGAGAGCTTGTGCAGAACTCTTCTTTTTAAAAACATCAGATCTCATGAGACTTATTTTTACTATCATGAGAACAGCATGGGAAAACATGACCCCATGATTCAATTACCTCCCACCAGGTCCCTCCCACAACACATGGGAATTCAAGATGAGATTTGAGCAGGGACACAGCCAAACCATATCATATATGGTTTAAAAATTTAAAGGAAATTTACTATAATTTAGACATTTATCAGGGAACATATATCTAAAAGTATTGTTCAAAAAATTAAGAAGATAAGCAGTTTTGTCGTAGACTAACTGAAATTCTTGTAATATATTTAAATGTCATTATTGTAAAAGAACATATGTATATTTTATGTTTCAAAGTTTAGGAAGCTGGAGTCAAACTGTATTACTTTCATTTAGAGTTACAAATTTTAAGTTGTTACTCATTCAATCTCATTGTCATCTGGATTTTCTGTTAAATAATTTATTTCCTAAAGGTTGCACCACAACAAAGCATCAAAAGTCTTCTAATGCTATTAGATTTCAATGAATGAGGAAAATCTTTGCTAACTAAATGCATTATTATATGGTTAAACCATGTGTATTAACTTTATATACTTAACAAGAGACAGCCAGACCATTTAAACCTTTTTTAAAATTTCCTTTCTCTCAGGCTTGAAGGTTATTTACAAAGAGTGAAATTGCATTAAATTGATTGAATTTACCTACTTTATGGCAGTACTGTACAGAATAATTATGATATTTTTCAAAAAATCATTACCAATGCTAGCCTTTGATCAATTCAGTCCAATTAAGAGGAACAAGAATTTCTGATCACACACTTTAGTGGGTAAAGTGTAATTTATTTCAATTTTAACATCCCTTCCACATTGTAATATTTCTTCAATTTTCATCACTTTAACTTTTTAATTTCTTAATCAATTGTCTAGCATGCACTTTTCCTGTGCATAGATTTCTGTCTATATCTAAAGTTTCTATTAAGATTTTAGAATTTCATATATATTATCATTTATACACACCACAAACAAAAAAAGGTGAAAATAAACATCTATGGCAAGGTTATTTAGGAAATTAGATTATATGTTCCATTTTATAATTAAATAAATATTTTGAAGGAAATTAGAAAAATAAAATTATTTGTGATTAAATTTTCCTGTTATAAAATGTTCTTAGTATTTAGATAAATGCAAATTTGCAATATAGACTTCTATGTATTTATACACAGATACATATTAGATAGATATAGATATAAACACACACACACACATATATATATACACACACACACACAACCATATAATAGCTTCTACATATACACTGAAAAAATTATTTCTATCAACTAATATATGACAATTTCCATAGGAGATTATAATACTAACATATCTACTATAGCTGTATCTGTATTTGTATTTATAGCTCCCTACTAATCATTGATATTGTTCATGGTTCTAATATTTGACTCTCTGAAATATTCTTTCAGTTAAAGTTTGAGATAAACACCTAGGACATGTATTTTACTATGGGGAGTAGTAAGTAGAAATATTTCTTTGAACAGACTCTAAGGGAAACTGATGGAGAAAGGAGCACATTGATATGTTAGTATACTACACATATTGACAAACATACTGACCCAATTCAGGTTAATCTTTCGAGATTCAGAGAAAACCAAAGTTTTAAAGTTATTTAAATTTTCAAAAAACAAACCCCTCAGCCAGTCTAGGTATCCAGATACCCATAGGAATACTTGTGGGAACACCTGTAAATTCAGATTTATGACAAGAGTGCTATAAACCAAAAATAAAATTCTAAGCCCCCTGACAAACTGAATGGACCCCCTTTCAGCCAAGGGCATTCAAAAGTAAACTCAAAAAAATAGTTCAGGCCATGACAGGAAGGGAGTTGGGACATGCCTCATTATACTCTCTTCCATTTCGAATTCAGGCACAAGGGACCAGCATGAACATTTAAAGAGACATCTTAAGAGCAAGAAAATAAATCATAGCAATAAGATACCAAATTCCAACTTGACTCTAGTATAGCATCACATGACAGATAGCAGGTCCTGAAAGAAATCAAAATAATTTACCTCAAAATATATATTTGAAATGGCCCCGAAAAGCCTCGTGGGCAAATCTACATTCTATAGAAAATCTCCTTCCCTTTCCAGGTCTTTTTCTAATCCAGGAGAGATTAACTAAGAGTCTGGCACCTTTTTGGTCTGATAATAGACCATCTATGATTTTTGAAACTTGCTACATGGAGGCTTTATCTGCACAATAAGAACCTTGCTCTCCACAACCACTTATCTTAGCTGACGCTCCTTTCTACTGATCCAGGTCTTTAGATAATACTAATTCTTTCAACCAACTGCCAATCAGAAAATCTTTAAATCTTTTGGGAAGCCAGGGCAGGCAAATCACCTGTGGTCAGGAGTTAAAGACCAGCTTAGTCATCACGGTGAAACCCTGTCTCTACTAAAAATGCAAAAATTAGCTGGGCGTGGTGGCACATGCTTGTAATCCCAGCTACTCGGAGGCTGAGGCAGGAATCTCTTTTACCGGGAGGTGGAGGTTGTATGAGCCGAGATCATGCCACAGCACTGCAGCCTGGGCGACAGAGCAAGACTCCATCTCAACAAAACAACAACGACAAAAAACAACGAAGAATATCTTTAAATCTACCTATAACCTGGAAGCTCCTGCTGTCAGTTATTCTCCCTTTCCAGACAAGACCAATGTATATCTTATATGTATGAATTGATATCTGCCTGTAACTTTTGTCCCCTAAAATTTATAAAATCAAGCTGTAATCACCTTGAGCACAGGTTCTCAGGAAGTGTTGAGACTGCCTTTGGCCTTGTTCATTCATATTTGGCTCAGAATAAATTCCTTGAAATAGTTTACAGAATTTGACCCTTTTTCATCAGCAGTTCCAAGGTTATTCAATAGGGAAAGGGCAGCCTTTTCAAAAAATAATGTTCAGAAACCTGGATATTCATATTCAAAGAATGAAGTTGGACCCTTACCTAACAACATATGTAAAACTTACCTCAATTAGTGTCAAAACTTAAATGTAAGACCAAAAACTATAACACTTTTGGAAGAAAACATAAGGCAAAACCTTTATGACATTTAATTTAGCTGTAATTTCTTAGACATGAAACCAAAGACATAGATAACAAAAGAAAAAAAATAGATAAATTGGACTTTATAAATATGGAAATACTTTACATTAAGCGACCCTGTCAAGAGAGTAAAAACATAACCCACAGAATGGAAAGAAAAACATTTGTTAATTATATATCTGAAAATTAATAGATATTCAGAATATTTAGGGAACTTACAACATTCAACAATAACAAAAACAGACAATTGAATTCAAAATGATCCAAGGCTTTGAATAAACATTTCTTCAACAAAAGCATATCATTTGCCAATAAGCACATAAAAAATTTCCTAATAAATCAAAACTACAGTGATATACTGTCTTACACCTATTTGGATGTCTACCTTCAAAACAGAAAATGACAAGTGTTGACAAGAATGTGGAAAAATTGAAACCCTTATGGCCTGTTAGTGGGAATGTAAAGTGATACCATGGCTCTGAAAAACAGTATGATTGTTCCTCAAAAATTAAAAATAGATTTCCCAAATGATCCAGCTTTAAACTTCTGGGTAATTACCCCCCAAAATTTTCGGGCCAAAGCCCTTGACCCCTAAAGCTTTGCTGAAAAGTCACTTGTATGAGGCAGATTGGTTAATAGCAGGAAAGTCATGCAAACTTATTTATTTTACACGGGAAAATTTCAAAATATAGAGTCTATCAACCCCTTAATAAGGTACAGAATTTTATATACCATCTTGAGGTTACAGAAAGAATTCAGGCCCAAAGTATGGCCAAAAATAGGTATTAGTGGCAACAAGGCTATCAGAGGGAGAAATGAAGGGGCTTGGCTAGCAAGGGTGACCTTGTTGTGTAGATGAAGCCTCACAAGTAGTTGCCCTCAGAGGGAATAGATGGTAAAAGTTTCTTTTCAGACTTTGAAAGGTTTCAGACTTTCAGTTAATCTCTACGATATCCAGGAAAGAGCTAGAAAAGGAAGGCTCGGCTGAATTAATGGAGATTCTCAAAATTTGCAAATTTCCTCTGCCTCAGTCTTCTGACCTTGCAGCAGCCCTTTCAAAATATGATAAAGAAATACATTTGAGGGTAAAATATTTTGATTTCCTTCTATTGAAAGCAGGTTTTTGAAGAAGTATTTGTACACCTATTATATTCATAGACACATTATTCACAGTAGGTAAAATGTGGAAGCAACTCATGTCCATCAGCAGATAAATGAGTAAGTAAAATGTGATATATACATCCAATAGAAATGTATTCTGTATTAAAAATGAATGAAATTCTGACATATGCTACAATGTGGATGAACCCTGAGGACATTATTCTAAGTGACTACTACTCCCATGCGAGTAGTTAAAATCCTAAAGACAGAAAGTAGAATCATGGTTGTCAGGATTTCCCTTGGAAAGGGAAATGAGGAGTTCATTTTTTAGTGGGTATAGTTTCATTTTTAAAAGATGAAAGAGTTAGAGAGATGGATGGTGGTGATGGTTGAACATTTTGACTGTATTTAATAACATTGAACTATACACATAAGATTGGCTAAGACAAATTTTGTTTGTGTATTTTACCACTATTAAAACAAATTCTAGCAGGGAAAAAAAGCTAAAAGAAAAGAAGTTGTATAAATGCCTTTTTAGACTTAGAAATAGAGTAAGAAAATAGTGTATAGTTATTTCATCCTTGATTTTCTAAATTTTATTTACTAAAACATCAACTTTACTTATTAGCATAGTAACATGAGGGTAATAATAGATAAACAATAATAGTAAAACATAAAAAGCCACAATATTTAATTAATAGTAAATGGATAAAACATCCTCCATTCTTTTAATTTGCTTTTTATTAACCTTTTTAGGGTATCTATTTTTGAAAAAGCAGTGCAATGTTTAGATTTCAATATCCAGATTTCAATCTTTTAAATAGAAGGATAAATGGCACTGGTTAAATAAACCCCTGTTGCCCTAAAAATGTCCTGGCAATTAATAAAAATTAAACTTGTATACACTGTATAGTATCTTTTTGCCACTTGAAGAACTATAAAATTTTATTTTCATATGAATTTTGAAGTGCTAATTATATAAAACCAGTTTTAATAAGAGCTTGATTAGGTAACGCTGCCTAAATGTCTCTTGGTTCAAAGGGGCCTGAAACAAATGATTTTTCATCCTGATGCTACTTTTTTCTAATGATCCTCTAGGAAAATCTATGTCAAGTTTTTATTTTGAGAAATCATTTTTGAACAAAGAAAACCATACTTATCCAGAAACTTCTGTGATTTTTAAAACTAGCACCTATTTTCACAAGAACAAAATGTACTTGGTACTTCAGGGATGTATTTTACACCATCAGAGTTAAATGAATTTTATATACATTTGCACATCTCAATTCATATAATAACATTTACTTGCCGGTAAAATGTATATTTAATTTGAAGTGACATAAAAACAACAATTAGTTTGTGATTGCTTATATTTTAAACTGCTAACGTGATGTTAAAATTATTTAGATAATTTATAGTCTTTATAGTCAGTTTAACGGCCTCAGCATAATTTTGCTGCATTTGTGTGAAATTTTCCCATATATTATTTGAACTCTTGACTAGTCTGATCATAAGGATAACATTCAAATCAACTAAAAAAAATATGTTTTACATGAACTTCATTAAATGAAATATTAATGAGAATGAATCATGTGCTTAACTTACTTTGAGGCAAATATCCATTGTTACCTTTACTTAACATAAGTGAAGCAAAATATGTAGATTTGCTTTCAAATATTATGTCTCTTCCATCTGATTCCTTATTATTTTGAAAAGTTCACTCTTTTATTAGTGAGACCCATAAGATTCTAAATGATTAAGATCTCTTTGTCATGCTTATTGTTTGCTTACATTTTATATCCTTATCTGTCATTATGGAGTCAAATGTATCAGCCCTGAAGGAGGAATGTAGCTTATCTTAAATATATTAAAGTTGCATAAGGGTAAGAAATATTTTTAGGTCGTGGATCTTCTGCTGAAGAGCTGAATGGGTATTTAAAATCCCTCACATTTGAAAATTTTGTAAGACAAAAACAGTTTTTTTAAAAAAATAACTTTGTTAACCATTACTATATTGGAATAAATAAAATTATCTTTGTCATAACAGAAAATTTTCTTAAATATGGATTTTTTTTGTCTAAGTATTATTTAACATTTTTCTAGTTTTGTTTCATAAACATATATTAGACTACTACCATGAAATTTAAATTTACTTAGATCATAAAAAAGTAAAATTATAATAGTATTAATGATAAAAAATAAAAAATTCCATAGCAATAATTGCAATTTTAAAGCATTTTATATCTTAAGCTCTCTGCTATGCACTGTAGTTGAATTAACTTAATAAATCATTCTACTAAAATTGTGGGTACATGCTACACTAAATATAATGCTTTTTTCCTATAAAAAACCCCACAGAATCTCAACTCTATAAGGGAAGTTTATTATCTCATATTGCAAAGATCTAAGAGGTCAGGGACTCCCAGAGTTGTTTAATTTAGTGACTGAATAATGTCAAGAGCCCTTCTTTGTTCCTTTTATGACCTGCCCTGCTCAGCATGGTGGCTTTATTCCCAAGCTCCCTCCCTTCATGACAGTAAAATGACCATGACTCTGTGTGCAAACATAAGAACATCTAGAGGACCACAATGACGTTTTGGATCCCCTGGAGTCAACGTCAGTTCACAGCCAGTGTCCAGTAGTCCCGAAAATGCTTGGCAATTTCCCTTTCCCCAATGCAGTTACCCTGGTAAAAGGCTGGAGGTCTCTTTGGGAAGGATGGGAGAAAGAACCACTACATACATTGCTGTTAATGTAATGGGGACCTTTCTCAAGGGGACCAAGCCTCCCCTTTATTCAAGGGGAGTCCTGGGTCTGTAAACTAGCTCAAGTCTGGAAATTAATTGGGGTGATGTGATTCTCTGTTTTTATAAATCAAATTCGTCTTCTGCTTGTTCGACTTAGAAGTTTTCTGCTTGTATAAATTAAGTAAGGAATATAGTAGGCTTCCCATAATTTCACTTCTAGGAACACTGTGAGTAATTAGCAATGCCAGAGCTCTACATGAGTCAGACTATTCTAATTGCTGCTTTGCCTCTGCTGTCCATTATGGTAGCTACGCCCACCATGCCTTTGACAATTGAGTTCCACCATTTGGCCCCTCCACCTTGGGGTTCAATTTATTTCATTTTATTTAAATTTTATAGTTGAGTGACTGGAATTCCCACTGTTAGATCTGACATACAGAGAAGAGTAATTACAGGGTTCTTCAAAGATGCAGGTGCTGTCCTCACAAGTGTATTTCATAAGGCTTTGGTCAAGGGTATGTCTTCAGGATTTTATTAAGTATTAACTCAGAGGATCACAGAGTCTCCCAATAGGCCATCTGCAGGCTGAGGAGCAAAAAGAGCCAGTTTGATTTCCAAAACTGAAGAACTTGGAGTCCAATGTTCAAGGCCAGGAAGCATCCAGCATGGAAGAAAGAGGTAGACTGGGAGGCTAGGCCAGTCTCTCTTTTCACATTTTTCTTCCTGATTTATATTCTAACTGTGCTGGCAGCTGATTAGACGGTACCCACCCAGATTAAGGGTGGGTCTACCTTTCCCAGCCCACTGACTCAAATGTCAATCTCCTTTGACATCACCCTCACAGACACACCCAAGATCATCCTTTGCATCCTTCAACCCAATCAAACTGACATTCAGTATTAACCATCACAGATCAGGACCCCCATAACTATACAGGGAGAATGAGATTTTAGTGATTGGCTTAAGCTAAACAGAATTTAACTGTGATGTGAGAGACAATTAAAAACATGAACAAAAGAGAAGATCTAGCAGGGAGACAATGTGAAGTAAGCTAACCACTATGGCTATTACAGATATGATCCTTACTTTGCATATAATCAAAGTAAGGATTACATGAATGGCTAAACCTGCCATTTATGTGGGAAAGGTGGGAAGTTGCACTGGGTGAATTCAGCATGATGTTATAGGGTTGGAGAGACTTAGCTGGTGGCTACAATAAGACAATGCACAGTAATGGGTTGCAGTAATGGGTTAGAGCAGTGGTCTCCAACCTTTTGGCACCAGGGACCAGTTTTATGGAAGACAATTTTTTTTTTTTTTTTTTTTCATGAAAAGGGAGAAGAGGAATGGTTTTCGAGTGAAACTGTTCCACCTTAGATCATCAGAAATTAGATTATCATAAGGAGCACACAAGCTAGATCCCTCACATGTTCCATTTACAGTAGAGTTTTGCACTTCTAACATAATTTAATGCCACAGCTGATTTGAAAGGAGGCAGAACTCAGGTGGTGATATGGTTAGGCTTTGTGTCCCTATCCAAATCTCATCTTGAATTGCAATCTCCAGGGGTTGAGAGAGAGACCTGAAGGTAGGTGATTAGATCATGGGGGCAGTTTACCCCATGCTGTTCTCATGATACTGAGTGAGTTCTCACAAGGGCTGATGGTTTTATATGTGTTTGAAAGTTCTTCCTAAACACACATTCTCTCGCTTGTCTGCCACCATATAAGACATGCCTGCTTTGCCTTCTGCCATGATTGTAAGTTTTCTGAGGCCTCCACAGCCATGCTACGAGTGAATTATGAGTGAATTAAACCTCTTTCCTTTAGAAATTACCCAGTGTCGGTGGTATTCTTTATAACAGTGTGAGAACCAGCTAATACAGGTGGTAATGCTTGCTTGCCCACCACTCACCTCTAGCTGTGTGGCCTAGTGCCTAACAGGGTACCAGTCTGTGGTTTGGAGGTTGGGGACTCCTGAGTTATGTAAAAAAGAAAGAAATAAATTAACTTAGACGAAAAGAAGGTGATATTCATGTCAGAATGCGTATTATCAGGTTATTTTCTTGGCCTGATGTTAAAGACAAGGACTTTGCTAATTTTTAATGTCTTTTTTTCCTGTAATTTTTTTCCTATTTAAGGTTAGTGATTTTAGAACATGTTTGAATGTGAAAGCAATGATCTAATACACTGGATGAGATGAATGAAGTAGAGAAAACACATGTGGCTGGGCGTGGTGGCTCATGCCTGTAATACCAGCACTTTGGGAGGCTGAGGCAGGCGGATCAGGAGTTCAGGAGATTGAGACCATCTTGGCTAACACGTGAAAGCCTGTCTCTACTAAAAATACAAAAAATTAGCCGGGCATGATGGTGGGTGCTGTAGTCCCAGCTACTCAGTCCCAGCTACTCAGGACTAGGCAGGAGAATGGCGTGAACCCAGGAGGCAGAGCTTGCAGTGAGCGGAGATCGTGCCACTGCACTCCAGCCTGGCCGACAGAATGAGACTCTGTCTCAAAAAATAAATAAATAAATAAATAAATAAATAAATAAAGAACACAAGTAACAAAGGACCAAGGGAACAGCTTTAATGAGTCACTAATGGAGGAGAACAAGAAAAATTAGATGAGTATTTTTGTTTGACAGAAAAAAAATCCCTTAAAATGAAAAGAATGAGAAAACATATTCAGTAAAATTTGGAACATTATTCTGGAAAATGATGCAGTTTTTTAATTGTTTCTCACAAGGGCTGATGGTTTAGGTTAATAGGTTAACCTGTGAATTAGGTTAATATGTTATTATTTGTAAGTGAGGAGGAAGAGAAAAAATTGAGTGGATAATTCAAAGATTAGTGAAATAGTATGAGTGTATAATAAGTAGAAAAATGTGTTGTTCTCGGATACCAGGAGAGAATTCAGTATTGGTATCTGATATCCAACGTTATAAAAGCAATTATTATCCTAACTATATAATGATAAGCTATTATTTTTCCTAGACTAGCACTTACACACATTAGTCACAGAATACAACTTTGAAAAAACTCCTGTAGCCTTCTATACCAATTTTTTTCCAACCACATCAGACTTAAATTAGATATATTCTGGCAGGCTTGCATATTTTCATATATGTCTTAATCTGTAATGCTTTTGAATTACTTTTTCATTTTAATAATAACCGCAAAGAGTTCAGTATTAGCTTATTCTGGATCCAAGTATTTCTACCTTGGCCCTATTATGGATTAGATAATATTTTGTCATTGTTGCAGAGTCTGTTCTGTTCATTTTTGGATATTCAGGATTACGCTCAGCCTAACTTGCTAGATATAATAGCACTCCTTACTTCTGACTCTGAAAACTGGAAAAAATAATCTTCAGACATTGCCAGTGTCCTCTGGAGAGCAAAACTGACCCACGTTGAGAGCCACAGTTCCAGTTTACAGAGACAACTACTTTTTTTTTTTTTTTTTTTTTTGAGGCGGAGTTTCGCTCTGTCGCCCAGGCTGGAGTGCAGTGGCCGGATCTCAGCTCACTGCAAGCTCCGCCTCCCGGGTTCACGCCATTCTCCTGCCTCAGCCTCCCGAGTAGCTGGGACTACAGGCGCCCGCCACCTCGCCAGGCTAGATTTTTGTATTTTTTAGTAGAGACGGGGTTTCACCGGGTTAGCCAGGATGGTCTCGATCTCCTGACCTCGTGATCCGCCCGTCTCGGCCTCCCAAAGTGCTGGGATTACAGGCTTGAGCCACCGCGCCCGGCCGAGACAACTACTTTTAAAAGACCCACATTCTATGCTTTCGATGCTTGTTTTTGTTTGTAGTGACAATTATCCAGGCCCCAATGAAACAAGATTTACTGTTGTAGACTGCTGAGAAAATAGCAATGATTGAATTAATAAGTAAGTTACGTGTTGCTACCAATTTAGGGCCACGTGCCATGCTGTATTGAAGTGTTTCTCAGTCTCTAAAATCAAATAAAAAAAAAATCACCTGTCCAGACAGACTTTGCCAAAAACAAAACAAATCACAATTCATAGAACTGTCATAAAGCTCTGAACGGACTCACATTTTATCTTTAAAATGTTATAGTCTGCCCAATATATTAATCTGTCTGTAGTACCATAGATGATTACTCAAGTTTTGTTTCCCAACGTCTTTGTTCACACCTTTATTATTATCCTCAATGTTAATTTTCCATTGTTTTATTCATCCTTTTTTTTTTTCACATTTCTTCTCACAGACTAATCATTTTCAAGTTGACTGTAATGATTAAAATATTGTTCTGTGGAAAATGTTACTACAAATTATCATACACTTACATACCTTAAATACACTTACATTACCTTGAAACATGACTGTGTTATAATGAAAATGTGTTTGTTATAAAATGTGTTTGTTATAATTTGTTATAAAACAAATATTTAGTGCTTAAATGGCATCCACATTTCAGTCTGTTTGGTGGTATAAAGATATTACATGCTCCTATCAAAAAATGCTAAAGTTTATAATAAGAAGCCAGAGTGCCATTGTGATTTAATCAGGCTTTCATCTAAATGGAAATGAGCAGGACTAATTACTTAGAATTTAGATGCTGAGCTGAACCAGACCTTTTATAAAATACCTGGTTATTCTAACAGTGCCAAGATAAGGAACTATCCTATAAAATAAATCCACCTACAGCATATTTATGAATTACAAAGATGATAAGTTCGTTGCTGTTCTTGGATATACATTAAAATATTTATCCCAAAATGCTCAAAATAATACTTTTAATATTTGTAATATTGTAACTATGACACATTATGAAAACATTAAAAGAGACCAATAGTTTGGTACTATCATCAATGGCATTGCTTTTTTATTTCTGTAATGTGAATGGAGGCATCAGACAATGATATCGGTCCTCTGAAAAAGCTTGTGTAATACACTGAAACACTGCACACAAATATTTGGAAAATGTAAACATACAGATATATTCAGGTATAATTAATTTTCAGGAATGATACTTTCTACATTCAGATTTAATGAAAATATTTATAAGGCCTTTCTTTTATTAAAAAATTCCGAATTACAATTGCAATCACATTGCTTAGCAAATTAGTTGAAAACACTTGATCTGATGTGTGGAGGCTACTATGACAAGAATCAAATCTCCCCCAAATACACATATATATATGCATCAAACCAGACAGGGACACAAACAAGCACACCTTTCCACTCTCCGTTCTTACCAGGGGACTTTATGACTGTAAAGATCTGGCCTTCAGCAGTTCAAAATGCCCAAGTTAACACCATCTTCCAGGCACTCGGGATAAGAACTTGGCTTCTACTCCTGAAGACTGCCACATCGAAGACTCTTCCTTGCAAAACCTATGGACCCTCCGGCTCAGACCATCACTCCTCTGTCGTCTTTGCTCCTCCTGAACTGGTTTATTAATCTTTTCTCCTCTCTCTTTTTCCTCTTGATATTAAATGTTACCTTGTTTGTAGAGGAATGTTTGTTTTATAACATGTATATATTCAGTATACTATTATGTATGGCTTGCCACACGGACTGACTTGCGGCATGGCTTGAGCCTGTATGACTGCAGCTCTGACTACTGAGTGAATGGGAAATACTAAGAAGAACTGCCTCCTTGGGAACCTCATGTGGCTCGTGGCTTTCGTGATTGAAATTGCATCAATCAAAGCCTGTCATTGTGGAAAGACACAAACATGCCTGGACCCGGCGATCTCTAATTTTGCACAGTTCCTGACAGCATTGTTTTTCCTCCAAAGAACCCACCGGTTCTCTATAGACAAGAATAATGGTGTCTCTTCCATCTATGGCTTTGTCATCATCCAGGACCTCACTGTCTGGAGACAGATAGTTGAAGTAAAAAGGCTTTGAAGAAAAACATATGAGATATTTTTAAATGCCCAAACTGAAAGTGAAAGAGGTGTTAGTTGCACACATTGTATTTGAGAGAACTTGTCCACAAGGTCACACTGAACGTCAATGAGGTGGCTGGCAAATATGGTCTAGCTACATGCTAAAAATGAGAAGAAAGAATTTGGTGGTTTTTGTGTTCTACCATAAACCTCTGAACAGATTTCTAGCAACTGGACTGCAAGGTTGAAGGAACCAGTCCTACTTGAAAACTCCTGACAGAAAAATATCTGGTAAATTAGATTTATTTTCTGTTAGTAGTACTTGGCTCTATTTAATGTGGGACAATATACCACTATTGAAAAAAGCTCCAACACACTCTAATGAATCTTGTTTTCTATTTTGATGATTCTTCCCACGAGCCACATATCTAGAGAGATGCTCTAGAGTCTCATAATTGAACACACCTATGTTCTGAGGTTAGCACTCTTGTACACATCCACATTCAGCCACTATTCAGGAGTATTATCACTGTGCCTGGGCAGCTGATGCTGCAAGAACTCCAAAGCTTAACCACTTACTGATATTCTAGATAAACCTACAGACTGTAGAGATATTTTTGGATCTCAAATAAAGATGCTCCCTTTCTTCTTTGTGAGTACCTCTCTCAGCTCTTTGGAGCCTTAATGCAAGTGGATATCATTCTGAACAATCTACGTTCATTTGAGGTATTTTAATAAAGTTTCCACTAAAAATAGAAGATGTGAGAGTCATGATTTATAAAACAACAGCTCCCACCTCCTGTCCTCAGCCTCTTTAACACTATGCAATACTTCTTGCCATTGCAACCATTTTATAAAACAAAGGGTCTCTGAAGCAGCAGCTTTATCAGACTGCAGGTCTTTTTGTATCTTTCTCTTGGGCAAAATGATTCTTAATTGCACTGACACTGAGAAGAAAGAAACCATGACATAAATGGAAGTCTGAAGAAGAAAATATATTGAAAGACAAATATTGAAGGACACTTTGCATTTTCCACTATGCACAAAAACTTTAGTGATTTTTCTAGCAATAAATAAATGAACAAATTGCTTTTCTACCTTGCTGGGCATCCCATTATGCTCGCGTACATTAAATTCACTGGTTCTTATCCTCAATTAGGTGCCCAAGACATAACTCTATACTTCCCATTCTATAATAACTGGCTTGGTGTTTTTATGTCTACCTCCTTTTCATAATCTACAAGCTCTGAGAGGAAACTGCACAGTGCATTGTATTTATCACATTTTCATTATCTAGCACAGTGCCTGGCATAATGTAGATATGTAATGTAGAAATCTGACATTGCTGACTTCATCTTGCTTTTGATGTCACAAGATAACTGCCTTTGCTCATTCCTGCATGGTGAACAAACTAAATTCCTATGGGAGGAGTTTAGTTTATAGTTTATAGTTTAACTATAGTTTTAATTTATAGTTTAACTTTAAAACAAATGATAATAGTCCCTTCCCTAAACTAACCGCTGAGGAAATAAGGAGGTAGCGCACAAAAGTAACAATATAATGTTAAAGATTTATAGAAGCGTTGTGACCTGACCAAGGCCAAAGAAATTATGCGACCCCCTCGGACACCTGCTGATGTACAAATATCTGATCACCTGTCCCCCCTTCAACTCATCCTCCTCATTGTTCTCCCTTCCCGATATAAAAAGAAGCATGAGATTTAGGCCTTTTAAGATGACTCTTCAGGACACTAGTCTTCCATTTGTTGGCTTGCTGGCTCTCCAAAATAAAGTCACTTTCCTTTCTCCAATACCTGTCTTCACTTACCGGCTGTTGTGTGGCAAGTAGTACGAGCTTTGGACTCAGCTAGAGATACACAATCAATATGCCTTGACTAGATGAATGTATCAAAATCTCACCATTAGTGAACTAAGGCAATACTTAAAGGTTTAGTGTTTTGTCACTTCACGCTGCCTTTTTTTCAAGGTGCATGAAGTAGAAATTAGCCCTTTCTGAACATTGTTAAATGTTTGACTAACGGGAAAAAATAACAATAAGAAAGATAGATTGGATTTATCTTTATAAGAAACAGTACTCAATGCGTGAAACGATATAAAAAATACAGTTTGGTTCCGTGGCTGCCTGAATCTCCCTCAGATCATCTTTAAAAATGAAACTGTGAGTTTTATCTTATCACATTAATTTACTGTTAACTTTCGTTCGAATAAATAGTCAAACACAGTTGGCATTTAACATGAAGAACAAAAGTAAAGAGTGAAATCTTTTAAATAAGTTTTAGACTTATCAGGTGAAGCATTTTTCTTGCATATTGCTGTCAGGAATATTTGTTAGGGGTCATTTTATATTGTTGTTGTGGTAAACATTGAAAAATTCCATAAGTTAATTGGGAAGTAAATTAAGAATCTGCAAGTGAGAAATATGGAATCAAATATTCACTTCACAAAAACAAAAACAAAAAACCTTTGTATTGTGATTAATGACATTGGTTTACAGTAATCATTATTTCTCACAAATTAGTCAGTTCTTCATTGATTACCATAAGACTGCAGTTCATTGGTGTTTGCATGAACTTACTCAGTTTTACCTCTCAATTTCCATCTCACACAAACAAAAGCACGGAAGATACTAAGAAGGAGAGAAGGAACAGAAATAGGAACTGTAAAAGAGGAAGGAGGTAAGGGATGAAAAGTTACATAAAGGGTACAATGTACATTATTTGCGTGATGGTACACTGAAATCCCAGACTCTACCAAGACACAATATATTTGTGTAACACAACTACACTTGTACCCCTTAAATTTATGCAAATTTTTTAAAAAGAGGGAAGAGGAGAAGAAGGAAAAAATGAAGGGGGAAAATGTTACATGAATTGTAAAAAATCTGTATGAAGAGCTATAGAATGTTTGTCTTTGGGAATTCAGACAAGCAGAGATAAGTCAGGATTAGACCTGCAAGAGATTTATTGAAAAAAAAACAAGCACGGGGAATAATGTGTAAGATGCAAAAGTAGACAAAATATTCAGACTATTATACAGGTGTCACTCCTGTGTAGGCAAGAGGGAAGTAGGGACACTGGGGTGAATGGTTCTTAATCTGCAAAGCAGTTCTGAGGGTGTTTTGGGCCAATCCACTGGGAGTCCTCAAGCCAGTATTGCCATTTGAGGAGTGCAGCATGCTTCATGAAGTTGTCAGGCCTCTTAGCCCAAACCTGCACGTAAACATCTTGACAGCCTGAGGCAACCGAAAAGTATAAAAGAAGTCAAAGCAATGGCTTCTATTTTAACTGATTGACCAACCTTAAGACATTGCATTATGACTTGCTCCTGCCCTGCCCCAACTAATCCATCGATGGACTTCGTGACATTCTTCTTTTGGACAATGAGTCTTATGATCTCCCCATCACGCACCTTGTGATCCCCTCCTCAGCTGACAATAGACAACCACCTTTAACTGCAACTTTCCACTGCCTACCCCAGTCCTATAAAACTGCCCCATTCCTAGCTCTCTTTGCTGGCTCCTTTCTCGGACTCAGCCCATTTGCACCCAAGTGAATAAACAGCCTCGTTGCTCACACAAAGCCTGTTGGTGGTCTCTTTACGTGGACGCGCATGACAGAAGTACCTTGCCTTGATATCCTGTTTTCAGTCAGTGAATGGAAGCAATCCAAAAGCATCGTGGACTAGGTGAATTCAGAGAGGTAGCAGCAGTAGATGTCAGACAATTCAGCAGGAAATCTGAGCAGTACATTTTATGGCCACCACAGGTCCATCCCTCATAGCTCAGAAATCTGCATCTCCATGGAGGTTTGTGGATAAACTCCACATAATCCCCATTAAAGTCTCTACTTGTGGGGAATCTCAGAAGAGTGAGAGTAGTAGGGAACCACACCCTGGATGCAGGCATTCATTTTAAAGCTACAATTGACCTTCTCCTTTTTCACATTTACCAAACCCTAGTCTAACACCCTCCTCAACATTGGCCATTGCATTGTCTCAGTGCATTCTTTGGTGATGCAACTAAACCTTCATTCCTGATATTTCTGAGCCCTTGGTAATGCGAAAGGAAAATATCTTGGAGCCTTTCAGGCTGGGAACCACTCAGGGCAAATCTGCCTCCCATTCTATTCAAGTCATCCCTTTGTTCACAGAGGTAGATGCATGTTCTGATTGTCTTCTTTGGAAAGACTCATCAGAAACTCAAAAGAAAGCAACCTTTCTATAGGTCTCTCACCTATATGTGACCTGGAAGCTCTTCCCTCCCCCGTGTAGGGCCCTTCCTTTGAGCTGTCTCTGTCTTTCTGGGCAGAGCTAACCTACTTCTTACATATTGATTGATGTTTCGTATCTCCCTAAAATGTGTAAAACCAAGCTGTGCGCTGACAACCTTGGGTACCTGTGGGCAGGACTTTCTGAGGCTGTGTCAAGGGCACATCCTCAACCTTGGCAAAATAAACTTTCTAAATTAACTGAGGTCTGTCTCAAATGTTCGGGGTTCACAGTTTGGTAACCATGGGGGGATTCTGAGTGGCGATGCCTCTGACCTTTGACAAGTCTCCTATCAGTGCTTGGTACCAGTATGAGCTAACGATATGGTTCAAAAATCCCTGATCTCCCAAAACTTGATCGAGATCTAGAGTTTATTGTGCTATAGTACTCCCTTTTTTTTTTTTTTTTTTTTTTTTGAGTTTCACTTGCTTCTGACAGGAAGGCAAGTTTTCCTGCTTCCATGTCGATGGAAGGCAGGTAAGTCGTTTATGGAGTTTGAGCTCACTTCCAACTTCACTTCCGGGAAGATGAGTTTTTTGTTTTTTGTTTTGTTGGTTTTTTTCCTGCTTCTAGGATGGTGGAGAGCAGTCTACAGCCTGAGACCCATTACTAGGCAAGAAACTAGTTTGGGATTCTGTCTTGCAAATTATTTCTAAATGACTCAAGTTAGCATTAACAACCAGCTGGTGTAATTTCTGCTTACACTTAGACTGCACAAAAATCGTATGATTTGTGTGATCACTGTTAGTTTAACAGCATTTTATCCTAGCTGAAATATGATAACAAGATTAAAAAACTTTTTTTGTTGTTAAAAGATTTCAATAGTTAAAAGTCAGCTTAATTAAAAGGCTAACATCCAAGATGTGTATGTGTGTGCATGTGCGTTTGTATTTAAAAAACCTTCATGTTTTTGTTTTTTGTTTGTTTGTTTTTCTCTCCTAAGACCTTGTTGTTTGAGCCAAGGTTTTTTTTCTCTCTCACTTGACTGAATGCTGTTTCCACTTGATTTTTTGACTAAAATAGTATTGCAACGGAGGGTATTCTTGGGTTTTTAAGGAAGAATGTTGGTTAGACACTCAAAAATGTCCTTAAGAAAAGAAAAAAAAAAATCAGTGCACCGTAAAAGTGTCTCCCTCTAGCACCACCAAACTTTTTCTCTTTGTACCTTATGATGTAAATTTTGCTATTTGATTTTCACCTGTTTCTTTTAATATGTAAATTTAAGGCTATTTAACTGACAACTGCCTAGAGTTGTAAAACAGGTTATCAAGAATCTGAAAGTCTAAGATAGAAGAAAAAAAGTGGGAGGTATTTTTTATGAATCTATAAAATGTATTTCCACTGGCAGGCCTAATACATTGTATATGTATTTATGTGCTGTGTACAGAATGTTACACTACTAAAAATATGTAAAGGAGCTCTAATAATTGGCTTAAAGAAAAATAAAATCAGTAAATTAGATACTAAAAGAGACTAGCCAAATGCTGTGTCAAGTTTATGTAGTTTAAGTAAGATCTTTAATAAGTAAGCTAGCTTTAAAATTATTGATAAAGTAATATTAGAAATGTCTTAAGAATTTCCAGCATACATTTTTGTTTATATTTATTAATCAAGCAATTTCATACTTATCCCTGCCAAATACTATAAGGTCTCAAAATTTGGCATAGGGGTTACAAAACTATAAACCCAGCCCAAATCAAAATGATCTCTGCTTATGTCATTTTGAATAAATAAGACATTGATATGGGTTTAAACAAAAATTGCTGCATTTTGAATTTAGTAAGATGACCATAACTTCTAATCCATAACTTCTAATAGACTGCTTTGAGTAGTCTAGTCCACAGACAACAAAGAAGTTTATTTTGGGAAAGGATTGTTATCACCTTTTGTTCAGAGCTAAATAATAAACCAAGTTCCTCCCAAAGTTAGTTCTGCCTATGCCCAGACGTGAACAAGGATGGCTTGGATGTTATGAGCAAGATGGAGCCAGTTAGATCAAATCTATTTTTCATCGTCTCAGTTATAATTTTGCAATGGTGATTTCAGAACTTTAAATAATAACTATTACAGTTTTCACAAATAATCTAGGTAAACAATTAAAATAAAATAATGAGTAAATGTAATAGGATAAATACTTGCAAACTGGTCATAATTGAAAATACAAAGTTATATTAAATTAAGTAATAGATATTTCTTTATTTGGATATTTTCTAATAAATATATATTGTAGGAAAACATTCCTGCTAAATAAAAGTGTGTTTTTTTTTTTTTTTTTCAAAAAAAAGGTGAACAAGTTTTGTCTGATGAAAAGCTTATTTAAGGGTTATGTATAAAACAAAGTAAAAGGAACCAGGAAATTAAAAAAGAAAAAGATGTAAAGAAAGTTATAAAAACAAAGAGGTGTTTCTTTGAGGCATAAAAGCTTAAAGAAAAATAATTTTATATAAAAAAGAATATTGTATGATAAATTTTGTCCTGAAATAAAATAGTGGTTGTTTCAAAAGGAGGGATACTCAGAAAAAAATCAGAAAGCTCCACCATGTCATAAACAGTCAGTGTAAGTCACAATAAGAGAATATATATATATATATATATATATATATCTTTTATAGTTGTCCTATTATTATTAAGTTTTGTTTTGCTTAGGAAAAAATAATTGAGGATTTTTTTTTTTTTTAATTAAGGCTATTGTATCCATGTATCTTCCTGTATATGCTTTCAAAGTCTTTGTAACATTGAGTTACAGGGCTTTTAACTCCTGGGTCTTAAAAGGACACCAAGTCCTGCTAAATCTTAAACACTGTCAGCAATTAAAGCCTCATCTTCAGGCCCCATAGAAGATGCCAATTAAAATAAACTGCATCCTGTACCAGCTTCGCGGGAGGCTGAGGCAGGAGAATGGCATGAACCCGGGAGTTGGAGCTTGCAGTGAGTGGAGATGCATCACCACGCTCCAGCCTGGCAACAGAGTGAGACTCCATCTCAAAATAAATACACAAATACAAATAAATAAATAAATAAACTGCATTCTTGAGACACAGGGCAAGACACTAAAGCTATTCAACTCTTCAAGGCCCAGGGACTATCATGGAAGAGGTGTGCATGTAAGATTTTAAGGGCAGATTTTGAAAGATAAAATAAGTTCAGTTTCTCCATAAATTAATTATTAATGTCAAAGGCACACTGATGCAAAATAAGTTTTCACTTTTTTTGAAATTCTTGAATTATCACTTTGGTTAAATAAATGACTTTACAATGACCTGTAATCCTATTTTGTAATATCAAGTGTTTAAAAACTTGTGTTTTTGACTGACTTTTCAAAATCAAATTATGAATTATGTCTTTTTCTAACTTAATTAATCCTTTAAGACACTAGGTCCCTTAAAGTCCAAAAATCACGTAATTTTTCTTATTTGGTATAAAAGTTGTACAGAATGCGTTGTCAAATATGAAATGGTGTTTGGTTTTCTCTGAGCTGTATGTGTATAAATATGTTATTGGAATGTGTTCCAAGACTCTGGGAAACTCCTGTAATTCTGATATAACTTAGTGTACATTATCAGTAATAATCATAATTATTATGTTAAAATTATTGTGTGCCACAGAAGTAACAAATTTTCCTTGTCAATTGTGTCTTTTAACTGTAGCTGCTTTAAAACTTTTTCATCCATGGACAATTATTGCCTTGTTTTGGTTCTCTTTAGAAAATGGTTTTGTAATTAGCTATAAATCTCCAACAGGTGTTCTTGAATGCAGGTGTCTGATAGCTTTGGAGATGGTGACATCAGAATAGAGAAAAAACTTTCAGGATTCATGGAGAGCAAAAATGTTCATGAGTATCAAGCAGAACAGGAATTAACTGCATGGACTAAACCAATCTTTTTGACTTTTTGCTTAATATGTTTGCTGATCCTTTGTTTTGTTTTTCAGAGTCTTAAAACTTTTCTTCTGAGCTACTGACAGCTTTAACAATTTAGTATATTTCTATGAATAAAATTTGGAGCACATTTGTTTCTCTCTACCTGATTTCTCCAGAACTGGAAAATACCTGTTAGAATTCTTAACTTATGGCAATACAGTTATTTGTATAAATGCAATAAGAATGTGTTTTCATTTGTAACAGGATGCAATTGGAGAAACTGGTTATTTTACCAAGGCTTTGACTGGAATGTTATGCTTTCCCTTAAGGAATCAAACTTGACTTATGGAGCCAATAAAGGCCTTGGAAAATCTGGCCTCGTATTTTGTGTACGCAGTCCCTGTACAGGGTTTCTGACCTGTGGTAAGTAAATAATGTCACTTTCTAACAGGTGCAGAAGCCCCAGGCTTATTTTGAAACCTCAAGAGGAGAGGATATTTCACCCAACCCATGGGTATTTGATGGCATAATCCACGGTTGGGCTGGGCTTTAAAATGTCTTATCTGAGATTCCTCTTATCAAACAAAGTTCTATCAAAGCCAATTTAAAAGCCTATGTAAAAAAATAATTATTCTTGCTGCAATGTATACAAATATTTAGGCCAAGTATAATAAGCAAACCAGTCCTGTTATGATTTGTCTTTAGTAAAATGGGAAACTGGAGAGAGAGAAAAAAATGTTTCAAAATGATTATACACCTGCTCTTAGTTTCTAGTCTTTCCTAATTTTTTTTTTCTAATTTTTATTATTTTCTACAGTTTGGACCTAATTCTAATTTTTCTTGGCTACAAGTCTTCAAAATAATGTTTTCAATTTTTTTCTTTCTCTTATTCATTTTTCCTAATTTAGAATCACTGAAAACTAAGTTGTGCTTTTTTAAAACCCTGCAAACTGAAGACAGACAACTTAAACTTCAGAAGAAAATAACAGTAACCTCTTCATACACATAAGGCACTTTCATACCTGCCTACTAATGTATGGACGTCAGAGTAATAAATGCCTTTCTCAAGCCAGCATTGCTCTACATGACCATTTATAGTTAAAATGTGCAAGATGTACCAAGAAATGTTTAAATAATGTATGCATGAGGCCACAGTAATGATTCTGGAAATGACACCACATCTGAAACACAGACTCAGATCAGACTACAGTTCTGTTGGGCTTTTGGCATTCTATATGCATGCTACAGGAAAGAACCAGCTTTAAAGGGATTGAATTGACCAATGAAATGAAAATATAATAGGGACAAAAATTTCCAAATTATTTAGGCCTTTAATGGCACCACTAATCTTTGCTATACTCTCTGGGAAGTAATAAAGTTTTTATACTCTATCTTGGCTAGGCAAGGGGAGAGTTTGAGAAGTTTCTATTTGGCATTCCCCACTATAATAGCTCTTAACCTACAGGTCAAGGATTCTATACAAGAGTTACTTCAACTCACAACATACAAATTCCGATTATGCACTGGGGAACTGGGGAACTGGGGAACTGACCCCTAGGGATCCAAAGGTCCAGTGTGCGTATTGTAAGTCAGGCTTAAGCCAGGGTTCCATTTATTACCCGGTCCCATAAGCTATGAAAGCACGTTGGGCTTCTGGGAATATCTGTTTCCAAAAGTTATGAAAATGTTTGCTTATGCCTCTGTTCAATTTGCAGTTGCCTGAATAAATGACCGTAGATCCCAAAGGAGAAGAACTGAAGGAAAATATACTTATTGTGATCTTGTGAAAATCCTTCTTCTTAGCTATCTGGCTGTCACCAGTAAATAGTCTTTTTTTTTCTGTAAATTGACACAATCCTGAAAACTGAACAAGGGATCATGAATCTTTATTGGGGTGACCACCTTCATCTTCCTTCTCCTCCATTCCTGCCATTTTCCTAGTGTAGACATTAAGTGCTACTTTGTTACCTATATCTTTTGCCCCTAGAAGCAGCATACTCAACCATTTCTACCACTATCTGTGACAGGGTCATGTACCTTAGCTATCTTTCTGACCTTGGCATTTGTTACATAATTGTGCCCTCAGCACTTCTACTGTGTGATCATTCCCACCTCACCTCTATTATTTTGGAGCCTGAAATCCCTACAGATATTAATAATTTCAGGATTGTTACTGCCTTTCCTACCATTGACTCCAGCCACACATAGAAGAGTCACCACTGAACTTTTAGTGATGCTAGTGACTTCCACGATACCCTAGGTGAAGAGTGTATACACTCTGGGTTTTCTGTGAAACATTATCCACACTCCTGTAGGTCTCCCAGACTCACATAATTATTTCATCCAGCATTTTCTCTTTCTTCAGCCTCTTTATTCTGCCATGACAATTGGGCCATGTTCATGTTCCTTAGCATGGAGCTTTATTTTCATCACTCTTTTAGAGCAGTGAGTTTGTCCTATTCCCTGGAGTCCCTTCCTGAGCATTAAATCCTCATGTCATGAGACACGTTCTTGCTTACTAAATATTATATGCTAAGCTATATTAATCAAGTACTCTCACAATTCCATCCCTGGGCTACTCTCCTTACTTTTGCCAGGACTGCTAGCTAATCATTATGGTTTCCTTACTGAGAACTCTCCTTTCGTCCTTGTAGGAAGGATGCACATTCCCAGCTGGACTGTTTTGAAACCTAATGCTAGTTATCAGAGCTCTTGAGGCAGGGAGGTGATCACCTTTGCCCTGGGGAGAGAGGCCTCTACACTATCTAACAGCCTGATAAAGTGGTAGCTCTCACTAGCAATGGGTGGAGAATCATCATCCCTACAAACTCTTAAGGTTCAAGATGTTCAGCAGAGGCAGCTTCTTTCATAGCATCTATCTAGACATCCAATCTAGATGTCCCTTTTCATATCTGAGGCTCTCAGAATTTATAACAATGGCCCTACTTTCTCATTATCTCTCTGCACAGCATCAATATACCTTAAAAAAAAAAAAAAAATCAGGTCCTCATTCCTTGAAGACATTGATCTCCTAAATCTTTCAAAAGCCCGAATCATTGCAACCTCAATGGCAAACCCTTACTGGATCATTTTCCCTGGTTGCTACAGGTGAAAACATAAGCATTTGGGTTCCCATCTTGCTCTGGGGACAATTTATGTCCCACCTACCACACAAGATAGCATCTCCTTTACCTGCCAGGTGGTAAGTAATCCAATCCCTAAGTCCTGTCCTATTTTCTTTTTCTTAAGTCAATTGAGGTCCTCCAAAGGGGATTAGATATCAAAGGTTTTTACTGAGGAAATGTATTAGTAAAGGTTCTCCAGAAAAACAGAACCAACAGGATACACACACACACACACACACACACACATATATATCTCCTATATATCCTATGTATATATGTCCTATATATGTACACAGAGAGAGAGAGAGAGAGAGAGAGAGAAATGTATTATGAGGGATTGATTAACATGATTATGGAGGCTGAGAAGTCTTATGATCTACCATCATCAAACCAGAAGCCCAGAAGGGCCAGTGCTGTGGTTCCAGTACAAACCCCAAAGCTTCTGAACAAGGGGAGCCAATGGAGGAAGTCCCAGTCCAAGTCTAAAGGCCTAAGAACCAAGAGAGGCAACATCAGAGTCAGGAGAATATAGATTTCCCAGCTTAAGCACAGAGAACAAATTATCTGTCCGTCCTGGGCCTTTTAGTTCTATTTAGTCTTTCAATGGATTGGATGATTACTACCCACTTTGGAGAGGGTCGTTTTCTTAACTCAGTTCACCAATTCAAATGCTAACCTCTTCCAACAATGCCTTTATAGACACACCCAGAATACTGTTTACTACTATCTGGGCATCTCTTAGACCAATTAAGTTCACATATAAAATTCGCCATCACAGGAAGATTCCTGCAAAAGAGTAAAGAGAAGTAGGCAAGGAGAGGCTTCAGAGATTAATGAAGAGAAGGAACCTGCAAAATGAAACATAGAAAGGAAAAAAGTGGGAAGGAGGTGTCTTAGACTGTAATTGAGATCTGAGTAAGTTTTGTTCAAGTCCATGGGAGGCCCCAAGCTGTGCTTTTTAGAGTCGGGGGTGCATGTACTATGTCAAGCTCAACCGTGCGATGACTTAGTACCAAGACTGCAGGTTCAGTCTGGAAATCATGTTCTTAATTCAAATATAGTGACAGTTCCAGAAGTGTGGCCCCACAGCAAGAGATATGAGTGCAGCATTTTCATGGGCCACCACATTGTTGAATCACTAATATATACTCCCAAAGAAAGTGATTTAAAATACCTAATGTGTGAGGTTTTTAAAAATTTATATATTTCTTTCTCCTTTCTCTTTTTCTCTCATATATATATAGATTTACATATATATATTAGATACCTATATATGTAATTATTCCCATAAAATTGTGAGCAAACTCAAAAACATTGTTTTGAAGATTAAAATTTGATTTCTTATAAATTAGTATTTTATTTCTAAATTTTCTTCTGAACTTTACAAAAATTGTTTAAAAGCCAATGTTCTATTTTGTTTGTTTGTTTGTTTTCTTGAGATGGAGTCTCACTCTGTCACCAGGCTGGAGTGCCGTGGCATGATCTCGGCTCACTGCAACCTCCGCCTCCTGCGTTCAAGCGATTCTCCTGCCTCAGCCTCCTGAGTATCTGAGACTACAGGTGTGCACCACCACGCCTAGCTAACTTTTTGTATTACTAGTAGAGACGAGGTTTCAGCATGTTGGCTAGGATGGTCTCAATCTCTTGACCTTGTGATCTGCCCATTTCAACCTCCCAAAATGCTGGGATTACAAGCATGAGCCACTGCACGCGGCCAAAAGCCAATGTTTTCTAAGAAGAATAATTTGTAGATCATATTTTTTATAAAACACAACTATTTCCATTAAAATCACTTTCTAACTGTGTGATCTCCGACACGAATTTAATCATCCATCACAGTAGCATCATATAGACATTGTATTTCTATAGCAACTTCTATACAGATATAATGTCTACCCCTTTGATATATTAGGTTAACAGGTGGTGCTAACAACACTATAGAGTTATTGTTTCTGGGTTTACTCTATTTAAATGAAAGGAAAATAGAGAAGAATGGAAAAATAGAAAGAAGAAAGGAAAGATAGAAAGGAAGAAAGATGAAAGGAAAAGGGACAAGAAAGAAGAGATAAAAGAAGAAAGAAAAAGAAAAGGAAGGAAGGAAGGAGGGAGGGAAGGAGAGAAAGAAAGAAAGAAAGAAAGAAAGAAAGAAAGAAAGAAAGAAAGAAAGAAAGAAAGAAAGAAAGAAAGAAAGAAAGAAAGAAAGAAGAAAGAAAGAGAGAGAAAGAAAGGAAAGAAAGAGGAAAAAGGAAAGCAAGAAAGGAAAAGAAAGAAAGAAAGAAAGAAAGAAAGAAAGAAAGAAAGAAAGAAAGAAAGAAAGAGAGAGGAAGAAAGAAAGAAAAATAATTTACTATTAAATATCTCACTGTTATGTTTATAAATTCATGCACAGTCAAAACTGGTAACTTTGTTGATCCTCCATGACAAAATCTTAGAAGAAAAAGACATGAAACATGAGTTACAAATTTCAATATTTGGGGATGAGAGTTATCAGCTGTCTTCAAAAGAAATCTGTGAAATCCTAATATTCCGAACCTTAAGATCTAAAACAAAAGTTAAATAAATTTTTTTCATTTACTTTTTATGTGCCAGTCATCTATGTTAATTTAAAAAAATCACTGCTATAAAATCTACATTCTGCAACTCTTCAAACCACATACTTCTTAACATAATCTACATAAAAGCATTGAAATAATTATACAAAGCCTTAACAAAAATATTTTTTTGGGGGGCTGGGAAATGGTAAGGGCTAGAGACATGTATAAATATTTCTTAAATTAAATACATGCAGTTTATAAAATAACTAGTTATATTTTTGATCAACCATAGGACTGTATCTGTTCTTTTAAAATAAGTACTAATTAATCTTTCCCTTTGTTTTTTAACTTTTTCTCTCTTATTATAGATTGTATTTATTTTCCCCAATTATTGGGGATATTCTTGATAAGGCTCCTATGTTCATATCATACTAATACATTTAGTTTATAAATAACAATATGCACTTTGATCCATGAATAGAGGTTTTCATTTATAATTGAATTGAATTCAGGCAATAATTTATACTGCTTATCTATTTAAAAACACAACTCTATATATTTCAATTATCTATATGTCTACTGAAAAAAATATGTATCTGGAATCAACTAAATTGAATAAAATAAATTGGACCTATATTTTAATATGTAAAACACCTAAATATTTGTTATGGAAAATCAATTGTTTAAACAAAAGTTGTCAATATGAGTTGAAATCTTTTCCAGTTAATTTATGTGTTTATTGTTCTTCATCACATGAGACCTCATGTATGTATTACACAGACGCACTTCCTATGTCCTCCAAACACAAGGAAATATTTCCCAAATTTTTATTTTTTAGTTTCTAATTGGCTATTATTAAAATGTCTCCAGTAGCATTCTTAAAAACATTTAAAGTAATTTTCTCTCTTATTCCAGCATTTTCATTCATTACTTGTAAAAGTTTTAACCTACTAATATGTCTGTGTTAATAAAAAATAGAAAAAAAGCTGTAAATCACCAAGATTTGTTTCTAAAATGTACATCTCGTACTTGACATTTAAGACAAATGTCTTCTACCTTTTTAATATTTTATAGAAGCTGTTACTCAAAGGTCTAGTTCTTAACCTATCTGACTTTTATTTAAAGCTAAGGTTATCATTTTCCTTGAAATATGATTTCATCTGGGAATACTTACTATAAATCTAATTGATTGATTAAACAACTCCTTAACAGTATAGTCTTGATTCTATAAAAATAAATGACTTCAAATAAAATTATAAATAACTAATGTAAAAAAACTATGTTGCATAAAAAAAGATCATTTACATTTCAAATGTATTTATACCAACAATTTTGTTTGCTTTTTAAATTCAGTTTCCTGAAAAGACAGGAAAATCCGCAAATATCTATAATACTTAGTAAAATCAGTAATATTTTTCCTTGGGAAGGGAAGAAGCCCTTGCTGAAAATCACTATTAGGCAGACAGCTAGATAAGCTCTCTAGTTTTTATCATTTTATCTTCACAACAATTCTCTAAAATAATTAGAACTATTCAATTTTTCTTAAGATGTAAGAAAGGAAAAGGAAAACAAATTTTTGAGATCTAACTTTTCTGGCAAATATCTCTTTGTCAGAAAGTGGCAACGTGACAATTCAAAACAGGACTTCCTGGCCTCACTTAAAAAAAAAAAAAAACAAAAAAAAAAAACAAGTTATACTGGTTCTATCTTCACTACTTTAAACTACTTAAATACGTTAAACATTTTGTAATATTTTTGTCCCTTTTATGTTCCTGCAAGGTCCTTATTACTCCATTCAACAAATATGGATTGAACTTTATATATAAATGAACAATGATTTTTGACTGACAAGGTGGCAATTTCATATGGCTATCCTAATATTTATTGTTTCTTCCATGAAGAGGATATAACACTCTGATTTATTTTCTGTGTAATGAATACTGCAAAATTTTGTGGATTAAGACAACATTTAGTATCTAAATGTTTTTGAGAGTGAAGAATCCCATCGTAGATTCACTGGTTCCTTCCCTTCAGGGTCTTTCATAAGCTACAATCCAAATGTCAGTGAGAAAGCAGGGAAGATCTGAAATCGACACCCTAACATCGCAATGAAAAGAACTACAGAAGCAACAGCAGGGCTTTGGTCTGTTCTGAAGACTTAACTAAGGAAGGATCCACTTCTTTTTTTTTTTTTTTTTTTTTTGAGACAGAGTTTCACTCTTGTTGCCCAGTCTGGAGTGGAATGGCACCGGCTCACTGCAACTTCCGACTCATGGGTTCAAGCGATTCTCCTGCCTCAGCCTCTCGAGTAGCTGGGATTACAGGCATGTGCGACCACGCCCGGTTAATTTTGTAATTTTAGTAGAGACGGGGTTTCTCCATGTTGGTCAGGCTGGTCTAGAAGTCCCGACCAACCTCAAGCAATCCACCCGCCTCGGCCTCCCAAAGTGCTGGGATAACAGGCGTGAGCCACCGCGCCCAGCCAGGAGGGATCCACTTCTGCGCTCACTCATGTAATTCAGCATTCAGTTCCACAAGACATTTGGACTAAGGGCCTCTGTTCCTTACTGTTGGTTAGCCAGAGTCCACCTTCAGTTCCTGGTCACGTGGACCTCCGTAGCTTGTTTTATCAGAGCAAATACTCAAGGAGAGCCGGAGAGAGAGAATTCTAGCATGAGAGAGAGTGCTAGCAATATGGAAGTCACATTTTTTATAAACTAATCTCAGAAATAATATCTCATCACTTTTGCCATATTCTAACCCTTAGAAGATAGTCGCTAGGTCTTGCCCATACTCAAGGAAAGGGGATTTCACAAGGGCGTGAACAGTCCTTTTGTGCTCCAGTACTCTTGACCACACTTCTGTAAGTAATCCATTGGTTGATCATTTGAAATATATGGGCGCAAATTTTCTTTCTGGACAGCCCCATAGTCGATACAGGGAACCGTGTATCCTTCATTGGAACTATTGCCTGCCAGGCAACTGGTATTCAAGGATCAAGAAGCCACCACTAATGTTGCATTCACTACTTACCAGCAATAAAGTCAGCCTCAGCCTCAGGAAAGTGGTATTCAGCCACTGTCATCACCTCTCCATTGAATCCCTACACTCGCTGAGCTAACGACATATATGAAACTCTGCTGTCAAAATCTGGAATTACTCTATGACTTTGCTTGCCTGGCAGCAACAGCTAAAAGAGCGAGAAGACATCACTAGAACTGTTTCCAAATCTCGCAAAATGCAGCTAATTGGTAGGAGCTACCTGACCTGGTTCTGGAATTTATGCCAGAAGAAGATAAAACTTGAATCTAAGTGCTGGGCTACCAGTTTTACCTATTCACTTCATTCGTTTATATTGTTTCTATAATAATGATTTTGTGGAAAAGGAAATAATAAAAAGGCAGCAGAGAGAAAGGGCAAATACAGGAGAAAAGTTCCTGGAAAGGAATGGGATAGTAACAATCATATTACATATTAGCAATTTATACATTCAGTTGTTAAGCTCATTTATTAGGAGTCTGATATGTCACAAGCCTTGAGTCCAGGAATCAAACTCACATTATCCAGCCTCTAGGTACTAGCAGAGGAAACAAGTGAATGTCAGTTACAATACAGTGAGATTAGACATTATAGTTTATATATACATATATGTATATATATGTGTGTGTGTGTGTGTAAATACATATGTGTATATAAAATTAGAATATGCATTAAAATAGCCATAGGAAAGAGAACATTTAGAAACTACTTCCCAGAGGGGAGTTTTATTTTGGATAAAGATAAAGCAACGGCAGAAAGGAGGTGTGCTATTTTCATAGATTAAGAGGCGTAAGAAAATATGGCACTAGGAGAACATTTATTAACTGCATTTCATGTGGTGGGAACACTTGATGAAGTTATAGTTGTGTAGAATTTTGAGACTGATTACCTAAATGAGAGAGTGAGCCTTCTAGAGTGAATCCAGGAAAATCAAACCTACCCTAGAAAATTGAATTTTCTTTAGGAAAGCATGTTAAATCCAGGAAGTTTTTTTTGTGACCTAGAAAAAACAGTTTTCAGAATTTTGAAAATGGATTGGACATTCAAAAAATTCAAGGCTATGTCAGGAATTGGTAGTCGTTCTTGTTTACAAAGTGAAAACTGCTTAGTCAGTTCACATCTGGAAGAAAGGAAAAGTAACAGATGGATAAATACTAAGTTCACACAGGCATTGAAAGTGGAAAGAAGTACATATTTAACCCACGAAAAATGATGAGTTAACTTTTGGACATGCTGATATTTTTATGTACACAAGACATCCAAATTGAGATGGATTTAGGCAATTGTATGTGGGGGAAAAAAAAACACTAAAAGGAATTGGAAAGAAATGCAATGTGCATTTTATCAACCTATAGGAAGTGGCAAAACAAAAATTATGGGATAAGAACAGCCTGGGATGACATACAACTTAAAAAGATCTGAAGAACCCTAACATTTATGATGAATGTAGAGTCATTGGCCTGAGATGGGCATATTTATCTTCATTTAGTAACAAAATATGATGTTTTAAAAGCTGAAATTCATCCAAGCATACAGTGAGGAGAGCTAAGGATGTAATGTAAATTTTATCTGAAATGTTTAATAAGAAAATGTTTCTTCTTACTACAAGTAAGAAAGATGGGGAAGTATGTGAACTATGTCTGGAAATTAAGAAAATAGTTTGAAATGCTTATGCCAGGGTTTAAAAAAAATACTAAACATGTAAACACCATGTAAATAAATTGAACATTACATATGATAGCTTATGTTATGTTGGAGTGTGGCAACAAGTAAATGTTTTTAAAATGACCCACTGAAGTGTCCAAGAGGAAAGATGACAAATATTATATGTCATCATCAGTATTAAGGGAAGTTTATAAAAGAGAACAAGTTATTGATTCAAGCATTTATTCAACAAATGTGTAGATGGTATGCAGTTCTCTTCTCAGGGCAACATTGTTTCAGACTCACAATCCCTGGGCACCCAAACTCATCACAAAACATCTTACAGAGTCATATGTGAGTAGATAAGTTATTCACAGATTGCATACACACACATTTAGAAATTCTGATGCAAAATCTTTGAAATAATTAACATCATAGTGTCAACATTTACATCCTTTATAAAGAGAAATAATTATTTCTATACATAACTTTGGCTCTAAAATTTTCCAAAAGGAAATCTCAGTGCCATGGGTTTTAATCTTTTTCAACCTGTTTCTTATAAGAATTCAAGCTTGATCACATTTACCAATGTGTCTATCTCTGCTGCTGCTGACAGGGTAGATTGTGTTGAGGCTGTGATTTACAGGATTTTATTAAGCCGTTCAAGGTTCTCTTTTTAATATATTTATTCCTGATGACCTGGTTTCTGCACTGTCAGCTAGATATATTATAATCTATCATTTTGGATCAGCAGTATTTCTAGGTTCATTCTGATTTTGTGTAGTCTCTCTTTTGAGATGCCATAAATTAATTTCACATTTATTTCCTTAGAAAGACTTACGCACATTTCTATACTGATTGAATTCAAGTCACTCAACTTTCTGAGGTACTATGACAGAAAATAGATGCATAACAAAAAAAGTTAATTTTAACCCATCAGAGATTTTAGTTTTAGCATTTATGTAATAACTCTGAATTATAGAATTATTTAAAATGATGAATTTAAATGTTCTTGTAGATTTTGAAATTACATTAATTTACTTTTGTTTAAAATTACTTTTTATCAAAGTTACATTACTTGGTTCTTACTTGTTTGGTATCATCTTATCTATAAGAAAGATTCTTATAGATTTTGTCTGTGGGAAATAAACTCCGTAGTAAGCTAAAGGTAGTTCTATATGTGCTAAAGTTTATGTGGCAATGAATTTTTATGTTCATAATGTTAACATTAGATAATATTTTTATACTTTGATGAGTATAAAAAATATAGAATATATATGTGACAGTCCATTTTCACACTGCTATATACTACCCAAGACTGGGTAATTTATAAAGGAAAGAGGTTTGACTCACAGCTCCACATGGCTGTGGAGGCCTCAGGAAACTTACAGTCATGGCGGAAGACGAGGGGGAAGCATATCTTCACAAGGCAGCAGGAGAGAGAGAGAGAGTGAAGGAGAACTGCCAAAAACTTTTAAAACCATCAGCTGTCATGAGAACTCTCTATCACAAGAAGAGCATGGGGGGAGACTGTCCCCATGATCCAATCACCTCCCACCAAGGTCCCTCCCTTGAACCTGGGGATTACAATTTGAGATGAGATTTGGGTGGGGACACAGAGACAAACCATATCTATCTAAATCTGTATCTATATCATCTATACATACACACATACTACAGTACATTTTATTACTCAAAACATCTTATAAGTATCTGTTATTATATTTGGCTCAAAATACAAATTAGGTGGCCTTATCTTTATTGATCTTATGTATGGATTTATATAGGCCCTTCATTCCCCACTCTTTGTTATAAACCGCCAATGTTGTCTAATGATTGTGAGTTTATGCTGTGGACATAGCATATTATTTGTGGTAGAGTTGAAGGCTAAGATCCATTCCATAAACCTATTAAAGTTCACAGGTTAAATTTTAGTCAGGTACGTCTTTCCCAAAAAGACGATTTTTAAGAAACTACTGAACTCACATTTCTTTTTTGTTTTTTATTTTTTGTTTTTTTTTTTTTCATTTAAAAAATATGTGTAAAAGTGGTGTTTGGAAAAAATCTACATTTTGAGGGCTAGGAAGTAAGTTCTGTTCAGCATGAGGCCATAATTAAAGCGCAGTATTACTCCAGTGGATTGAAGAAACTAGAAAAAATTTTTACCTACTATACATGATGACATTATAATCAAAATTAAATGTGAACAATTCCTTTACTGGTTGTAAAAACGTAAGCACTTTCTTTACTAATTAGTGACTAAAAGCCAGAAGGAAATTTGTTGAGAGTATGTTAAGTATTCGAAAGTGTTCAGTGAGCCTCGAATATAGAACTAGTTTTTAGTGATTTCAAAACGTATAAATGTTAATTCAACTTGAGCCTGTATATCAACATGGTGTTAAGGTTTTATTTTAATTGAGACATTAGGATTGTTTTGGGGCAGTGCAAAATTACAAGAAAATTGTTTGTGCTGAGAATTAGTTGAGTTGTGATAATGTACATGATGTTGGGCTTTTTGGTAGCTCATTTCATGACCTTAAATGAGATAATTCTCAAATGCTAATTTTATTGCACACAGTTTGTTATAGAAGATATTATGTATCCTCAAATCCCCCAAGTGTCCCTGGATTATGACATGACAGAAGTACATTTGTGATTGCCATCTAGTGACAAACCTGAAAACAAACAAACAAACAAAAAACCCCAAAATATTACTTCTGAAAATTCCAAGAGTCCAAAAGATAGGAAGAGTAAGCTACATAGGACTCTCTCATCAAGAATGATTAGCTAAGCAAGGAGTTCTGGGGAAAAGTTATATAAATAGAGCTGTTGGAGTATACATAAGTAATTATCTTTATGGCTTCAACCAATGACCATTAGGAAGTATTCAGTGAGGAGTTCACACTCAACAAGCAAGAAATACCAGCCAGCCAGCCTGTACCTGTGCCTGTGCAATGAGCTGATGATGAAGTAGCTCTGCACCTATTGCTACTGCTCAGTGACCAACCAAACTGAAACTGAGACAAATATTGAGGCTTTAGTCTGGCACCTCTATGAATATGGTAGTATTTCTTCTAACTGGAATCAATGTACAGTATACTGATGTCCTATAAAATGCCTTATCTATCAACAGAATGTGCACATAATTTTCTCAGAATGAAAGAGACATTTTGTGTCACAGGAGAAGTGATGAAGACTCAGGGAGGAAGAAGAGTTTGAGCTTTGTGCTGTCTTCTAGAATGAGATAGATGCATTGAACTTAAAACCAATATATTGCATTTTGTCTCCAATTCTAGATTCTCTATAAACCAAAGAGAGTAAATTATCCATTTATAGAATTTTGATTTCCCATTTTTAAGAACTTGGGATCTGCAGTTTATAGGTACTGGTTCATGGCAGGGAAGGACAGCTACATAAGAATAAGCTATTTATTGATCTGGAAGATGTACAACACTTGGCTACTTTGGCTTTTCATAATGGTGGACAAGCAGGCAAAGAAAAGAAAGTCATTTACTGGTTAAAATAATCAATGCTCACTACCAAAAATAACTAAGGTTTTTACCACACAATGAAAGCAAGTAGTATTCTGAGGTTGAGAAAATTTATTTAGGTGTGTTTAGTGTTCCCTATCAAATAATTAATGTCACTGGGCACTTAGAAGAATTAAAATACCAAAAATGGAAGGAATGGTAGGCGTTCAGACCATTCAGTGATTGAAGTCTTTGGTCTCCCCACTAGGCAAGGTAAACTGGCCAAAGTGTTGACAAAAGGTAAGAGACATTTGAATGGTTTTAATGGATGAGAGATGATGAATATTTAATACAGCCTTGGAAAGGCTGAAGCAGCAGACACTGTACTTTTGTTTTCCTATTATCTTAGGGTTTCCAGGGAATTGTGACTTAAAGCTACCTGGAAAGGCACTCTTTTTTGATTGGATGTATATGTGTTCTCTTAGGAAAGAGTAAGTATATCCAGTAGTGACCCTATGTTGTCCCATGGAGGATGGGTACAATGAGAATAAACAATTGGATCTGTGTTGTGAATATACACCTGATTACGTATTTTCAGCAATTTTGATGTGCTCCTTCAGGTTCCCACAGTTCACTTAAACCCTCTGCTGCTTACCCTGTCTCAGCTTATAGGACAATGTGGTTCCAACGAGTTGCTTTCCATGGGTGCTGAACCTTCTTTATTAGCTGCAGGCAGGATGGTCAGCCAATGCCAGGAATCTTTGTTGCCTGAAGGAAATCCTAAAGGACATGGCAACTGACTTCCTGGCTGGTGATCAAAGTGACCCATGAATACAGCTTCAAACTGCAAGAGAGTTATCACCCCACAGGATGCATCTCGACCATGGAAACTAGAAGACAGGAAAGAGTTAAACTTTTACATCTCTTTCTTTTCTACCTCCCATGGACTGATTTCAGGCATAGCTTCTGAGTAGAAGTTATTTGAAGAGATCCTACATGGCTGAAAAACCTAGTATGTGTGGCCCTTTCTGACTTTTCTCGGAAAGTCAATTCTAGTATTTTAATGATCCTCTGAATTCTCTATCCTTCTTTTGTCTTCGTACTCAGTGCCCTGGGTTTTCAGTAACCAAATAAGAATTTGCCCCAGGAGCAAAATTACTGGGATTTTCTGAAAATTCCAGGCTAAGTCAGTAATTTTACATTACCTTTTTTTCCCTCTTCCATAGAAATCATACTATTTTATATTTTAAACAATTGGCTGTTTCTTCAAACTCATTATAGTAGAATAGTTTCAAACACAATTTTTTGCCCATCTGGAAGACGTGAATATATATCTCCTTTTAATTTTGACTTACAGTTATAGTTTTATAAGAAATCTGAGCACATATTAATATATTTAAGAGGCAAATGTGTATATTTGTCTGTGAGCTATTGTGCATATATTGAGCCCATTTTTGGAGTTATTGGTCTTGTATTAATTTAAAATTTAGATTAGAATGTATAAAATGTTATCACATGAGTGAAACTTGATCTGCATTGTATATGGTAAAATTATAGTCTAAAAAACTGAGTTTCAACTTTTTAGGCACATTTTATTGAAGAGGCACAAATTCTACAGAGTACTACAGTTTCTTACTTCCTTATTGTCACTAGTAGTTCCTACTTCTGTATTCTAAATTTCTTGACTTTGTGATTTTAATTTTTTCAAATTTTTGATATCATGGAAGTTGATAGTGATAATATCTTGCACAAAAAAATGGCATTTACCTTAGCATTTGTAGCAATATTGTTTGACATCAAAATATCAAATTTTACTATTCATACACTGCTGCAATGATCAATGGAACTATCCTTTTCCAAATTTTGCCATTTCAAAGCATTGTCACTTTTCATTATCTTGACCTTTACAATTACTTTTCTAGGCCGAGTGCTATGGCTTATGCCTATAATCCCAGCACTCTGGGAGGCTGAGACAGGTGGATTACCTGAGGTCCCGACTTCAAGACTAGCCTGGCCAACATGGCAAAGCCCTGTCTCTAATTTTAAAAATTAAAAAATTATCTGCGTGTGGTGGTGGATGCCTGCAGTCTCAGCTATTCAGGAGGCTGAGGCAGGAGAATTGCTTGAACCCAGGAGGCAGAGGTTGAAGTGAGCCTAGATAGCACCACTGCATTCCAGCCAGAGCAACAGAGCGAGACTGACTCAAAAAAATAAAATTAAATTTTTGTCCTAAATTTAGGACTTTATACTGTGATATGGTTTAGTGCTCCAATTTCAAGGGATAACCCTCATTATCCCCACATGTTGCGGGCAGAACCTAGTGGGAGATCATTGGATCATAGGGGTGGTTACCCACATGCTGTTCTCATGCTAGTGAGTGAGTTCTCATGAGATCTGGTGGTTTTATAACCGGCTCTTCCCGCTTTGTTCAATCATGCTCTGTTACCTGCCACCATGTAAGATGTGCCTTTGCTTCTCTCTCACCTTCCGCCATGATTATAAGTTTCCTGAGGCATCCTCAGTCATGCATAACAGTGAATCAATTAAACTTTTCTTTATAAATCACCTAGTCTCAGGTATGTCTTTATAGCAGGGTGAGAACAGACTAACACATACTGTAAAGGAAAATTAAAAATCTCAGTGATCCTCCAAGTTCTTACAGAAAAGGGAATGTTAAGCCTGAAGGTGAAGTCATTGCAACACCCTCTTCCAAAAGAATATCTGTTGCTCCCAGTAGGCATCAGCCAGATCTTCATGGAAAGGTAAAAGGTCTCTGGTATCTGTCAAACACTGACTCCACAGATTATTTCTAAGCAAAGTCTTTGCTGGCCTCCCATAAACAAGGGCATACTAATTATAAATTTAGGTCTACCTTCTAAGTCTACCTCCTAAAAGTAATGTCTGTTCTATTATCTTACCAGGGCAAAACAAAGACAAGACTCATTCCTCTATCCACTCAGAGATATCTGTATAATTGACTCTTCCTTTCCTCTCTTCTCTGTAGACATTCACTTCACTTATGTAAAATGTAGATTTACTGGGTATTAGCTAAAGTCTCACAGGAATGTAACTATTCACCTTATCACCTACCTGCCCCTTTTCCTACATACCTTTGGCCCCTTTAGGAAATTTATAAATACTAAATCTTTCCCAGATGTACAGTAATGCTGACTTAATAAAACTCAGTGATTGAGATGTATGCCTCAGTCACTCATTTTAGTTGTCAATACTAACTTTTCTAAGTGCTATCCATAAAGGCAAATTAATTTTTAAAATATAATTTTTGTATGATTTATTTAATTAAATTAATATTTCAGCTACAATAGCATCTGCATTATGTGTATTTTTTAAACCTCTCAAGTCAAAAGTCAATAATCTCTTCTGGAATATATATTATAGCATCTACGTTAGTCTGCTACTTTGTAATTGTTTTTCTTTTTTTTTTTTTTCTTTTCCAGAACTGGTAACCAAAAATAATTTGTTTTATTCAATCAATGCTTTCGTCTCTTAATATAAATATCTTTATGTTTATATGTATATGTTTGTGTGTGAGGGTGTATGGTATAATTTATTAAATATTTGTTTCTTAATGTCAATGAGAAAGAGTCAAACTGTGAAATATTTAAAGAGGTTTATTTTGAGCCAAATATGAGTGATCAAGGCCCAAAGCAGAGTCTCAAGTGCTCTTGAGAACATGTTCCTGAGGTGGTTGGGTTACAGCTTGATTTTGTACATTGTAGGAGAACAGAAGTTACAGGCAGACTAGTCAATACATGTAAAATTTATGTTGGCTCAGGCCAGAAAGGTGGGATAACTCAAAACAGGAGCTTCCAGGTCATAGGGGTATTTAAAGATTTTCTGATTGGAAATGGTTAAAAGAGTTAAATTATTATCTAAAGACCTGAAATCAATAGAAAGAAGTTAAGTCTGGGTTAAGATAAGGGATATGGAAACCAATGTTCTCATTTATGTAGATAAAGTCTCATAAATGGCCAGTCCTGGAGACAATAGATGGCAAATATTTCCAGTTCAGGTCTTTAAAAGGTGCTAGACTCTCAGCTAAACTATTCAGGATCAGAAAAAGACCCGGAAAGGGAAAGGGATTCTCTCCAAAATATAAATTTCCCCTATAAAAGACAGCTTTGCAGGATCATTTCAAAATATGTCAAAGAAATATATATTTGGGTAAAATACTTTAATTTCTTGGATGGCCTGCTATCTGTCATGTGATGCTACACTAGAGTCAGGCTGGAATTTGATATATTATTGCTTCAAAGCATATGTTTTGTTAGTCTTAAGACTAGTGTTTTAACATTCATGCTGGTCAATTGTGCCTGAATTCCAAATGAAGGGCATAATGAGGAGTGTCTGATACACTCCCTTCCCTTTATGAACTTAACTAGCTTTTCAGGTTTACTTGTGAATCTCCTTGGTTGGATCCATTTAGTCAATTGGGGGGACTCAGAATTTTATTTTTGGTTGACATTCATTTAAAATGTTCTATACACTAGCATGTATTAAGCTAAAGTTCAGCAAACACTGTTTTGGTATTGGAAATTTATTTTTTTGCTCTCTACATAGTTTACTCAGATAAACCTTATCTAATTTTGTAAAATTATAATAAAATATTTTATGTTAAAATTTTATTTTTCCTGTGTTCAAAGTTGCAAGGCAGTCACATTATTCCCATTAAAAATATATTAAAATTATATTACGAATTCCTATTTGAAAATACACTGCAATGAATTTTATTTCCATAAAATATAAAAATTTTAGTATAAAAATAAACATTGCAAAATGAGCAAAAATAGATTTATTTACAATTTTGGAATGAACTTGTTTATGTAAATTTGCATTTCTATGTTTAGGAAAATCTCCTTTATTATTTTATTTATATTAATAAATAACACATGAAATAATAACAGAAATTTGTGACCTGAGGAAAATATTTTGGTACCTAAACCCAGTAGGCAAAAAATACTTATGAGGAATTTTTAGAACACAATAATAAATTATTAGCGTGAAATACTATTAATTCAAGTCTACACATAGCAATTAAATACCATGAAGCTCCTTCTAGTGTTTCCCCTGTGTTGAAAAGCAATTGCTATTTCTTTACTCAGTCTCAGTTTAGTTCTGACTTTTAATTAACATAAAGCCAGGAATCTTCCTTTAAAACACTCTGTTCCCAGGAGTGTGCTCTTCTAATTTCTAATGAAAAGTAAACCCCGGATCTGCTAAGCCTGCTGCTAGGTTTAATTGGAACTCATTTAATTTTACTTTCCACAAACTCCTGAATCAAATACGTGATTTTTACGGCTACCACAGATGGTTTTCTTTCTTATTTTTATGCACATATAAACTGAATATTATATTTGTTATAACAACTCTTTCTGACTTTTTTTCAAATTAATTCAAAATGTAAGTGAGGAAGGAAGACTAAGAAGAGGTTACAAATTAAAGAGATAAATCCACCAACAGATTAACTATAGAATTTTGCATTAATGCTCAAAAAAGAGAAAACATGTTAATCATATTCTCTGATGGGTAAGAGGAAAAAAACAAAACAAACAAATGCACGGGAAAAGAACAGGTCTGCAAGTTTTTCATTTAGGAGGTGAGGTAATATTAAAGGATTTCGAAGTTGAATTATTTTGAGAAAAACAAGAGCTCTCTTGACTAACAAAATGGGAGAGATATTTTTATTTAAAGGAAATTATTTGCAAAAATCACAGACATAAACTTTATATTAAGTACATTAACATATATAAAATTAATGTGGCTGTTCATTACATGTAAGAATATGAGTGGGACATCTGACTTCAAAATTATTTAGATATCATATTTCCAGGGTTCTTAAGTATCTCAGTAAAGAATTTAAAGTTCTTTTGAATGAAATAAAGTCCCATTGATATGCCCTAATGAAAAACAACACAATGAGATTTTTATTTTAATAACTTCTTCTGGAAACACATCATAAGTAAACTACAAAAGTAAATAGAGTCAAAGTTAAAGAGATTGCATATGAATAAACAAGGGAAAATTGGTTAGCTAGTGAAGGAGAATATGTATATATGAAAGAAAGTTTATTAGGGAGAATTAGCTCACACGATCACTAGGCAAAGTCCCCAAATAGGTCATCTGCAAGCAGGGGAAGAAAGAAGCCAGTAATGGCTCAGTATGAGTCCAAAAGCCTCCAAAGCAGGGAAGCCAACAGTGCAGGCTTCAGTCTGTGGCCAAAGACCCGAGATCCCCTGACAAACCACTCGTGTAAGTCCAAGAGTCCAAAGACAGAAAAACCTGGAGTCTGATGTCCAAGGACAGGAGGAACAGAAGGAGGCATCCAGCATGGCAGAAAGATGAAAGCCAGAAGACTCAGCAAGCGCGGCTTTCCCACCCTCCTCCATGCCGGCTTTGTTCTAGCCACTTTAGCATCTGATTGGGTGGTGCCACCCAGATTGAGGGTGAGCCTTCCTCCCCCAGTCCACTTATTCAAATATCAATCTTCTCTGGCAACACTCTCATAGACAAACCCAGAAACAATACTTTACCATCCATCTAGGCATCCTTCAAATCAATCAAGTTGACACCTAACATTAACCATCACAAGTGGCTAAGAAATTACTATTATATTAATTGATTATGGAGAAACGTAGAGGAATTCAAAGATAAATTTTGCATATATCATTACAATAGAATAGAAACAGCATTACCATAATGGCAAGTCATGGAAGAGTAGATTTTCTGTTTCAGTGCATAAAGTGGAAGATGGTTAATAACAATTATACACTGTTGAAATAAGAGTATCTATGGTATATTTAGATGAAAAATTCAATTAGGCAAAAAAAAATGTGGATCAGAGTGTTAAAAATTGGTAAGATTATGGAAGAATGTATTTCATGAGAAGAGGGGCTCAAGAATAAACCTTTGAAAATACAAATTTTAATTATCAAAGTAAAAAGACAAATGTGGAGGGAAATTAGGCAAAGTAAATGGAAAAATCAGAGTCAAGAAAGTAGAGAACATAGAGAAGGAGAGAATAGTCAACAACGTCCTATGTCATCAGGAGGTACAATGAGAAAGCACAGAGCTGTTCATTGCATACTTCAATTAAGAGTCCTTTGAGGACTTAGTAAAAGCAGTTTTGTTAGAACTGGGAAAATAAAGTGCATTGTATTGCATGTTGAACATTTACTTGGGTAACCTGTTTTTAACACAAAATATGAGCATAGTAATACAGGCTATAATTTGACAAGGACTTAAAGAGGTTTTTTGTTATTCTCTTGTTTTTTTCTTTTTTTAAGACTCCTTTTTAAAGTCATTTGTCTAGAGTCAAATTATAAGAAAGGTACAAAGATACCCCATATATTCCCTACCCCTACACATGATTAGCCTCTCCTATTATCATCTCCCAGTGTGTCCAGAGTTCGTTCCTTCCAGTGCATTCTTGGTCTTGCTGACTTCAAGAATGAAGCCACAGATCTTCCCGGTGACTGTTACAGCTCTTAAAGGTGGCATGGACCCAAAGAGTGAGCAGCAGCAAGATTTATTGTGAAAAGCAAAGGAACAAAGCTTTCACACATGGAAGGGGACCCCAGCGAGTTGCCGCTGCTGGCTGGGGTGGCCAGCTTTTATTCCCTTATTGGTCCCTGCCAAGTCCTGCAGATTGGTCCATTTTACAGAGTGCTGATTGGTCCATTTTACAGAGTGCTGATTGGTGGATTTACAATCTTTTAGCTAGACACAGATCACTAATTGGTGTGTTTTTACAGAGTGCTGATTGGTGCATTTACAATCCTTTAGCTAGACACAGAGCACTGATTGGTGCATTTTACAATCCTCTCATAAGACAGAAAAGTTCTCCAAGTCCCCACCCAACCTAGAAGTCCAGCTGGCTTCACCTCTCACCAATGAATTGAGTTCATTGAGTAGTAGTTACAAATGATCATTTGTTACAAATGATGAACGATATTGCCACATCATTATCACCCAAAGTCCATAGTTTACATTGGGTTCACTTTTAGTGTTGTGCATTCTATGGGTTTGAGGAAATGTATAATGAAATACATGTACCATTATAGTATAAGACAGAGTTGTTTCGTTGCTCTAAAAATCCTCTGTGCTTTGCTTGTTTATCTTCTCCCCATCCTCTGGAAACCATTGATCTTTTTTCTGTCTCCATAGTTTTCTCTTTTCCAGAATGAATAGTTGTAATAATATAGTATGCAACTTTTTAGACATGCTTCTTTACTCAGTAAGATGTACTTAAGTTTCCTCTACATCTTTTCAAGGCTTGATAACTCATATTTAGAATTTTAAATAATATTCTATTGTCTGGATGTACCACAGCATATTTATCCATTCACTTACTGAAGGACATCTTAGTTGCTTTTAAGTTTTGGCAATTATGAATAAAGCTGCTATAAACATCCACATGAAGATCTCAACTCATTGGCTAAATGCTAAGGAGAGTCATTGCTGAATTGTGTGGAAAGAAAATGTTTAGTTTTGTAAGAAATAGCTAAACTGTCTTCCACAGTAGTTGTTATTTTGCAATCCTCCCAGGATTGAATGAGAGTTTCTGTTGCTCCATATCCTCGCCAACATTTGGTACTGTGAGTGTTCTGGATGTTGGCCATTTTCAGGTTTATAGGTATCTCATTATTTTAATTCGAATTTCCTTAACGATATATGACGTGGAGCATCTTTTAATATGCTATGTGCCATTTGTATATCTTTTTTGGTGAGGTGTCTGTAGATGTCTTTGGCCTATTTTTAAATTTGAATAAAATGATTTTTAAGGAATCATTTGAGTTTGAAATCATTCAATTTACTGATTATTTGTTGTCTTATTGCTGAGTTTTAAGAGTTGTTTGCCTATTTTGGATAACAGTTCTTTATCAGCTATGTCTTTATTTATTTATTTATTTATTTATTTATTTATTTATTTTGGAGCTCAGAATAGCTACATTTTTTGACAATTAAAAATTGTGTATATTTAAATTACGCAACTCAATTATTATCCGTATACATAGTGAAATATTCACCACAATCTTGCAAATTAACATATCCACCACTGGTTTTGCAAGTGCATTTTCTAACTTTGGGACTTGTATTCTTACTCTCTTGGCAGCTTCTTTCACAGAGTAGGAATTTTTAGTTTTAATGAAGTCCAGCTTATCAATTTAGATCATGCCTCTGTTGCCATATCTAAAACGTCTTCACTAAACTCAGAGTCATCCAGATTTCCACCTATGTTATTTTCTAAGAGTTTTATAGTTTTATTTAAGTCTATGACACAATTTAAGTTTTGTAAAGCGTATAAGGTGTGTGTCTAAGTTTATGTATTTTTTGCATATGAAAGTTCAGCTGTTTCATCACCATTTGTTGAAAGAAGCATCTTTTCTCCTGTGTACTGTGTTTGCTCCTTTCCAAAGATCAGCTGATTATAATTATGTAGGTCTGTTTCTGAACTCTCTATTCTGTTCTACTGATCTATTTATTTATTATTTCACTGATATCACACCATCAAGATAACTGTAGCTTTATAGTAAATCTTGAAGTCATATATTATCAGCTTTTCAACTTCGTGCTTCTTCTTCAATATTGTATTAGCGATTCTGGATATTTTTCCTTTCTAATAAATTTTTGTCAATATCTGAAAAATAGCTTTCTGGAATTTTAATTGAGTTGTATAGAATCTACAGATCAATTTGTGAAGAAGCAACATCTTGTCAATATTGACTCTTCCTATTTATGAGGATGAAATAGCTCTGTGTTTTTAAGTCTTATTTGATTTTTTTTATCAGTATTTTTAGTTTTTCTAGTATAGATTTTGTACACATTTTGCTAAGTGCATGCCTAATTAATTATTTCATTTTGGGTGATGCTAAAGTAAATGTGTTCTTAATTTCATATCCCACTTGTTTAGTGATGCTAAAAAGAAAAGTAAAATAAACTTGTATATTAACCTGTATCCGACAACCTAGCTATAGTCTCTTACTAGTTCCTGAAGATATTTTTGTCAATTCTTTCAGATTTTCTACTTAGACAATTATGTCATCTGTGAATAAAGAAAATTTATTTATTTACTCCTAAGCAGGATATCTTTGTTTCCTTTACATCACTTATTGCATTAGCTAGGACTTCTATTATGATGTTGAAAAGAAGTGATGAGATGTGGCGTCTTTGCTTTGCTTCTAATATTAATGAGAAAGCTTCTAGTTTCTTACAATTAAATAGGATACTTGCTATAAGATTTTAGTTAACATTATCTATTAGGTTGAGAAAGAACTCTCTATTCCTTTCTTATTGAGAATATATTTTTTAAATCATAAATGAGTGTTAAAATTTATCAGATGCTTTTTCTGTATGTATTGATATGATCAGTTAATTTTTATTTTACAGCTTGTTATGTGATGGATTGCATTAGTAGTATTTTGAATGCTGAATCAACTTTACACACCTGACATAAATCTCACTTTGTTATAGTGCAGAATTAATTTTATACATTGTTATAATCAACTTGATAACATTTTGTTGAGGAGGTTTGTATCTATATTCATGAGAAAGCATGCAGTTTTCTTTTCTTGTAATGTCTTCATCTGATTTTGACATTTAGGTGTTACTGGCCTCACAGAGTAAGTCAGGAAGCATTCCTCAGCTTCTGCCTTCTGAAGGAGATTATAGAGCATTGGTGTAATTTCTTTGTGAAGTATTTGAGGGAATTCACCAGTGAACCTATCAAAGACTGGTGTTTTTTCTGTTTTGAAACTTTGTTAAATGTGTCTTTTAGTAAATTTGTCTATTTCATCTAGGTTATTAAATTTGTGGGTGTAGAGTTGATTGCAGTATTATAGTATTATTCTTTTAAAGGCCATTGGATTTATAGTGATCTTCCCTCTTTCATTTTTTATATTAGTAATTTGTGTTATCTCATCTCTTTTTTCTTTGTTAGCTTGGATAAAGGCTTATCATGTCTTTTAGCCTTTACGAAGAAGCAGCTATGGTTTCATTAATTTTTTTATTGTTTTCAATTTAATTGATATCTTCTCTAATTTTTGCCCCTGCTTACTCACATATAATTTGTTCTTCCTTTTCAAGTTTCCTAAGGTTAAAATTTATATGATTGACTTTTTAAATCTTTCCTGTTTTCTACTATATGCCTCAATTATAAAAAATTTCCTCTTAACTGTGCTTTCACTGTATCCCCAAATTCTAATGAAATAAACAAATTTCATTTAGTTCAAAATATATTTTTATTTATTTTATTTATCTTAAAATTTACCCCTTGTGCATGTATTATTGAGAAGTATGTTGTTTAATATCCACATATTTAGGAATTTTCAAGTTATCTTTGTGTTACTGATGTCCTGCTTAATCCCATTGTATTATAAAAGCAGACATTGTATTATTTTCATTTGTGCAAAAATTTTTAATCGTATTTTGTGGTTGATTTTGATAAATGTCCCATATGAGCTTGAGAAAATGTATATTCCATTGTTGTTAGATGAAATACTTTATAGGTATAAAGTATAGTCATTAGTCTGGTCTTTTGTGTGGGTGGGTGTATACGTGTGTTTTCTTTCTTTTTTTTTTTTTTGGTAAGCAAATCTTGACCGTATCCATATATTTAGAGGTTAATGATATGATATGTATATAATGTTCTGCCAAGGCAGGGGACTTCATAGATCTTTCTCTAGAATCAACTCAGATCCATGGAAGTCAAATGTGTAACACAGAAATTTGGAGAAATTTATACTTTCAAAATTTTTTCATTTTCCATTTTGTACCTGGTGCCATACTCATAAAAACTCAGAATACAAATAATGACTTAGTCACTTGCCTGTAGTCAGTTGGATTTGACAAATATTAAGCAAATCAAATTTGTTAAAAGAAAATAGGCATTCGTGCTGTGGAAAAGAATTTGTTTATTAAGTTTACACGTGATAGGCTCCATTTTCTCTGTGAGTTGGGAAAATAGAGTAATCTGCTAAAAGGAAAATAATCAATTTTAGGAAGAGTCAGAATGAGTAAAATAATTTGAGAACAACGTAGGAGACACAGCTGATGTAGAAAACTGCACTTCTCTATTCTAGAGGAACAAATGTACTCAGCTCCCTACTTTTTCTCAGAAGAATTTGCAGAATAGAGAAACAAAAAGTGAATTTGGTTAGACCACTACTCTTTTACTGGAAAAGGCACAAACGGCAGAGGACTCGCTGCTGCTGCCCAGCATGACCCAGGTTACCCACATTGAGTTGAAAATGAAATTATGAAGGTCATGAGCAAAACAGTGACTTGCCATTCTTGAGTCAGTCAAAATACAAATTAAAAGCGTTCCACTAAGTATGGAAAGAAAGAAGAAGAGGGATATACTTGTTAGATGACATATAACAAATTATTCTGTAGAAGGTGAGGAGGGTATATATTAAAACTGTAAGTATAGTGCATTCCTCAGTTGGTTGATTCATTCTAGCAAATTATCAAATATGCTGGGGTAGTGAGAACCACTGAATTTGCTGTTAATTTGTCTGATATGAGGATTTTGGGGGAACCCATTTAAATCATAGCATCAATTAAATTGAACACCATTTATTAAATACAATTTATATGAAATTATATGTGTATATATGATTATATAAATTCCAGCTTAATAGCATTGCTCGTGTGGCAAAGATTTGGATGAATCTTTTTGGAAGCTTTCTCTTCTATTCCCTGGAACTCCTGATATATTCTTGCACCAATATCACACTGCCTTTAATGCAACAACCTAAAAATGTCTGGACGCCTATTAGGATATATTCTACTTTGATCTTTGAAACTTTCTTGGACATTCTTCCACTTTTGCTATTAAAGTTTAGATTCAAGGTATCATGTTTCCTGAAAAAAAATTTTGAGATTTTCTTTTGAATTACATGTATTTTGTAAAAATAAATTAGAGCTTTATAATATTGCATCAAAATTGTTGAGCTATGTCTCCATTTTTATATGTTAATTAATATCTTTCAATAAGGGTTAATACTATGTTCCATAAAATCTTTCATATTTTAATATTAATTGACATATATCTTATATATTATTTTAATTATAAATGGCACTATTAAATACATATATGATATTTCTGTTGGTGGTACATAAAGTTAATATTTGCTTTTGCTCCTTATAACCTACCCTTCCGTATGATGCTTGAAGGAACAATAAATATTTAATTACTGCCTGGAAGGTATATCTTACTGCAGACCTCAGTGGTAAGCTCTGCAAAATTTTATCCAAGAACTTGTCATTCTCTCGGAAGTTCAAGACTCTCCAATTTTAAGCTGCTTGCTAAACACAAAATGAAAACTATATCCAAAATGTTATTACATAACATTTTGTATAAGAGAACAATAAAGAAGTAAGCAACAATATCAGTTTGCCCTAAGGACATACGATTTTCTATCTAGTTGCTTGAAAACTGTAAAACAGAAAAGAAAGAAAAAATAAAGCCCTTGACCTTTTAACACAGAAAACTCCGCCTTAATAAGCAAGATCCAGTAAAGGAAAGGGAACTGGTCATATAGGTAGGCATTGAAAATAAGAATGGGGACATTTTGGGTGCTGCTGTACACTGAACCATAAAACATCACTCAACCTCCCTTGTCCAAAGAAGCAGCCTCTTCTTTGCTGTCTTATTAGATTGTCTTCAGAATATCGTGATGACATATATTGAGGAAATATTTTTGTGAAAGTTTGTGGTTCTATTTATGCTCCACAATGCCACTTCTTCTCTCCTGACCTGTACACAGACTCATAAGTCAGCATACTGCTCTAATGAAGTGTAAAATCATATCTTGGAAATAAAGCTTAAGTATCATAATTTGCAAGGTTGCAAATCTTTGACCAATTAATATCAGCTGAAACCCAGGGAATTTGAATAGGAATAGATTCTAAGGATCCTTGTAAGAAAGGAAGCCACCACCTAATTTTACATTAGGTCAATATTAAATTTCATACATTTATCAGTTTTAATTAAATCAATTGATTATAATTGATAAATGTATAACATTTGATACATTTAATAATTAGCTCAAATAGATAAATTTAATTATAACTGTCCTTTATGTTGACTCGCACTAATTGAGGTTGAATTTCTAGAACAGTCTTGATACAATGTAAATATAATACATCAATATAGACTTATTAGAGTAGATCGATCCTGTATTAAGTCAAAGATATAACTATTTGCCCTTAGTGGGCCCAGAGGATTCTCCCCAAAGAAAATGGAGAACATAAGATGTTCATGGATCAAATATCTCAATACTGTTTTGTAGTTTTTGTGTCAATTCTGCCAACCCAATCAACACATTTATTTGGGGCTAATGTAAATGTTGATTGAAAAATTTAATCAAATGCAAAAGGGTCAAAAATAAAAAGGGTAATCTCAGGGGATAAACAGTTTTGGCATATTTATTACATTCAATACCAAGCATTTTATAAAGTTATAGTAATAAAAACAGTCTGAAATTGACGCAGTGATGGACAATAAACCAATGGAACAGAATAGAGAACCCAGAAAAAAAATTCTCACACATATGGTAATTTTTATAACAGATTTGCAAATAAGTGCAGTTAGGGAGAAGCTGGCTTTTAAAACTAATTAGTGAGCATTCGTATAGAAAAAATATATATATATTCTTACCTCATGCTATAAACCAAAATGGACTAAAGATACACGTAAGTCTGGGCCGGGTACAGTGGCTCACACCTATAATCCCAGCACCTTGGGAGGCTGAGGTGGGTGGTTCATCTGAGGTCAGGAGTTCAAGACTACTCTGGCCAACATGGCAAAATCCAGTCTCTACTAAAAATACAAAAATTAGCCAGGCGTAATGGCGCCTGTCTGTAATCCCAATTACATGGGAGGCTGAGGAGCAAGAGTCATTTAAACCTGGGAGGTAGAGATTGCAGTGAGCAGAGATCACGCCACTACAGTCCAGCCTGGGCAACAGAGGGAGACACTGTCAAACAAGCAAGCAAGCAAACAAACAAACATAAAACATGTAAGTCTGAATGCAAAAATCTAAAACCATTAAATAAGAAAAAAATTTAAAAAATTCTTTTCTTCCCTTTTCTTTTTTTTTTGAGATAGAGTCTCTCTCTGTTGCCCTGGCTGGAGTGCAGTGCTGCCATCTCTGCTCACTGCAATTTCCATCTCCTGGGTTCAAACAATTCTTACTCCTCAGGCTCCTAAGTAGTTGGTATTACAGGCAGGCACCACTATGCTGGGCTAATTTTTGTATTGTTAGTAGAGACCGGGCTTTGCCATGTTGGCCAGGCTGGTCTTGAACTCCTGACCTCATGTGATCTACCTGCCTCAGCCTCCCAAAGTATTGGGATTACAGGTGTGAGCCATAGGGCCCTTCTGAAAAAAAGATTTTTTAAACAGGACACTGAAATCACAATATAAATTATTAATCCTCTAAGGCAAAAGTTTTCATTGAGTCATTAGTTAAGTTGCCACAGGCTATTTACTATCACTGAAGAAAGCAAAACTAACGAGGTGAGTCCCGTGACAGCCATGGCTTTTGATCTGTGACAACTTTTTGACTAAGGAACTGGGACCTGGAGATCAAGTAGACAAAAGCAGCCCAACAGAGATGACATCTTTTTATTCTATTTTGTTCTAATCATGGGTTTTATATTAAATAATTTTGTTACCTGTTGGAGAATTGCTTATTTGTTCTTTCATAACACTATTCACAATTATTAATCCCTCTGTGATGCTAGATTTTACTTCTGGTCTATAAATTCCCTAAGATCAAGAACCATACGAGGGAGGTAGGCATGCCGAGGGCTCCTTTTGAAATACCATGACTACTGAAGGGTGCCTGCAGCAACCGATCTCATGCCATGTGAATGATCATATAGTCCTTCCCTGCAACATCAGTTTGTTCCAACCCCATAATCCCTCCATATTACAGAGTAACTTGTCTAGGTCATCTAAATGATCTCTTCTGATGAGAGAGGGAAAGGGAAGTTAAAATACGTCGGGCATGTTTTAGTTGTTTTCGATGAGAAATATCAGTGCATCTACTCTGGCTCAAAAAATTTTGCTTAAATAAAAAGTGTGAGACAATTAAAATTTTGTAATCAATCTTGGAACAACAAAAAAAAATTCCCTACAAAACCCAATTAAGAGTCTTTCTCTAAGTAGACAGACATTCATGGTTTCTCAATTGTTTTAGAACACACATACACTAATACTTTAAAGAGATAAACCTAGTTTTTATACTTCTCAATGTTTGACATTTTTAAAATATATGTAGTAAAATATTTAATTTAATTTAAGAAATCAATTGTTAGGAATCCCAAAGTGCTGAGATTGCAGGCGTAAGCCATCTGTAATTGTTGCCTGATTCACAGAGAGTAACACATGTTTTGAGTTTATTTATTCATGCTATAAATACTTATTTGAAACCATATCACATCAGCTTTCATCATAATTTTATATTCCAAAAATGATCAAACAACTTTCAACTTCTGGGAGATGTAAATGTTCTCAAAAATCTGATATAATTTTATCCCGGATGTGTAGCTACAACTTAAACATTTTGAAGTTGTGTAAAGAGTACTAATAGGTAAAACCTACACCTGTAGGACACATTTTATCTATTTTCCATATGATTGAAAGAGCTGGCATAAATATGTATTCTGGTTTTGAAGAAATAATAAAATGAACAACTTGTTCTAGAAAGAATCCCAACTTAGTATTGCTGAGCAAATACCATGAATTATCTAAGACTTGATTACTTTTTAAAAGTTCACCTTCAAAAATAAAGTTGGTTTGAATACTTTCTCTGTGGCAATTCTGGTGATTTTCACCTGTCCTCATGATTTCACTGTGAAGTCTAAGTCAGAAAATTAAGGACTGCACCGCTGAAAATACCCAAGCCAGATACTTTTGAATAAGAAGATGAATGGAAAATTTTCAAGAATCAAAGGGCCGCGACAGAGAGGTTGCTGGCTTCTCTTTTAAATTTTGTGGGCGTTTTTACGTAAGTGTACTGAGAATTTCTATATGGTGCTGAAGCATAAATTGTTTAATGATAAATTAGCTCATTTTTTTTGTCCTTGCACTTAATTTAGTGTAATACAACTAAATTTATACTTTTTTTTTCATTCTCACGTAAATGCCAGATTATTAAATACAGAAAGATGGAAAGGGAAATGGGAATTATCCATGTCCAAAATAACTCACTCTCAAGGAAGGTTTTTGAGAAAAAGCATGCCACTATATAAGGCACTATCTGTATTTGGCTTCATTTTCCAGACCTTATGGACAGAATGTGCATCCCCTTCAGATTGATCTGCTGAAGCCCTAACACTCAGTATCCCAGAACGCAATTCTCTTTGCACACATGGCCTTCAAAGGGGGAATTTAGTTAAAATGAAGCTGGTAGAGAAAACCCGTAAACAAATCTGACTTCTGTCTAAAAGAAAAAAAAAAAAAAAGAAGAAGAAGGAATTTGGCCCAGATGTAGTGGCTCACAGAGGTAAACCCAGTTCTTTGTGAGGCTGAGGTGGGAGGATTGCTTGTGGCCAGGAGTTGAATACCAGGCTGGGCAACACAGTGAGACTGCAGCTCTACAAAAATTTTAAAAATTAGCGGATGTGGTGGCCTGTGCCTATAGTGGTAGCTACTCTGGAGGCTGAGGCAGGTGGATCCCTCAAGCCCAGGAGTTTAAGGTTGCAGAGAGCTGTGATAGTGCCACTCAACTACAGCCTGGGTGACACAGTGAGACCCCCTTTTATTTTTTATTTTTTGAGACAGAGTCTTGCTCTGTTGCCCAGGTTGTAGTGCAGTGGCTCGATCTTAGCTCACTACAAGCTCCGCCTCCTGGGTTCATGCCATTCTCCTGCCTCAGCCTCCCAAGTAGCTGGGCCTACAGGTGCCCGCCACCTCACTTATCTACTTTTTTGTATTTTTAGTAGAGACGGGGTTTCATTGTGTTAGCCAGGATGGTCTCTATCTCCTGACCTCGTGATCTGCCCACCGCGGCCTCCCAAAGTGCTGGGATTACAAGAGTGAGCCACCGCGCCTGGCCATGAGACCCCTTCTTAAAGAGGAAGAAGAAGAAAGAAGAAAGAAGAAGAGGAAGAAGAAGGAGAAGAAGAGATCTATACACAAAACAAACATCTGTGATATGTCTACACTGAAGGAAAGCTCATGTGAAGAAGCAGCCCAAGGGTGGTTATTTGCAAGCTCAGTAGAATGCCTTAAAAGAAACAAACCTGCTGGCACCTTGATCTTGAACTTCTAGCCCTCAGAACTCAGAAAATAAATTTCTCTTGTTTAAGTCACCCAGTCTGTGGTATCTTTCTATGGCAGACCTACCGAATGGGATACCAATTGCAACTTATTTATCTAATAAAGAAATTTACTTAACATACATTTGAGAACTTACTTTTCACTGGGGTCTCTACTGCATAAGACCATGAACAAAAAAGGCATTGTCTCTGAATGATAAATGTTAACGTCTAACCAGAGTGGGAAAAATATTGAATACATGCGGCAATTAGAATGACCGTGAAATCTTTTTGGTACAATGTGTTTTGAAAACAGATTATCAGAAGCCTAAATAAATTTTATCATGGGAGTTTTCCTTACAGAATTATTTCAAATTCATTCAATACCTAAAGGTTGTATATGGGCTAGCTAAGCAAAGTGGCAGAGAAGGAGCAACATGTTCTTGGTGCAAGAAAACTAGGAGATGAGAAACTACTGAATCTTTATTAAGGTGGGAGAAGCTGATCTAGGCAGACTGAGCAGGAAACTAACTTATGGGTGACAAATTCAGAGGAGAGCAGGGGTCAAAACACAAAGGATCGTGTCAGCCCAGTCACTCCACAAGACATTGAAAAGTCAGAAAAATGCTTTTCAGCAGAACAGAGTTCATTTTAGTTTAGTTTTGCTTTGTTTTCCACAGTTTTGTAGAGGTAGAATTTACACACCAAGAAATCTCTCTTTAAGGTATTCAGATTGATAAGTTTTCCTGATTTTATTCAATCATGAAACTATCACCAGAATGGAGATATTGAACATAAAAGATGCTTCAAGAAATTTCCTCCAGTCCCTTTGTGTTTGAATTTCTCCTCTATTCCTGCCTGATACAACCACTGATTTTTTTTTTAACTGCTATAGGTTTTTTCCCCTAGAATTTAATATACGGTCATCCCCTCTTATCTGCAGTTTCCCTTTCTGAGGATTCAATTATCATCAGCCAACTTTGGCCTTAAAATATTAAATGGAAAATGCCGGAAATAAATAATTTATGTATTTTAATTGTGCATTGTTCTGAGTAGCCTCATGAAATCTCTCGCCATCCTGCCCTGTTTCTCTCAGGACATGAATTATCCCATTGTCCAGCATATGCAGTTTATAGATGCTACCAGCCAGTCAGTCACAAAGGAGCCTTCTTGGTTATCAGATTGATCATCGAAGTATTTCAGTGTCTGTTCTGAAGGCACTTTTCAATTATATTTTATAAAGACCCTAAAGCCCAAGAGGAGTGATGCTAACAATTTCAACCAATATTCTAAAGAGATGCAGTAAAATGTGTCCTTTAAGTGAAACAGTGAAAGTTCTCCATTTAATAAGGAAAGGAAAAACATCTTATGCTGAGGTTACTAAGATCAAAAATACAATGAGGTATTTTGGGAGAAAGAGATCACATTCTCCTAACCTCTATTACAATATAATGTTTCAACTATTCTATTATATTGTTAGTTGTTACTGTTAATCTCTTATTGTGCCAAATTTATAACTTGAACTTTATCATAGATATGTATTGTCAACTGAAGAATCGTTCACAAATTTGGAAAGAAGAGTTTTCTTTCTCTTAAAACGTTGCAGCCTGCAGGGTGTTCGTTCTGACAGACTGGGAAGTGTAGCTTCCAGGCAGAAGCTGGAAAAAGACACTATGAAGGAGGAGCAAAGGGGACAGGAATTTATGCTGAGCAGGGTGGCTGAATATACATATTTAATAAGCTATAGGAGGAGTCATGAATATTTATGAAAGAGGAAACATGTGCATGAGCAATGAAGTTTCATGCCTTTTCATAAGCCCCAGGTTCAAAAAATGGCAGCATTAGCGTGGTTTGAGGGTGGAGTTTTTGGCCCTGTGACATTGAAAGGTGAAGCATTAAAAACCCTCACTGTGGTCGGGCGCGGTGGCTCATGCCTGTAATTCCAGCACTTTGGGAGGCCCAGGTGGGTGGATCATGAGGTCAAGAGATAGAGACCATCCTGACCAACATGGAGAAACTCCGTCTCTCCTAAAAATACAAAAATTTTCTGGGTGTGGTGGTGCGTGCCTGTAGTCCCAGCTACTCGAGAGGCTGAGGCAGGAGAATCGCTTGAATCCCCCAAGGCAGAAGTTGCAATGAGCCGAGATTGCGCTACTGCACCCCAGCCTGGCAACAGAGTGAGACTCCATCTCAAAACAAAACAAAACAAAGCCTCACTGTGCATCATTTGCAGACTGGCCAGAACCACTGGAAAGTCAGTGGTATCTTATCAGAAAGGAATGCTTGTTGATTGTTGTGGAAACTACAAAAGGGAGGGACTGTGTCAGGCAGGCAGTTCATATCAATAGTGGATTGAGCCTTTCCAAAGGGATAGTTGGTTTAACTCTTGGGAAAGAAAGCAAAGGAGGAGGTAGAGTGAGACTCCTCTAACCTCTCCTCCTGTCATGGCGGGGAAACTCAGTTTTCAAGGTTTCCCTGAGGTGGACCTCTTGGACAAGAGGGGATCTGTCCACCTGGGGGGCTTAGGGTTTCATATTTAGGTCTCAGTATGTATTTAAAAACCCACAGAGTATATAGGGTTTAGTACTATCTGTGGTTTCAGGCATCCACTGAGCGTCTAGGAATGTATCTCCTCAGATAAGGAGATACTACTGTAAATATAATCATATAATTTAAGTATAGTTTATTCTGTTCAATTTCTTTCATATACCATAATGTTTTAGGATATTTAGTTGTTTTTTTTTATTAGCCTTCTATAGTATATGTATAATACAATTTGTTCATTTGCTAGTTGATAGTTGAAATGTTTCATATTTTAGTATCAAGAATGATGCTGCTATGAACAATCATGTACAACTCTTTGGATACATATCTTTTCTCTTTGCAAAAGTAGCTCAGATAACTCAAGAAAACTGTTTACTTATATTAACCCTGTACTACAAAAGATACAGATGAAGAGCCAGATGAAAGAGATCCATGAGGCAAGGTATGGGAAAAAAGAAGAAGAGCTTCCATACCCTCTGTGGGTAGCTGTGCCACTCTCCAGGAACCTCCAATTATTTAGTTATCTAGACGCTCTCAACTCAGTCATTCTGGGTTTCTATGGAGGTATTATTATGTAAGTTTGATTAATTACATTATGAACCTCTGGTGATCAATTCAACCTTCAGCCCCTCTCCCCTCCCAGGAAGTGGGGAGTGAGACTGAAAATTCCAAAGCGCTAATCACAGGGATGGTACTCCTGACAACCTGCTTCTATCCTGAGACCATGTAGGCACCCTCAGCCACCAGCCATCTCATTAGCATATAAAAGACACTAATCACCAAAATGTTTTACTTCTGTCCTAACTGCTCTGTGAAAAACCTAAATGGCTCATAGATACTAACTGTTAGCTATTGTGGCTATAATAATTTCATGCATTTTACCCTCCATATTGTTGGACATGATGAAAGTTGTAGAAAGTTCCAAAGCCTGAAGGGATTATTATACCCATGTAAAGTTAGTTAATTCTTTCTACATTATTGACCTTGAAAGTAAAAAAAAAGAAAATAATCACTTTTTCATAGAGAGTGTTGTGACAAACATAACAGCCCTCTTATTCAGGGTATCTGCATTCTCAAATGTATTGAATTAATATTCTGTAACTAGATTTAAATTTGATTACTATCAAAATAAAATGGATTCATTATGGCGATGACATGATGTATTTTTTCTTAGAGAAATAAGCCAAAGAGGAATTTAGAATGGGGCTGGGTGCAGCGATGGCTCACACCTGTAATCCCAGCACTTTGGGAGGCCAAGGTAGGCCGATCATAGGTCAGAAGTTCAAGACCAGCCTGACCAACATGGCGAAACCCTGTCTCCACTAAAATTATAAAAATTAGCTGGGTGTGGTGGCACATGCCTATAATCCCAGCTACTCTGGAAGCTGAGGCAGAGTGCTTGAACCTGGGAGGCGGAGGCTGCAGCGAGCCAAGATGGTGCCACTGCACTCCAGCCTGAGCAACAGAGCTAGACTCCATCCCAAAAATAATTATAATAATAATATTAATAATAAATAGATGAATAAATTAAATGGGAAAGGCACATAATACTGGCTGATTATGGTTAATTAATGCGATGAAAGGGCCCTGCCCAACAATTAAATTTATCAACTGCCTGCTTCTATGTCAGATTCTGCTTTGTTCTCTTGATTAGCTCAGATAGAAGTATGCATGAAAAATTATTCAAATTGCTATTCAATACATTAGAATAATGTCTAAAAGAATTAATATTAGTGTGATATAGTAGCTAAAGATCAGTGATTATTTGCCCCTAGAGCTCCAGAAAGCACAATTATGGGAAACAATTTTTGCATGCTGAACAAAATGCATGTTGAAACAAACCTCAGAACTTGACCCTTTAACAGTTGCCTTTGTGCCACATTACTTGAAGTTGCTTATAATTTACTTGTATTTCACCATTACAACAAGTACTCAGCACTTTTGATGACTCAATCAATGCTGGCCTCAATGCAGTAAGGTGTTCTTGTGACCATGAAAAGCAGATTTGATGTAAACTAGAAATGGAAAGGATTTTTCTGGCAACTCACATTGTATATAAGAGGGACACTAGAAGCAGCTATTTCCAAGGAAACTGGGTATGCACAGTTGAAAGAGGAAGAAAATCTGATCGAATTAAAGGACAGTGATCAGGTGACCTGGAGGCTCACACTACAAGCACATACATGTAGGGACATTCTAACTGTAACTGAGTACCCTATTTTAAAGTGTTTTCTTTTCTCCCCTTCCTCCTTTCATGCTTTGTGCTAAATGAGGCAATAACCTTTACTCTCATTTCCACCAGATACTCCCTTGCATTGCTAGTTTATGTAATCATATGCTTGCTTACAGTTCCAGAGCCCTAATCTTGAGACAATACAGGTGCCTATGGAATTCTCCCCCACCAAGAGATTATTTCAAGGCTATGATGAAGTTACAACCTGCTCAGGTCCGAGAATGCATCAGCTCATTCATCAGATGGGGCAATAACTCATGATAAGTAATTGGAATAAGTCACATAGACCTAAACTGCTTTGTCTCTCCTATATACCCTTCATTTCAAACTCAATTTTTTTTTTTTTTTTTTTTTTTTTTTGAGACAGAGTCTTGCTGTGTTCCCCAGGCTGCAGTGCAGTGGCAAAATCATGGCTGATTACAGCCTCAAACTCCTGGTGTCAAGTGATTCTCCCACTGTCTCCCAAAGCACTAAGATTAGAGGCATGAGCCACCATGTCTGGCCCAAACTTTTCTTTTTAAACCCTTGCATTCTGCCCCAAAATTTGAAATAGTTTCTTTAAGACAGTAGCCTGGAACACTTCCCCACTGCTAAATTTGGTAAATAAAGTCACTTTTCTTCCACCATACTTCATCCTTGTTAGTCATTTTTGCAAATGGTGAGTGGCCAAATCTAAGTTGACTTACATAGCCAGTCTAAAATATGGCAAGCCATCTCCAATATGTGTGGACAAATACTCACCTTATTTATCATGACCACATGTCAAATTATCGAGTTAGGACATTGGGATTTGAACTACAGAATCTCAAAGATCCTGCTATACTATGGCTTTGCATGCTGAATCGTTGCCTGTCTTAAATTCTTTCTTAAAACTAAGTCAACTTGAAGAAGCCTGTGTTATGAGTTTAATTGATCTGAGCCCAAACCATTGCTGCAGGTTGAGCAGAGTAGACCGTGGAACTCCAAAGACAGAAATATATTCATCTTCAGTGGATCTAGGGGTACCATATGAAAGAAGAGCACTTAGACCACAACTTATGTTTAAGAGATTTTTTTAAATTTAAGCAGAAGTTTTAGAGAAGAGTAATAGGTAGACTGACATGTAAAGATCATAAAGATCCATGTGAATGGATTTTAATAAATTAAATTTTCCTGTATAACCAGCATCCAAATCAATAAATATAATATTTTTAGCAGATCAGCCATTCCTTTTGTGCTTCCCAGTCATTACCACCCTTCAATACAACCCTTCTTCTGACAATGAACAAATTGTTTTGCCATAACTCAAACTTACAAAACACTAAATAATGTAAAGCACAATTTTTTGTGGTGGTATTCTTTTGCTTAAGATTATTTTCACCACATTCGGCCATGCTATTGTGTGGAGGAACAATATTTTAAAGCTCATGGCTATATAATAGTCCATCATATGATGATACCATTATTTATATTTTTGAAGTATTGTTTTAAAGTCTCATCTTAGGTTTTCTCAGGAAAAATAATTATTGTATTTTCATCTCACTTTTCTAAAGTACAGAGAATAGAGGTTTTATTGTTGAAGACTTTTTCTGAAAGATTGATGTTTTTGCAACTTTCCTGTGTTAGTTTATTTGCACATTGCTATAAAGAAATATGTGACACTGCGTAATTATAAAGAACATTTGTTTAATTGGCACACGATTCTGCATACTGTATGGAAAGCACAGCAGCATCTGCTTCTGGGAGGGCCTCAGGAAGCTTCCAATCATGGCAAAAGGCAAAGTGAGAACAAGCATGTCACATAGTAGAAGTACGAGGAAGAGGGAGAAGCAAGAAGCGCCACACACTTCTAAATGACCAGATCTTCTGAGGACCCATTCACCATTGTGAAGACAGTATCAAGAGGATGATGCCAAATCATTCATGAGAAATCTACCCCCATGATCAGTCATGTCCCACCAGGCCCCACATCCAATATTGGGCATTACAATTCAGCATGAGATTTGTACAGAGACACATATGCAAACTACATCATCTCCCTTTTATTAGGTTGTTCCTCATACAATGACCCGACTTTTATCTAGGTCATCTTGATTTTAATTGTTCACCTCACAGTGATTTAAAGCCTAACTCCCCATTCTTCACATAGCTGTAAACATGTATCATGTGCCCAGTATTAGCATTTGGTCCTCTGGTTCCACCCATCTATTTTTAGCTCATAGTTGTTTCTGTTGTTGTTTGTAAGCCTTTGGGGAATTCCTTTGCTTTCTGTGAGTTTGACAAATATTTTGAAATAAAGGTGTTAATATTTTATATAATATCTACTAATTTTGCAACATGAAAATTTTTCAGTCTATCTTGATAACCAATTAGAAGCAGAAATCACTTCAGCTAGTTAGAGTTGATCATTTCACCTTTATTAACATAAAACTTTTATGGAAAGATGCATGGCTATCCTATTTCAGACATAGAGAATCATAAATAAGTTCTTTAAAAAAATACATCACACACACACAAATATGTACTTATAGAGACTCCAGTAAGTTGTTTATCATTTTAAGATTTAATTATTTTTATAACATAATTACTTTCATAACAATTATTCTAGTAATACTCCTATTTTTATTAAAAAATCTAAGATCCAATCCAATGCCATAATCACTCTACATATTCTTCATGTGGATATCAATGTATATTTTCTTGTTCTGGAAATATTATGAGAATCCTATGAGTTCTTACTGCATATGGCCCATAATATGCAAGCATATTACTTTATTCCCATTTCAAACTGAAAGCATAGATGAAACAAAAATTTCCAATGCAATGAAAATATTTACTATTCCTTAAGTAAAACTTATTTGCATTTCTTATATATAAAAAGATACCCCCTTGTTGGGTGGACAGTTCAACTAGGACTTCCAGACATACCTGCTGGTGTTCTCCTGCCAACAGAGATTTGAAACCTCCTTGAGATGGAGCTCCCAGAGAGATGGGCAGGCTGCCATCTTTGCTGCTTGGGCAACTTAACTGTGTCAGCATTTAGGCTATGGAGATTCTAAGCCAATCAGAGGTGGAAGTGGTACCTCAGCACAGCACAGCCGCCCTACAAAAATATGGCCAAACTGCTTTTCTAAGTGGGCCTCCAATCTCATTTCTCATCATTGGGTGGGACCTCACAACTAGGATCTCCAGCTATCCCCACCAGTGTTCTCCAGCTGACAGAGGTTTCAAATCTCCCTGAGATAGAGCTTCCAGAGGAAAGGGTGGGTCACTATCTTTGCTGTTTGGATGACTTCACCCTTCCAGCCTTTGGGCATTGGAGTGTCCAAAATGACTAAGGGCTGAACTGGACCCCCAGCACAGTGTAGCTACACTGTGAAACCATGGGCAGTATATTAGTCTCTTTTCACACTGCTATAAAGATACCATCTGAGACTGGGCAATTTATAAACAAAGGAGGTTTGATCAACTTACAGTTCCACCTGACTGGGGAGGCCTCAGGAAACTTATAATAATTACAGAAGGGGAAACAGGTATCTTCTTCACAAGGTGGAAGGAGAGAAGTCAGGAGGACAGGGGCAACTCACATTTATAAAACCATCAGATCTCATGAGAACTCACTCACTATCATGAGAACAGCATGGGGGGAACTGACCCCATGATCCAATTATTTCCCTTCCTTGACATATGGGGATTACAATTTAAGATGAGATTTGAGTGGGGACACAGAGTCAAGCCATTTTATATCCCCTGTGGCCCCTCCCAAATTTCATATACTTTATACATTTCAAAATCAATCGTGCCTTCCCAACAGTACCCCAAATTCTTAACTCATTCCAGCATTAACTCAAAAGTCCAAGTTCAAAGTCTCATCTGAGATGAGTCAAGTCCCATCCACCTATGATCCTGTAAAGTCAAAGCAAGCTAGTTACTTCCTAGATACAATGGGGGTAGAAGCATTGGGTAAATATACACATTTAAAGTTTGAGAAATTGGCCAAAATGAAGAGGCTACAGGCCCCATGCAATCTGAAATTCAATAGGGCAGTCATTAAATCTTAAAGTTTCAAAATGATCTTCTTTGACTCAATATCTCACATACAGGTCATGCTGATGTAAGAGGTGGACTCCCATAGCCTTGGGCAACTCTGTCCCTGTGGGTGTGTGAGCTATATTTCCTCTCTGATCTGCTTACACAGGATGATATTGAGCGTCTGTGGCTTTTCCAGGTACATGATGCAAAGAGTTAGTGGATCTACCATTCTGGTGTCTAGAGGATGATGGAAATCTCATGGCTCCACTAGGCCATGCCCCAGTGAGAACTCTGTAGGGGCTCTGACTCCACATTTCTCCTCCACATCACCCTAGCAGGGGTTCTCCATGAGGGCTCTGCCCCTGCCACAGACTTCTGCCTGGACACCCAGGCATTTCTGTACATTCTCTGAAATCCAGGTGGAGGTTCCCAAACCTCAATTTTTGACTCCTGTGCAACTGGAGTCCCCACTCCAGGTGGAAGCCACCAAGGCTTGAGGCTTGCACCCTCTGAAGCAATGGCCTGAGCTACACCTTGGCCCCTTTTAACTACAGCTGGAGCTGGGGCAGCTGGGATGCAGAGCACCAACTCCAGACACTGTATGCAGCAGTAGGGCCCTGAGCCCAGCCCATTAAACCATTTTTTTCCTCCTAAGCCACCAGGCCTGTGATAGGAGTGGCTGCAACCAAGATCTCTGACATGCCATGGAGACATTGTCCTCATTGTCTTGGTGATTAACATTTAGCACCTGGCTACTTATGCAAATTTCTGTAACTGGCTTAAATTTCTCCCCAGAAAATGGGTTTTTCTTTTTCTACCACATGGTCAAGCTGCAAATTTTCCATTATTTTATGCTTGTCACTTCTTGAACACCTTGCTTCTTAGTAATTTCTTCTGCTAGATACCCTAAATTATCTTTCTCAAGTTCAAAGTTCCACAGATCTCTAGGACAGGGGGTAAATGCTGCCAGTCTCTGTGCTAAAGCATAGCAAGAGTGACCTTTGCTCCAGTTCCCATTAAGTTCCTTATCTTCATCTGAAATCACCTCAACTTGGGCATCATTGTCCATGTCACTATCAGCATTTTGGTCCAAACCATTCAGCAAGTCTCTAAGAAGTTTCAAACTTTCTCACATCTTCCTGTCTCCTTCTGAGCCCTCCAAATTTTTCCAATCTCTGCCTGTTACCCAGTTCCAAAGTTGTTCCCACATTTTCAGGTTATCTTTATAGCAGTACCCCACTTTACTTGCTCCAAGTTACTGTATTAGTCCATTTACACATAGCTATAAACTTACCATCTGAGACTAGGTAATTTATAAACAAAGGAGGTTTGATTGACTCACAGTTCTACCTGGCTGGGGGAGGTCTCAGGAAACTTATAATCATGGCAAAAGGCGAAGCAGGCACCTTCTTCACAAGGTGGCAGGAGAGAATTGAGGATGGCAGGGAAAACTGCCATTTATAAAACCATCAAATTTTGTGAGAACTCACTGTGAAAAGAACAGCATAGGGGAAACTTCCCCCATGATCCAATCATTCTCCTTACTTAACATGTGGGGATTACAGGTCCTTCCCTTGATATGTGGGGATTACAATTTAAGATGAGATTTGGGTGGGGACACAAAGTCAAACTATATCAGCCAGACTGTTTTTGTCCATGGGTCTGATCCTGTTCCTTCTCACTGGGCAGGACCTCCCAACCAGGTTCTCCAGCCACCTCCTATAGGTGGGGTTGGGCCAGCAATAGTTCTCTACATCCCTTGGATGGAGTTTCCAGAGGGAGTGACAGGATGCCATATTTGCCATTTCTTAAACTTCACTGGTGATACCTCCAGGTACTAGAAAGTCCGAGGTGACTAGGGATTGCAGGGGGCTGCCAGCATACCACAGCAGCCCTATGGAAAAGTGATTAGACTGTTACATTGGTGCCCATTTCCCTATCTCCTCACTTGACATGTCCTCTAGGCCTGGGCCTCCTGCCACCCTTCACCAGGGATATCAAACTAGTAGCAACTTGTCAACTCCCTGGACAGAGCCTCCAAGGGCAACTGAAAGCCTCTTTGTTACTGTCTCTGCAGTGGAACTGCCCTGGTTACACTTGGACTAATAAAGGATCAGAGATCCTAAGTGCCTTATCCACACTTCCAACAACCTTCAGTCAACCTAGGGAGAGGAGGCCAGTCCATCTCCCATGTGTTCAACACTCCTGACTGCTCATCTTCCAACATGAAACTTCTGGCTTGGGTTCACAGCACAAATCCTCCATGTTTTGCTGATTGCATTGAACAATTACTGACCTGCATCTCTCTGGGGTGGAGTTCTCAGGAGAAAAGCAATAGACTCTGGGCCACAATCACTACTAAGGTCCTTTCCTCTGCTGCCTCCAAATTGGGGAAGAAACATAAACACTGAGATTGCCCCAGAGCTGCAGTGGGCAGCCTAGAAATATCAAGCTGTGATCTACAGCCAGTACGCAAGGGATAGAGGAACCCACACTTTCAGAGCATTGAGAGGGAACATGGCTGCAACTGTGAGGGAAAATAGGGGAGCCACATAACTGAGTAAGAGTCTACCAATTGACCACTAAACCTAAATGACACCTACTAGATCACACACCAAAGCTTCAACATCAAAAATACTGCACTAACATGTCCTTCTTTGAAACCACAGATAATAAGTCAGTTTCAAATAAAGACCCTGCACGAAGCCTCAGCCCAGTGAAAATATGCAGAGGAAAAGTCCATAGACTGTACTTAAGCTAAAATGTAGTTAATGGAAAACACACACACAGATACAAGAAAGAATCAATGCACAAACTCTGGTAACGCAAATGGCCAGAATATCATATGTCTTACAAATGACTGCACCAGTTCTCCAACAAGAGTTCTTCACCAGGCTGAGCTGGCTGAAATGATAGAAATAGATTTCAGAATATTAGTAGTAACAAGATCATTGAGATTCAGGTGAAGAGCAAAACCCAACCCAAGGAAATGAAGGATCACAATAAAGTAATATAGGAGCTGAAGGAGGAAATAGCTGGTATGAAATAAAAACAGAATCCTAACGGGTCTGACAGAGTTGAATAACACAATACAAGGATTTCACAATGCAATCACAAACATTAACAACAGAATAAACCAAGCCAAGGAAAGAATCCCAGAACTTGACATTAGCTCTCTGAAATAAGACAGTAGGAAAAAAATAAAGAAAAAGGAATAAAAAGGAATGAACAAAACCTTTAAGAAGTATGGGATTATGTAAAGAGGCCAAATCTGTGTATCATTGGCATCTGTGAAAGAGATGGGGAAATAGCAAACAACTTGTAAAATATCTCAGAAGCTCATCCATGAAAACTTCCCCAACCTTGTCAGAGAGGCTAATGTCAAATTCCAGAAATATAGAGAGCTCTTGTAAGATTCTACACAGCAAGAACATCCCCAAGACAAATAATCATCTGAATTTCCAAGTTCAAAATGAAAAAAGAAATGTTAAAGACAGAGAGAAAGGGCAGGTCACCTACAAAGGGAACAGTAGAACTTTCAGCTGAAATCCTAGAAGCCAGAAGAGATTTAGGGCCTATATTAAACATTCTTAAAGAAAAAAAAAAAATCCTCAATTACCAATTTCATAACCAGCTAATCTAAGTGAGAAGAAACATTTTTTTTTCAGATAAGCAAATGTTGAGGGAATTTGTTACCACCAGACCTGCCTTATGAGAGATCTTGAAAGGGTCACTAAATGTGGAAAGACTGCTACCAGCTAATACAAAAACACAGTTAAACATACAGACCAGTGTCACTACAAAGCAACCACACAAACAAGTCAAAAAAATAACTAGCTAACAACACAATATAGGAATAAATTCACTCATATAAACACTAACTTAATGTAATTGGGCTAAATGTCCCACTTACAAGGCACAGCGTGGCAAGCTGAATAAAAAAGCAATACTCAATGATATGCTGTCTTTCAGAGACCCATCCCACATAGAGTGACACCTATAGACTCAAGATAAAGGGATGGAAGCAAACGGAAAACAGAAAAAAAGCAGGGATTGCAATCCTAATTTCAGACAAGACAGGCTTGAAACCAACAAAGATTTAAAAAAAAAAAAAAAAAAAGAGACAAATAAGGGGATTACATAATGGTAAAGTGTCCAAATAATCAAGAAGATCTATCCTAAATATATATGTACCCAATACAGGAACACCCAGATTCATAAAGCAAGTTCTTAGAGACTTAAAAAGAGACTTAGACTCCCATACAATAATAGTGGGAGACTTCAACAGTCCACTAACAGTATTAGACAGATAATCAAGGCAGAAAATTAGTAAAGATATTCAGGACCTGAACTCAACATTGAACCAAGTGGATCTGATAGACCTCTATAAAACTGGCCACCCCAAAACAAGGGAATATACAATTTTCTCATTGCCACATGACATATACTCTAAAATTGACCACATAATTGGATATAAAGCAATTCTCAGCTAACGCAAAATAAGCAAAATCATACCAAACACATTCTTGAACATGGCACAATAAAAATGGAAGTCAAGACTATTAAAATTGCTCAAAACCATGCAATTACATGGACATGAAAAATCTGCTCCTCAGTGACATTTGGGTAAGTAATGAAATTAAGGCAGAAATAAAGAAGTTCTTTGAAACTAATGAGAACAAATATATAACATACCAGAATTTCTGGGACACAGTTAAGCAGTGTTAAGAGGGAAATTCATTGCGTTAAATGCACACAACAAAAAGTTAGAAAGATCTCAAATTAACAACCTAATATCACAGCTGAAAGAATTAAGGAAGCAAGAACAAATCAACACCAAAGCTAGCAGAAGTCAAGAAATAACCAAAATCAGAATTGAACTTCAGGAAATTAAGACATGAAAAAACCATTCAAAAGAGCAACAAATCCAGGAGTTGGTTTTTTAAAAAAATTAATAGGATATATAGACCACTTGGTATATTAAAAAAAAGAGAGAAGAACCAAATAAATACAACCAGAAATGTGGAAGGGAATGTTACCACTGATCACACAGAAATAAATTTAACCATCAGAGACTACTATGAACATTTCTATGCACTTAAACTAGAAAACCTAGAAAAGATGCATAAATTCCTGGACACATACTCCCTCCCAAAACTGAAGCAGGAAGAAACTGATTTTCTGAGCAGACCAATAATGAACTCCAAAGCTGAATCAGTAATAAGTAGCCTACCAACCAAAAAAAGCCTGGAACTTGATGGATTCACAGGCAAATTCTACCAGATGTACAAAGAACTGGTTCCTTTCCTACAGAAACTATTACAAAGAATTAAGAAGGACAGAGTCCTCCTCGACTCATTCTAAGAAGCCAGCATCATCCTGATACCAAAATCTGGCAGAGACACAACAAATAAAGAAAACTTCAGGACAATATCCTTGATGAACATAGATGCAAATATCCCCAACAGAATACTTGCAAACTGAACCCTGTAGCATATCAAAAAGCGAATCCACCATGATTAATAGGCTCCATCCCCAGGATGCAAGGTTGATTCAACACATGCAAATCCATACATGTGATTCATCACATAAGCAGAACTGAAGACAAAAACCACATGGATTGTCTCAATAGATGCAGAAAAAGTTTTGGATAAAATGCAACACCCTTTCATGTTACAAATGCTCAATAAACTAGGTATTGAAGGAATGTTCTTAAAAATAATAAGAGCATTATAGTGAATGGGCAAAAGCTGGAAGCATTCCCCTTTAAAACCATCACAAGATAAGAATGTCCTCTCTCACCCCTCCTACTCAACATAGTATCAGAAGTCTTGGCCAGAGCAATCAGGCAAGGGAAATAAACAAAAGACATCCAAACAGGAAAAGAGGAAGTCAAACTATCTTTGTTGACAGACAATAACTATTGGGTACTTCACTTAATTCCGGGGTGATAAAATAATAAGGAAAACAAATCCCTGTGACATGAATTTACCTATGTAACAAACCTTCACACATACCCTCAAACCTGAAATAAAAGTTAAAAAAATAAAAAGATGTCATAATATAATTATTTTTTTATTTCTAATTTGAGTTTCAGTGCTCTAAATATAAAAAGGTAAATAAAAATGACCCAAATTATGTACATTAAACTATTTACTGCTTCCAAATCTTATGCTTCTATTTCTTCAATATCTCTGATTATTCTATTATGATAAGAACCCTCTTATTGGATCATTAACTGCATTTCAGGATGACTGTCACAGACTAATCAATACTATGTGAATGTGCCACAGCTACTATAGTTATAATTATATAAATAGAATTGCTGGCGACAGGAAAAATTGGCTAACTACCACTTTTTGACCTCTGGTTATAATCAGTCAAAATCTTGATAAAGATAATAGTGCTATTTTCTCAGGAAAGGCCAAGTAAAATTGCCATCTGTTTTCCAGCTTAATGAAACACCAAATTCTATAAGAATTTTAAAACATTATTCACAAATGTGTACATTCTCTGCACTTTCTAGTTTTGTGTTTATTTGAAGGAGACTGCAGAATATAGAAAGGTATAAAATCAGAAACTCTGAATCTATAATGACAAATTTCACAAACACCTTTGAAGAAATTATTTATAACACATTTATGGTCTTATAAGCAGCAAAGGAAAATACTTTGCTAAAGCAATGCATGATTCTTGAAAGAAATATTTTATTAAATTCATTGCTTGGTGTTGGTACACTCAGTGCAAATGTCTGAATGAAAAACTACATAATATTTTTAGGGATCTAGAGTTTTTTAACTGTTAAGACCAATACATATTAAAACTTTTTTTTCTATTTTGAAAAGTTAAAATTTGTACTTTTAATTCTAGTTAATGCAAATGTAAAACGTTCACTATACTATTACTTCGAATATAAGACAGATGGTGACTTGAATTTGTAACATCTCTGAACTTTTTAGGGTGAAAGGATTTGGAGAAGCGAAATAATTAAAGCAAATATTAATTACTTGGAGGAGGCAAATAATTAAAATGGATATGTGTATGTGAGAGTGTATGGTCACAAATATTTAGGTATCATTAAGGCAATGAATGAAGCTATCTTTGATAAAATATGAGGCAGATAGTTTTAGATAATAAATTTGTTTTAAGCTATCAGATACACACACATATTTACCGACTGACACTATGGAGGAACTGACTAATCAAAACATATTCACACAATCATCTAAATACACAAGCTACAAAATCTGGTTTAAGTGAACTTCTGTGTACTAATGGAATACAAGCTCCCTTGTTGGAGTAATACAAAGTGAAAGAACTAAAATTATATTTATTGACATTTTATATATAATTTTTATATAAGTAATGAATTTATACATAATATACTAATGCAAATATACATTTGAGTTATGCATAATTACCCAGACTGATTTCATCATATATATAACATATATAATAAATGTTATGTATATGTAAAATTTCTGAATTTGTTTTATGTTTCTTAATTTGTATTTTACAAATTCTTACTGACTTCATAAAGACATTAAACAAAGAAATATGTAAATATATATAAACTTTTACCTGAACTATAGGGCCTAGTTTTTTGTTTTCATAGCACTACCCTTTTAATAGAGAAATATAATGAAATTAGTCCTGAAGATTCATTTAAATGGCAGGAATAAAAGAGTTAAATCTTGTAGTTTTATATTGTCAGAGAAGTGATGATTGAATAAATATTAGAACTGATGTATTGATCTTTAATTTATGATGTAAACATAAAAGTGATTCCTTTGAGGATGTATTTATGTATATATGTATGTAAAGTGCAGCTCTCAGTAAGTGCATTCCCGTGATTTTTTTGCAGGTGTAATGCTACATGTTTCACACATGTAGGATTAAAATATAAAACAATATTAAAAATAAAATCACTGGGCTGTTAATAATGCAAAGTGGGTGTCTTTTAAGACTGAATTTCCAATGCTTTCAATTTAAAACGAAAATAGCATCTCAGAAGCCTTTATTTATGAACTGGAATAGATGAACGCAATTAAAATAAATTGGCTGGCATGGGTTAATTAATTTTTTTCTTACATTTCTGGATGAACCTTTTCCTCAAGCACAGGTTATAATTTCAGTCAATATAACTCCTGATAAAAATATCCACATGAGAACCAAATTTTGACTACATATTATTTACTCCTGTCGGTTGCAGACCGTTGCATCGCTTTTCATAAATCATTAATATGGTTCTCCATTACACTTTTCAAAATCCTTATTTAAATAATCCTATTTCTGTTTGGTAGACATTGAGTCATGAATATGGAATGACTTCACCTGACTTCACTTGAAATTCACTTAATTTTCAACTCTGTTGGCTATGAGGTGAGTAGGAAATAATTTTATACAAAATTGCTGTGCAGAGTATACTTCTGTACTGAGAGAAGCTCGCTAAATTATATCTTAAAAGATTTGTGATTTATTTTATAGTTTTATATGGAAGAGCGATTACTGCTGAAATTTCTCTTTTTTTGTATCTGTGTTGTTGTGTATTAATTTATTTTTTCTTTTTTTATGTGGAGTCTCACTCTTTCACCCAGGCTGGAGTGCAGTGGTGCAATCTCGGCTCACTGCAACCTCCACCTCCCGGATTCAAGCGATTCTCCTGCCACAGCCTCCCAAGTAGCTGGGACTACAGGTGCACGCCACCATGAACAGCTAATTTTTGTATTTTTAGTAGAGATGGGGTTTCACCATGTTGGCCAGGCTGGTCTTGAACTCCCAACCTTGTGATCTGGCCACCTTGGCCTCCCAAAGGTTGTGTATTAATTTTACAATTATCTGTGTGATCACCAATTGGTCAAGTTCCTTTACAAAAAATTATATATATGTATGTGTATATTATGTATATAATATGCCAATTAATACAGCTATCAACGTAACAGTAGTATATCCAAATTCACATAAACTCTCAAATCATGTACCAATTAATATAGCTACCAACATAACAGTAGTATATCCAGATGCACATAAACCCTCCAAAACATTGTTAAAATGAAAAACCCAATGAATTTATATGCATCTGAATATCCTACTGCTATATTGATAGTTGTATTAATTGGTACGTGATTTTCTTATGTACAGTTTAACCATGCAATGCTACTATCAGAAATTTACCGTGTAGCAATGCCTTTATATGTGCAAAAATATACAGATATACATAACATATGCATAAAATAAATTAAATTTTACTTATAATAGTAAAATTTGTATATTCTCAGCAAAAGGAAAATGTCTGATCACATTATTATTATCCATATTGTGGCTGATTTAAATAAGCTGTAAATACAGCTAGAAATATGGATATTACTTAATATAGCTATCATCTCTTCTTTATTGAGTAAAGGCAATTTTCCAAAACTCTTTTAGAGTCAGATTTCAATAATATGAATATAACAAGAATAAAGTAAGAGTTTTTTAATGAATATGTATGAATATGCCTTTTGTTTAAATTATATAGAATTTGAAATTGTCTTTTTAAATCACAAAAGAAATAATTCTTCCTCTCTGCTTATGTTCTATATTACATTCTTATGCTATCTATATTCTTAATCTAGATATGCAATATCACGATAGGTGATTTTTCAGAGTGTTTTATGAAGCATATAGTATTTTCCCAAGATTGGTATTAAAATAATAGCTACCTCTCCCACTGACACACTTGCTTTATCTAAAACAAGATATTTCTTCTGCTCTCCAAAGGGTTGACCTTTAATACAAATGCATCCAAATATAAAATTTTCCTCTTGTTTCTCTTATTAATTTTGCCATTAATATTTAAATATGCTAAATATCTTCCAGTTCAAAAAGAAAAATAAATTTTTTTTCCTCGATTTTCATAATCCTATATATCTCTCTTTTTCATTCCGCCTTTCAACACTCTTCTTACTGCCCTTCTTGGGTACAGCCTGTCCCCAGATATGAGAATTCAGGGCCTTAGAACATCCTTCCGCTCTTCTTCTCTGACTTCACTTGGCATGCATGTTCCCATCCACTTCTTGACCTTCAGTCACTATCTCTTTGAGGATAGCTCCTCCATATTTGCCACCCAAATGTGTTCTTTATATTCTAAATATTGTATATAATTTCTTACTAGATATTATGTCAGCACCTCAATAATGATCATTACAAACGTAATTTACTATCATGAAACATTTGTCCTAAAATATCAGAATGAATTATCCTTCATAAAACAATGCAGAATCCAAGCAAAAATGTGAAAATAACTTTCTCCATCATCACATCTAATCTACATGAAGCCCTCTGAACATGTCAAATCCACCTTCTTAATATTTGTCTTATATGTTCAACTCTGTGTCTCTGAAGAAACATCTACTAAATTCAGGTAACCATTGTTTTATAACAGAATTACCCAGAAAATTGTCTCCTAAATTCCCTTACCCCACTCATTGTTTACCTCAGTTTCCATCTCTGATTTATCCATTCTCCAAGGTGAAGTGTGAGGGATATTTGCATACCTTTGATAAAGCCACTTCTTTGCATGTATCTGCTTCTAGGAGTACTTGTTGACTCGGAGCTATGTCAAATTCTTTAATACGACTGCAAGTTGTGCCTTCATGGTACGCCACCATTTACCTTTCCAGTGATACTTATGTTCAACCAGGTTTCACTCTACTCTTGTTTTAACCAATGCTGAATCAAGTATGTATTCTATGATTGCCTGCACTTATATTCTGATCCCTCCAGTCCTTTTAAATTAGAAAATTTAATTGAGCCAATCTCTACTGAAAAGCCTTTTCCAAACAAGCTAGGTTTGGTATCACTCCTGAGTACTTAAAATTCTGTTTCTTCCTATTCTAATATCTATCACACAGTATTGCAAGAACTTCTTCACTATTTAGTTTTCCTATCACAGGCCAGCAGACACCAACAAAGACTTGTTCATTTTAGAATAGATTTTATTGTCCAGCACAATTTCTGTTACAAAGTAGGAGTTTATGAAATACTATTTCATTAAATGAGTAAGTACATGAAATAATGCATTACAGATAATGTTTGCCCTTTTCTGGATATAAATCTAAAAGTTTTAACAATCATAAAACATTTTTCTCTAGGAAACACCACATCTTAAATTAATCTAATATGAGCATGCAAAGTAAACACTCAGCAGGATTTAGTTTAGCAAAAGTCATCTGTATGATGTTATTCAAATATTTAATTTCATCTCATTTTATTTATACATGTGATGAGTGAAAAGAGCCACTCACTGATACGTCTTTCATTCATTTACATAGTCCGTTTTCCCTTACCTTGAATCTGGGCTGGCCAGTGACGATTCTGACCAATAGAATATAAAAGAAGTGACAAACTACCCAATCTAGTTGTAACATCTTCTGAATTAAGAGGAAAGATTTAGGGCCGGTGCAGTGGCTCACACTTGTAATCCCAGCATTTTGGGAGGCCTAGGCAGGTGGATCACTTGAGGTTAGGAGTTCGAGACCAGTCTGGCCAATATGGTGAAACCCTGTCTCTACTAAAATACAAAAATTAGCCGGGTGTGGTGGTGGGCGCCTGTAAGCCCAGCTGCTAGGGAGGCTGAGTAAAGAGAAACGCTTGAACTTGGGAGGCAGAGGTTGCTATGAGCCAAGATCATGCCACTGTACGCCAGTCTGGGTGACAGAGCAAGACCCTTCTCAAAAAGAAGACAAGAAGAAGAAGAAAACTTTAAATCAGTTGCTATGTGATCAATATTTTCCCAGTACTGGGGGCACAACTCAAAAGTTGAAAGGGAAGAAAATATTTGGTAAGAGGAAAACATACTACATTTAGAAAACCCTTATGTGGATAATGCTGGCTAAGGGTTATTTATAGCAAATAATGATCTTTGGGTTTATGAGACACAGATCTCTAAAGAACGTCAAGTAAGACAATCTCACCAGGTATGAATTGGAGATGTGTCATTACTCAACTGCTTGTTGTGTTGGTAGATATCCACAATGAAGCAGTTGGAAACCAAATCTACTATTCTGACACAAGAGCGCATGTCCTTTTGGGAAATAATCAACCTGGAAAACATTTCTTAATGTCCCAAACTTGTCTCTGCTTTGTCTGAGTGTCTTTGTTGCCTGAATTATTAGTAAACGTAATAATCTCAAGTTAAATTAACACCTAGAATTATGTAATTTGACAATCGGATTTTTTGTTTGTTTATTGGATGTCATTGTATTAATCTGGTTTCTCCAGAGAAACAAAATCAGTTTACACACAGCCACACACACACAGAGGTGCACACACACACATTCACACTCACTCAGAGATGGACAGAGAGAGTGAGCGAAAGGGATTAACCACAAAAATTGGTTGATACGGCTGGGCACAGTGGCTCATGCCTATAATTCCAGCACTTTGGGAGGCTAAGGCAGGCGAATCACTTGAGGTCAGGAGTTCAGAGACCAGCTTGGCCAACATGGTGAAACTCCGTCTCTACTAAAAATACAAAAATTAGCTGGGCCAGGTGGCGGTGCCTGTAGTCCCACCCACCTGGGAGGCTAAGGCGGGAGAATTGCTTGAGTCTGGGAGGTGGAGGTTGTGGTAAATGGAAATCACGCCCCTGCACTCCAACCTGGGCAACAGAGTGAGACTCTGTCTCAAAAAAAAAAAAAAAAAAAGGAAAGAAAAAGATAAAAGAAATTCGCTGATACAATTATGGAGGCTGAGAAACCCAAGATCTACTGTTAGCAAGCCATAGACCCAAACGAGCCTATGGAATAATTTCCATCTAAGTCTGAAGGCCTGAGAGCCGACGGTGTAAGCTGTGGTCTTAGTCTACATTCAAAGGCAGGAGAAAACTAATGTCCTACCATGAAGACCGTCAGGCAGAAGGAAGTAATTCTTTCTTAGGCAGCCCTTTATTTTATTCAGTCCTTCCATGGACCTTCCATGACTGAGGCACATTCACATTGGGGAAGGCAATGACTTGACTCAGTCTACTATTCAAATGTTAATATCATCAAGAAATACCCTCATGCCCAGAAAAATGCTTAACCAAATATCTGGTCATGCAGCAGCTCAATCACTTTGATACAGAGAATTAACTGTCAGTTACTGTTCCATAAAACTGTAGAATATTTTTTAAAAATGGTTGTGATTTTAAGTATGTTTTGCATTAGATTTTTTAACATACTAATGGATAACCAGAAAAATAAAGAGAATAGTTTTCATTTTAATTGGGAAATACAGGAAGTAAAAGCAGCAGCCACTAGGTTAAGTATGAGAGTGGGGGATCTGATGTTATGTAAGCAATGAAATCCCTTAACAAATGAACATAATTTCATATTAAAACTGCAAATGTTTGAGTAATTTTTGAAAAACTGAGAACTCAGGCATGTATTCTGCTAAGTATATTTCCTGAAACAATGAAGTCAGCATTTATTAAGATGTGCAGTCATTGATGGTAGCATTAAAAACAGGGCAAATTAAGGTGTATGGCAGGTTTTGTGCCACTGGTGTTTTCAATATAGAGGACAAATACAACATTGTAACAGAGTTCTACCAGCTGCGCTCACAAGATGAGTGCTCTGGCAATGCTCTCAGCATAGCACACACTCCAAGGTGCTTATCTTCTCTCCTGCTGAAAGTAATGCTGCCCTTGCATACATGCTTAAAATGTTACATAAGTGACAACATCCGATTTTTGAAAAAATGAATAGCAAACAAAAGACTTCCTGCTATTTCCTGTGCAAATTAATATCTAGCTTAAAAAAATCTACATCAAAAAGTCTAATTTTTTTTTTCTTTTGAGATGGAATCTTGCTTTGTTGCCCAGGTTGGAGTGCAGTGGCACGATATCGGCTCACTGCAGCCTCTGCCTCCTGGGTTCAAGTGATTCTCCTGACTCAGCCTCCCAATTAGCTGGGATTACAGGCACGCACCACCACACCTGGCTGATTTTCGTATTTTCAGTAGAGACGAGGTTTCACCTTGTTGGTCAGGCTGGTCTCGAACTCCTGACCTCAGGTCATCTGCTCACCTTGGCCTCCTAAAGTGCTGGAATTACAGACGTGAGCCACTGTGCCTGTGCAAAAATAAATAAATAAATAAATAAAATCTAATTTTAATAGGAAGCTCTAATCTTTGGCCACAATCCAATATCTCATGAAAATTACCAATATATACTGCTAAAGGAAAAGTTATTTTAGGAACACCTTCTACTACCTTATCAAAAGCTCATGCAGGGTTGGATGCAGGGAACCATCAAGATTTTTCTTCAGGACTGAGATCTTCACTGCCCTAGCTGCTGGGAGGATTGCCTGCGGACAGCTCACGATGGTGTCACTTTCCAGGAACCAGTTTTCTGGGGGAAATGTGAAGAAAAAAGCATGCTCCTTCCCTCAGAGGTAGCCTGTGTCCAATGGCTGGTCATGGTTGAAATAAAAGCCATGGTCCCTCTGCCTTGATTTGGAACATCTCCAAGAGGTAACTGAGCCTTGGAATTGTCAGTAGGATTGGCTCAGGTGTCTGTGGCAACCTCATTGAAGCCTAACTTCTTCCTTTACCCAATCCTAACTCACTTTCCCAAAAAGCCACATGCAATCTTACCACCTGGCTTCCAGCTCCTCTGGCAACTTGAGTTACAGCAGCATTTATTTTAATTTCAAAGAGAAAAATATCTGCATAGGGTAATCCTGGTGGAAGGCCACATGTTTGTTGGTTAACAGGCAGTATTTAACATGGCGAATTTTCTGTTTAGTACCATGTGGTCCTTAACACTGAGGACTTAGAAATCTGATTTCTATGTACACAGAGAAGATTCTTCTCTCCGAGATTCTTCTCTTTTCTCTCAGAAGGAGATTCTTCTCAGATCATAGGGACCAAGGTCTTTGAGTTAATTTTTTCAGCAGAAGGTTTAATGATTTTTCATTTGTTTGTCCATGGCCTTAGTCATATAACCTGTGGGAAGGGTTTCTTTAAGAAAGTAATTAAATGATCTTAAGAGGATGTATAAAATGCAGAAATATATCAAAAACTTATTCCAAAAATAATGTATGTGAGGAAGCCACAAGTAATTTTGGTAGAGATATAAAATATAATCTGAAATAATACTGAAAATATATATATCTTGGAAAAAACCTATGCACTTATGTGCTTACAATGGATATGCATGTACTTAAATCAAAATTTCCTTCCCCTAATGAGAAATGGTAAGCAGTCTTTTACACTGTTTATATGTGTGATAGTCTTCTTTTCTTCGATAATAAACAAATAGGACTAGGTAAAACATAGGTTAATAATATTTATCTCAATGAAGTATAGTGATAATGAAATAAGGAAACATATGAAAGGCAGGTAACATGCACTAAAAATACTAGCTCTTGTTACTTTTGCTGTTGTTATAGACATCATTATTACATTATTATAGCATATTATTTATATAGCATAGTAAAGCATTATTATTATAAAGCTGACACATTTTGTATTTTTAAAAAACAGACTTCAAGAAGAATGGATATTGGAGTGAATCATAATAAATGCAAGTATTGGACATTGAACTGTCTAGTTCAAATGTGACACTATGGAATATGAAATAGCACCACGATTCTCTTTAGAAAATTATTTTTAATTATTTCTCAATCTTGAAAATAAACAATTTGGGCTTCAGAGTTCAAATTTTTTTTTTTTTTTTTTGCCTAGAACTTTCGCATGTAGATGTAGCTAGGTATTATTTTTGGTTTCTAACATTTTAAATAAAACAACTACACAATATCTAATAATGACCTCCTGAACTTTCCAAATACATATGAGACTTACCTATGTGTTTCAACTTTTTTCCATGTTTTCTGACTTAGCGATACACACCCTAGGATCTTCAGCACATTCACTTAGGTTACAGTCACGTCTTATTGATTTGGAAGTCAATCTGTTCATTTAATTTGACTGTATAGCATAACATCTATTTACACATCCAGACACATTTTCCAAATGTTTCTACCTTGCTCTCTTCCCCAGATACTGACATGTATGAACTATATTGACATTTTCTGTGCTCTATAGTCTCTGGTTGACCCACTCGAGCTTGCTCTATATACAACACTCATTACTCTGAGTTCTGGGAACAGTTTCTTCCTTTCACCTTCTTGGGGCTATTTATATGTTGGTAGTACCACATATGTTACAAGCTATAGATGGTGACCTTATACACAACTAACATGTTTGAAAATAGACAATTAAAAAACTAGTAAGTCCTAACATTTTTTAAAGCACAAAACCTAGACATATCTTATTCAAACTGCTTAAAATTACAATTAACAAAAATCTGAAAGGCAGCCAGAGATAAAATATGCATTACTAAAAGAGGAGCATAAGAAAAATTTTAGTAGACTGCTCATAGAAAATTAGTAAAGCCAGAAGACAAGTGAGTGTCATCTGTAAAATACTAAAAGAACATAATAAGTAATGTTAGAATTGTATACCCCCGAAAAAGTGTTTTTCAAAATCGAAGTTGATATAAAGACTTTGTAATACAAAACAAATCTAAGATAATTTATTATGGCACAAGTTATCTATAAAAAATGTTACAGAAAGTTTGATACACAACAGCAGACAGACACTTGGATCTACAATCTATGCACAAAAACATGGAGAGTTCCAGAAATGATAAATGAGGTAAAAATTAAATACGTACAATTTAAATTTTAATTTCTGTGTAAATAATAGTCATCCAGTTAAAAAAATAATAGCAGTGGCTGGTGGTTTTAGAGAATATGTAAAAGTAAAATGTATGCTGATGGTAACAAAGATATTAAAACAGAATTTAGAAGTATATTGATGAAATATTTTTACAAAGTATGCAAAGTAGTATAATATTTAAAATTTGATCATAACAAATTAAAGTGGTACAATTTATACCCTAAGGAATTATTAAAAAATGGCTGGGCACGGTGTCTCGTGCCTGTAATCCCAGCAGTTTGGGAGGCCGAGGCGGGTGAATCACGAGGTCAGGAATTCGAGACCAGCCTGGCAAAGATGGTGAAGCCCCCTATCTACTAAAAATACAAAAAAATTAGTTGAGCATAGTGGTGGGCACTTGTAATCCCAGCAACTAGGGAGACTGAGGCAGGAGAACTGTTTGAATCCGGGCGGCGAAGGTTTCGGTGAGCCAAGATCGAGCCTATGCACTCCAGTCTGGGTGACAGAGTGAGACTCCGTCTCCAAATAAATACATAAATAGGAATATGAATAGTGTTATTTAAAAAAATTTAGACTCTGGCATAAAAAGAGGAACAAAAAAGGGGGAGATTCACCAAGTAGGAAACACGTAGCAAAACAATAGATTTAAATTCAGTGATACTGAAATGGAAGGGAAGTGTTGAGAAGGGAAGGGCATGGTCCCTTTAAATGACAAGGAAGAGGGAAAGGGCATGGTCCCTGGCTAGGGCTCCACCCCCAGGACTGTGCCCATGGACCTAGGTGAGAACAGGCATTTTTGTTTTCCTGCCCAAATGTTGCATTTCCCAAGACCACCCTAGCCTGCCACGTCCGCATCCTGTGCCTATAAAAACCCCGAGATCCTGGCAGGCAGACACAGGCAGTTGGATGTCCCAGAGGAGCACATCCGTGGAAGAACACACAAGTGGCTGGACATCTAGAGGAATGCACTGACAAGTACAGCATGCAGGCCACCCAGTGGCAAAACTGCATGGAGTTTGGCTGGGGCAGTCAGAGCAGAGCCCGAACTGCTCAGCTGCCGGACTCCAGGGAAAACCCTTCCTACTCCATCCCTTTCTGGCTTCCCCCATCTGCTGAGAGCTACCCCCACTCAATAAAACCTTGCACTCATTCTCCAAGCCCACGTGTGATCCAATTCTTCTGATACACCAAAGCAAGAACCCAGGATACAGAGAGTCCTCTGTCTTCCAAAGCAGAGAGTCGAATTGAGCTGGTTTACACAAGCCGCCTATAGACAGCACAATTAAAATAGTACAGGGTAGCACACACCCGTTGGGGTTTCAGGAGCTGTAAACATTCACCCTTAGACACTGCCGTGGGGTCGGAGCCCCGCAACCTGTCCGTCTGGCTGCTCCTTTAGAGATTTGAGCAGGGGGCCACTGAAGAAGTGAGCCACTCTCTTCTGTTGCATGCTCTGCAATGGAGACGAGGGAACTTTTCTCATATCAGTACCAATAATTACATTAACTGTAAGTGACATAGACAGCCCTGATTTGAAAAGTTTGCCAGATTAGATAACAAAGCAACACTTAACTAGTTTTCTTCTGTGAATATTAAATTCACTTGCATATAAAGATGCAGATACATTAATATCAAACAGAAATATATACCAAACCAATAATAAGCAAACATACAGAAAATTGGGTGACTATATTATTATCTAAAGCAATTTTTAGATTATAATATATTAATAAGAATACAAGAGTCATTACATAATAATAAAAGGATCAGTTCAAGAAGAAAACACAATATTTCTATTATCAGCTCTGAATCTCACAGAGCTTCAAAATGCATGAAGTTTGACAGACTAACACTATTATGGTTGAAGGCTTCAATATACTTCTCTCAGTAGTCAATCAAATAAGTAAACAGAATATCAGTGAGGATACATGAGATCTAAACTCTACAAAGAGAACTAAGTTACACTTATAGAGTGTTCTGCTCAACAAAAAGCAGAACGCACATTTTTTTTTTAAATACACACGGGAGCACCCATCATGATACATCATTATTATTGTTATATATTTATGATAAGTCTAATTTCACATAAAATCACTGAAATGATATAAAAATGTTATCTGCCTATAATGAAAAATAAACTAAAAGTAAAGAACAAAATGCTACCCGGGAAATATCCAAATATTTTAATTTAATGAAAAAACCTACACATCACAATGTAAGAGGTCAAAGAAGAAGTCATAATGGAAATTACATTCTATTTTATTTATAGCTGAATAAAAGCAAAAGCACAACATATTTTTAAAAATATGGTTAGCATTATACTTAATGATTTTAGACTTAATGGTTTCCCCATGGTATGAAAGACATTAGTGATGTCGATTCAATATCACACTGAATTAATATTATGTTGTAGAGCCTAGTCAATAAAATGAATGTTAAATCAAAGGCATACTCATTGGACACATTAGGAAGAAAGGACAAAATTCAACTTGAAAATTGTGTGACTGTTTATGTAGACCCTAAAAGAATCTACAAAAATCACTGCTAGAACTAAGTAAGTTTCACAAGGTTGTCATACACATGATGAATATACAAAAGATATGTTGGCCTATTACCTCTTTTTGGATGGCCTGAAAGCTGAGTGGTTTTCATTTCAAAAAATAGTTAAAATCAAAACCAAAAGAAGAATTATATTTCGACACCTGAAAATTGCATGAAAGTCATTTTTTCCTTCATAAATAAAGTTTCATTGGAACACATCTAGTTTCATGTATTCATATGTGGTTTATGGGTGCTTTCTTGCTACAATGGCACAATTGACTAATTGCAAGAGGGACCACATGGCCTGCAATGTCCAAAATATTTATTCTATGTTATTCTGCGGGAAAAATTTTCCAACCCCCTATTGTATACTATATATGAAAAATTGGAAATTGAAAGATTTGAAAAACTGTATTTTGCAATAGATACAAAGATATAAGACCCAATCTTGTTGAGATGTCAAATATCTCCAAATCATCCTATAGATTCCATAACATTTCAACAAAATCCTTGGCAGAATAGTTTTTAGAAACAGGCAGGCAGATCCAAAAATGTATAAAGGAGAACAAATAATTTAAACAATAAAATAAGTTGAAAAAGAGCGTAATTGGAGAGTTCACATTGCATGCATTAATGCCTCAACTTAAAGCTATACTAAGATTATGTAGATTCGTCCAAATGATAGAATCACAGATCAAAAGAACAGAATAGAATCCTGTTCTACTTATAAATAAATGAATAATTAAACGGAGACAAAGGTAAACAGAAAGTTTAATAGGGAAAGTACAGTATTTTCAACAAATTGTTCTAGAACAATGTAAATGACAGATATAAAGAAATTCTAACCCAATACCTGATACCCTAAAGATCATATTACTCAAAATGAACAACAGACCTAAATCAGCTATAAAAGGTTTAGAAGAAAACATAAGAGAAAAATCACTGTGAACTTGGATTAGATACAAAATTTTTCAGAATTGACACAAAAATCACTGTCCATTAAAGAAAAAATCATTATATGAATTTCATCAATATGACAATATTCTACTCTTTTAAAGAAATCTATTTGTTTGTATCATCTCTGATTTCTTAGAGCAATGTTTTTAAATTCTCATTGTAGAGATCTTTCACCTCCCTGGTTAGCTGTATTCCTAGGTATTTTATTCATTTGGTGGTAACTGCAAATGGGATTGCTTTCCTCATTTGGCTCTCCCATTGGCTGGTGTTGGTGTATAAAATGCTAGTGATTTTTGTGTGTTGGTTTTATATACTGAAACTTTGCTGCAAATGTTTATCAGCTGAAGGAGCTTTTGGGCCAATATTATGGGGTTTTCTAGATATTGAATCATGTCATCTGCAAATGCGGATAGTTCTGCTTCCTTTTTTCCTATTTGGATACTTTTTATTTCTTTGTCTTGATTGATTGTTCTGTTTGGGACAACCAATATTATGTTGAATAGGAGTGGTTAGAGAGGACATCCTTGTTTTGTGCCCGTTTTCAAGGGGGATACTTCCAGCTTTTGCCCATTCAGTGAACAGAAAAATAAGCCACAGACTGGGAGAAAATATTTGAGAAACACATATCAGATGAAGTATATTTTTAGATATAGTTCAAAAATTTAAATATTTAAAACTCAATAAAGATTATATAAACATCCCATAAAAAATGAGCAAAACTTTTAACCAGCACTTCACAAAAGAATATATATGGATGAAAATAAACACATAGAAATATGCTCAACATTATTTGTCATTTGGAAAATATAAATTCAATTTACAATGAGATACTACTATATTTTTATTAGAACAACAATAAATTAATATAAAAATAAACAACTAATGATATCAAGTGTTGGCAAGAAAACAGAGTGACAGAACTCTCCCACCTTGCTGGGCGAAATGTAAAATGATAAAAGTCCATTTGGAGAACATTTTGACTAGTTCTTAAAAAGGTACACACTTACCATATGATGCTCCTACAATTCCATTCCGAAGTGTTTATCCAGGAGAACCGAATATTTATCTTCATAAAAATCTATAAGTAAATGGTTTTGGTGGCTTTACTTATAATCACAAAAAACTTGAAATAACAGAAATACCTCAGAAAAATATTACATTGTAAATTAGAAGTACGATAAATCAATTTCATTAAGGGTGACTTTATATTTTTGTCTGTGATCTAATATTGATTTGTAATTTCTGTTATTTATTGTGTCTCAACACATCCCTCACTGGTTACATTAAAAGCTACTCTTCTAACCAAAATTTTTGCTTACTGAAGATCAGCAACGCCACCAATCTCCTCTAATTATTTTTATTTTCATTTTAAAATGTTTTGCTGTTTAAATATTTATAAAATTTCAAATGTATGTAATAGTAGATGGCATATATAATAATTCAGTCTACCTAACACCCAGTTGCAACAATTATCAGGGGATGTCCAGTCTGTGTCACCTGTACTCCACCTAACTATCCCAAGACTATTTTGGAACAAATCACAGCTATCACATTAATTCATTGTAAATATTTCAATGAGTCTCTCTAAAAGATCATAACTTTTATTAAAAAAATCACTATAATAACATGATCACACCTAAAATATTAACAATAATACCTTAATATCATCATATATCAGTGTTGACATTTCCTCAATTGGCTTATAATTTATTTTCCAATTTGTTTGAATTGGGATTCAAATAAGATTCTTAAATTGTGATTGGCTCTCACTTATCTATAGATTCCTATAACCTTTCCCCCATCTCTCTTTTTGTTTTCTCTGTCACCTTTTGCTGAAGAAAATAAGTCATTCTTCCTCTAGTTTCCCAAAGACTGTATTTTATTTATGATATTCTTGAAGTGTCATTTAGTATATTTCTCCATGCCTTGTATTTCCTGTATATTGGTTGTCTGATGTAGTCTTCTGTTTAATTGTAGTAAAGTATAAATAACATAATATGTACTATTCTATTCATTTTTAAATTTAAAATGCAGTGGCATTAAAAGTATTTGCAACTTTGTGTAACCATCATGCTATCTATTTCCAGAACTATTTCCATCATTCCAAACAGAAACTTATTCATCAATAGCCCCTCTTTTTCTAACTCTCTCCTTCCCCACAGGCATTGGTAGCCTCTGTTTTGATTTTTGTCTCTATTATGTTGTCTATTTTAGGTGCTTATAAAGAAAATCATACCATGTTCATTCTCATGTGTCTTTTTATTTCACTTAGCGTAAGGTTCTGATTACCTTTGATTGTCAAACTGGAGTCATCATCTGTTCCAGGTACTGTAGGAAGCCGTGGATCATCTCTCATGTGTCTGAGGTTTCCTGTGGGCTGGGTCATCTCTTGCTTTGAATTTCCACTTTCTCTGTTTGATGTGTGCCCCTTATTTTGTATCCTGAGGTTCCTGTGCTTTCCCCATTTAGTTCAGACAAAAATATGACCCTTGCTGCTTTTCCTTAAGTCCACAAATTATCCCTAAGCTAAGGCTTACACAATTGACATACTTCAGTAAAGATTTAAAGATAATCGGAATGGTTCAAAGAACAGGAAACAAAAATCTTTCAATACTAAGCCATGCTGTACTAAGTTTCCTTGGTTATTTCTGATTTTTCTGTCTTATATCTAGCTGTCTGCATTTTCTCTTATGCTAACTTTCAGGAGCTCCAAGAAAAGCGATGTCTCTCATCATTGATGAAAAGGCAAATTTTTCTGGGTTAAAATCAGTATAAAACTGACATAATTATCATTATTTATTTACAAAATCATTCCTAACATAGCAAAAATTGATGACAGTTACGAAGAGTTCATTTAATTATAAGTTGCATGTTCTTTTCTAGGTATTCACAGATTTAAAAAGTACCACTTTGTGCGAAGTCACTCTTCAATGAAAAATACATAAAAATAAGTCAACTTCTGTCAAGGCACAGCAAATATTTGACCACTTTCTTAAGTTAGAGATTAAAGGATCCTATTATATTTGATGTCAGTCTTCAATTGAATCCTAAAGCAATTTCATTTTCTGAGATGCTGAAATTGTAGCTCATTCTGAGTCTTGTGAAAGGATAACTTTCAAGTCCCACAACTATTTGAATAAGTAGACTACTGGAAGACCATTCTTTATTTAAATGCATTTTAAATGATATAAAACTCCAACATATGACAAGCTATGTGACACATAATGTTTATATTCTCTTCGTTTCTCTTCCTCTTCTCTAACTTTCTAAATCATTTCTTGTTACCCCTGATAAAATTCTGATATCTTAGTTTTTTTAAAAAATCATTTAAAAAACTTAAATATCAGAATGCTGTTATATCATGTACCATGTATCAATACCATATCATTATCAGAATACTATACAATAGTATAAACACTTGTATGTTGATATACTGTTGTGTTAATTTTCAGCCTAACAAATCGGTATGTATCTTCTTTACATTGACTCTAGTGTGATATAACTACACATTTACACAAATGTGGGCAATATGTTTTCCTTAAAACACTTTATTGCAGTATGTATTCGACTATATTAGTATAAGTAATTTTTTGAAATAAAAGTAAGCTGTTTTTATAATTAATTGATCGCAATTTGAATAACTATATGTTTTAATACTTTCTTTCAAAAGTTTGAATAATACACATATGTATTATTCATTGAAATTAGAAAAATAAATGAAAATTTATTTTTTACTATTAATAATTGAATTATTGAATTATTTATTGAATTTAGAAAAGAGTTATTAATTGAATTTAGAAAAATAAATGAAAAATTGATAAGGATGTGCTAAATTTTCAACAATTTTTATTTGAATTTTCTGTTGTTTGCAAAGTTTATTTGTTATGCCTCAACACCAAAGATAACTTGTGAGGGAAATGTTATCTTCTGGGTGTTTTGCATAAAATCTGATCCCAGATGAGTTCCTCTTTATACTTTGCCAATCTAAGCAAACTTTCTTTCCTTATCTCTTTTACCAATTTTCTGCATTTAAAAATAATATTAAAAAAACCGAATAAAACCTTATAAGGGCAAACATCATTAACTTTAATAAACTACTACAAATTTGTGGAGCCACATAACATACTGTATAATGTCTGCCATGCCCTTGGGTTCTTTCTCTTCTCTTCTGTATTCCACCCCACATTCACTTAAGAACTCAATTTCTTGTTTGACTTTTATTCCTTTTACTTGTAACTGGAAAAGTCTCCTGCCCAAATAAATCTAGAGTCTCAGTAGAATGAAATTCTTTAAATTTATGTGGTAGATACACTCATTTTAAGCTAGTTCTGGTTAGGTAATTTTTTCCCATCATGCCTTTGCCACAGATTAAATAATGGACACTGCTGGAAAGTTCCCCCATTAGGTAAGGACAATACAAGGTATTTAGTTATTCAACTAGAGACTCTTGGTCATCTTTTGATTTATTGCCTAACTCTCTTCTCTAATTGTTTTCAGTTCCGTTACCGTCAGGCCTAAATTGAGTCATTGACCCTTAATTCTGTCCTCCTGACTAGATATTGTATGAGTTTTTTTATACCCAATCTTGACTTCTTTTACATAGGGTGTCTATTTCATGCAAGGCTAGTCATATCAGGACTAGTCTAGTTTTTCTGAAGTGGCTGGATGAGGTGAGCTATAATTCTTTAAAAAGGGGAAGTATTAGGGTTCCTTCGCGGCTTGGAAAGAAGAATAAATACCTACTCTGTGTCTCCCTATGCATTTTCCGAATTCAGAATGAGGGTCTCTCCTTATTGCTCTGATTCCTACATTCAGGGAATAAATAACTAAAGGCTCCGATCAATTAATCCATATTTCCAGCTCTGCCTTCTCCTAGTGGAAATTTTTTTAAAATCAAGTTTATTTATTTATAAAGTCAGATGTTTTACACCTCTGTCACTATTACCATTTTTCAACCTCTTGACTAGAGTTGAGTTTTTGTACTAGTTCGTTCTCACGGTTAATAAACACATACCCAAGACTGTTTAATTTATAAAGGAAAGAAGTTTTATTGACTCACAGTTCAGCATGGCTGGGGAAACTTCAGGAAACTTACAATCATGACAGAAGGGGGCAGCAAGGAGAAGTGCCAAGCAAGCAGGAGAAAAGTCCCTTATAAAACCATCAGATCTCGTGAGAACTCATTCACTATCACGAGAACAGCACAGAAGTAACCGCTCCATGATTCAATTACCTCCCACTGGGTCCCTCCCACAGCATGTGGAGATTATGAAAACCACAATTTAAGGTGAGACTGGGTGGGGACACAGCCAAACCATATCAGTTTTCTTCTATAGTTTGTCAAATACTTGGCATGTCTTCCATTACAGAAATACAAATGTGAATATAGTTCAATAGTCCTAATTATTTTCTAATCTCATGAGTACTGCTCTCAGCTGGATGATAATCATCGAGTTATTAGTTGGTCACATAAGACCTATTTGTCAAAATTGTCTCCAAACTAGTAGCAAATTAGTAGTGTTTTCTAATAAGGACTATTAATCTCTTTTGAGAGAACTATACTGTGAAATGGTGATCAAACCATGCCTTCACTATTCTGACCCTTTTTGGAAAAAGTTTATATAGAAAAGAAAATATTTGTTTTCCTTAATATTTGGTAGATTATGCAAATGAATCCACCTGTGCCTGCAGTTTTACTTGTGGTAATTTTCATAAGTACAAAATCATTTTTTAAAAAAGCATGTATAGGGCTATTCAGATTATGTATTTCTTATGGAAGGGGTTTTCCAGTTTGTGCCTTATAAGAAGTTTGTTCCTTTTATCTAAGTTATTGAATTTAGTGACATAAATCATTCACAATACTTTATTATTCTTTTAACATTTGTAGAATTAGTCATATTGTAACTTCTCTGTTCATTTATCGCATTCTTTTTTCTAATTAATCTTCACAGAGGTTTATCCATTTTATTAATTTACTTTAAAGGTGAACTTTTTGTTTTATTATTTTATTTTTATTTTTTATTACTTTCTACTTCATTATTTCTTTTTTTTTCTTTTTCTTATTTTGAGGTATCTTCCCTGCTTCCTTATTTCTAAAGGTTGAAACTGAATTTATGACTTTAATTTTTTCTCTGCATTATGGATATGTAGTGCTATACATTTTCTTCTAAGTATTGTTTAGTTGCATCTAATGTAGTTGATAAATTGTGTTTTCATTTTAATTAAGTAGAAAATACATTCTATTTGCTTCAACTTTAGGTCATTTTGAAATCTAAGTCATACCTGCTAACTTGATCTTTTTCAAGAGTGTCTGTAATAGTCTTAACAATGTAAATTTCCATATATATTTTAGGTAGAAGTTTTCAAGTTCCACTTGAAAAATTCTCGTAGTAACTTGATTGAGGCTGCATTATATGTTAACATCAAATTGGGAGATAAGTGAAACCAAATATTATGACTTCAATATATATCCTTCATTGTCTTGTTTCCTACATTTACAACCAAGATTATTTTCTGCATACCACACTGAAATATCTTGACCTTTATAAGTGATATTTTTAGTACATTGCTTCACTCTTTGTTCTGTAAAGTTCAGTGGATTTTTAAAAACACGGAATTATTTTCAGACAATTACAAAATCCTGTAAGTCATTTCATTGCCTTAAAAACTCCTTGTGCTTTACCTACTGAATTATACCTACCCTTCTCCAAAGTCTTGGCAACCACTGAACATTTTGCCTCTTTCAGAATATGATGTAATTGGAATCATACAGTATGTAACCCTTTTAGAATGGCTTTATTAACCTAGTAATGTGCATTTAAGGTCCATCCATATCTCTTCGTCTTAATATTGCATTGTTTGTTTTGTGTACTATAGTACGAGTATCCGTTCACATATTGAACATCTTGGTTACTTCAAGTTTGGGGCGATTATGAATAAAACTATTACATATATTTATGTGCAATTTTTTGTGTGGACATACATTTTCAAATCAGTTGGATAAATAAAAGAAATTGATAGATTGTATGCTAAGACTATATTTAATTTGTAAGAATGGTCTTTCAAAGACCATTTCAAAAACCAGATGGTCTTTCAAACTGGTGGTACTGTTTTGCATCTCCATAAGCTATGAATGAAGAGTTGCTATTTCTTGGCATCTTCAGTATTTGGTATTGTCCTTTTCTTGTTTTATATTTGTTTGTTTTGTTTGTTTTTTATTTTAAATATTCTAATATGTGTATTGTGTTTTGCTTTGTTTTAACTTTCAATTATATGATGATTAATGATAGCATCTTTAAAATAGTTATTTGCCATCTGTGTATCTACTTTGGTAAGGAGTTGGTTTAGATATATTTCCATTTTCAGTTGTTTGCTATTTTCTTCTTACTTCATTTTAAGAATTCTTTTTATATTTTGTATACAAGTCCTTTAACAGGTACATGTTTTGTAAATATTTTCTCCCTGACTGTGGTGTATATTTTAAATTTTTTTTTTTTTTTTTTTGTTTTTGGAGACAGAGTCTCGCTCTGTCACCCAGGCTGGAGTGCAGTGGCCAGATCTCGGCTCACTGCAAGCTCCGCCTCCCGGGTTCACGCCATTCTCCTGCCTCAGCCTCCTGAGTAGCTGGGACTACAGGCGCCCGCCACCTTGCC